>NC_139230.1:74192991-74792991 GCF_977018435.1 Lepisma saccharinum | reverse complement strand
CCTTCCGTGAGTCCAGGGTGTAATACGTGGAAGAGAAGCGCTTGCAGGAAAATCATCCCTTACACCCCGTTTCCTGTTATCGTTACATAAGGAAATCTCCACTTGTGGACAGTATTCCCCACGCTTTCGGTGGCGTACCCATAAATGTAGTAAAGGGATGTGAGCATGAGTTATTTCTTACCACGCCAAGATCGTGCAATCTTTTCCTAAATTTGGCGTTTTTTTTTAGGATAGTTGGTTCAAAACTCCTTGTAGATATGCCACTGTTACATAACTTTGCAGCTGGCACATCGTAACACGCTTGAATCACCCGGTAACATAATTCGGCTCTGTTTAGCGTGAAACACAGTACAAGCTGATCTAGTGGTTAGGATATTAGCCTGTTTTGTTAATATTTTGCCGCCCATCTTATCTATTCATCATCTCCATAACAGTTATGATGAATAAACTCCGTGGCAAGACGTCCCTGTATAACAAATGCCTGTTAATTGGTTAACACGTGATCAGAACTTCGAACGACAGAAATGTTCGAGCTCCCACCGGTAAACAAACCTTTGATCACGCAAACTCGAAGGGGGGACGAGCACATAAACGGGGATCAACGGCTTTGACTGTAGAATAAGATACTACGAAGTCAACGGTTGTGAACTCGATTTACTTGCCGCCAGGTCCCAATGTTCCCAATTGTGGACTTGGCATGGATGTGAGTGTTACTTCATCAACTTCATTCTCATTCGCGATTAGTCAAAAGTGAAGTTAATAACAAAAATGAATAAAAAGTTGTGTCAGGTATAACGACCTGAGAGTTTCTGTGTGTTGGGTTATTCATAAATTGTATACATGCATCATTCAACTCCTCCCTTAAGAGGCAGAACTACAAAGTAATCACCTAGGATCTTTCAAAAGTTAAATACCTGTTCAGGATAAGAAAACCGTTCTAAATCACACTTTGTATGGAAAGCCGCAGCAGTAACAATCCTTCTCATAGGTGTGCGAACGGACGACAAGGGAGACATTACAATATGTGTGTATTGTCCATCATGAGAAAATTCAATTGGTATTCTTGTGCTTAAGTGGCGGCGATTCGGTTCCAAAACCGGAGGGGGGGGGCAAATACAGTATTTCCATATACGAAATATAAAATTTTAAAACTTGTTTCGTTCTTGATAAGTCGGCCCCCGTGGCGGAGTGGTTAGCACATCACGCTACGACACTAGGGGCCCCGGGTTAAATCCCGGTCTGGACATGGATGTTTGGTGTCCATTCATCAATTTCACCATATCATCACTCATCGCTATCTTTGCAAATTAGCCAAAACTGGTACAAAAAGCGAAGTAAAATAAAGCAAATCAATCAATCAATCATTCTTGATAATTCGATAGTGATATTAATTTTCAACGATGTAATTTGTCCTGCAATTATGAGGTTATAATCACGAAATCTATTCTTTCTAATGTTACAGTGACCTAATGTTTCAAAAATTCGTTTGGGTGAGATAATTTCTCCCCCAATTTCTCTTATTAAAGCTTTTACATTCCTGTGATTTGGCATAAGCAAGTGGACAATACGACGAGAAGTCACATTCTCAAATTAATATACGATGATCAGGCCTAGATAAAATGGCTTTTTGTAGCCTCGTTACAACACTGTATCGCATAACAAAATAATTTTGATTCTCAACTCTAATAATGTGTTTAGCAATGTATGAACGTCGTTCGGCAACACGTAACGAGGTGTTTTTTAGTAAAGCCGTATAAACAGCATTTGGATAAATTTTCAGAAAATTGATAAAGGCATCTGTCTGTACTGCATGTCATTCGGTTTTCTCCAAATTTGCTCTTAAAGCCCTCCAGGACTGCACCTGCACCCTGGCGCTGACTCTAATTGACAGTCATCTTCAAACTTCTAATCAGGTAGTTCTCAACCTCTTTCAGTCCGGGATCAACCTTGAAGGATACTACACCTCACGGGACGCACAAGCATGGCAGATTTACTTGTAGGGGTGTGCGCCCAGTTTATAATCGTATTTTTGCTAATATGGAGTACTTCGCGACCCACCAAACATCCCCTCGGGACCCAGCTGCGAGTCGCGCCCCATAGGTTGAGAAACGATGCGATCTAATGCCTTATTCCCCCTAGCATTTGAGCGTCGAATAGAAACAAGTTTTGGATTAATGCTTCTGTACGCTGTCTCAGTGCATGGCGCCTCGAAGTCTGGAGAAGGGTCAGCAGAGAGCAGGAATCAGGGAAGGAAAAGAAAACGTTTACTTCCACAAAATAAGCTTGCAATCAGGCACGTATCCAGAAATTTCTTTCGGGGGGGGTTTGAACAACATATTTTTAAGGGGTATAGATAGAACCTCACAAGTGTATGTTTAGGGCTAGTGGTGGTCTTTTGGCAACTTTTGGTGCCAAACGGGGGGGAAGGACGAGGAAAGTTTACTCTCTCTTGGTAGACAAGGCCTAGCATTAAGAGGCCATAGTGCGGAGGCAAAAAATGGGGAGCAACTGTCCCCTAAATCGAAGCCACCGTTGAACGCTGCCATTTTTATAACAATGTGACGTTTCATTGTGTTTGTGCGATTATTATGTCATTAAGAGAAAAATAAAATAACCAAAATGAGACACAGAGATAGAAGAAACTCTCTCCATTAAGCGTAAAATAGCCTATGCAATGTACATTTATCATGGGCGGATTAACTGGGAAATCTAATACTTTCGCCTTTGCCGAAACGTCTCAATTTTTAAAAAATATATTGGGTGGCCTAGTGAAATTGAGAAAGTATCAGCCCCGGTGCCTCGTTCCGAGCACAGGTCGGTGATCCTGTACTATGACAATGGAACAGCGTTCTTCTTCATAGTTCACTTGCTCATAGAAAAGTTGATTGAGACAGGATTCCCAGAGGGACAGGCCCACCATTTCTTGTTTATCAAATTTTCAAAATATCTAGGACAGAGTGCTGAAAACAATTTCCCCTCTATTTCTTTATTGTTACTTGCGTTTTAAATACGAGTATTTACATTTTGTGCACATATCCCCACCCATTCGCTTGTAGGAATAATGCGGCAAATTCATCAGTCCTTCAAAAACCGTCACTTCACCCTCTGTGGTGTCTCAAACTGAAAATATATATCACCTTTAAATAAGTGGTTCTCAACCTTTTTCAGTCCGGGATCCACCTTGAAGGATATTACGCTTCACGGAATCCATAAAAATGGGCGCCGGCAGAATTACTTGAGGGGGTGTGCACCTAGTTTATAATCATATTTTTGCTAACATCGAGTTCTTTAAGAAACCCTCTTTTACACTTGCGTTAACAAATTACGCATACTTCATTCTAGAAAAGTATATATGTAATTTAAAACACTAATTTACTATAGTCTAACTAATCACACATGCTGAAATTGAGAGATGCCGGTAAAAAACAATGGTAGAGCGTAAATAATAGACATGCAGAGTTTAGAGTATGTACGTACAACACGGGTTGAATTTATATTGTTAAAGCAATATATCTTAGCAATTTAAATATAAGAGTTTTATGAGACACAATAAATTAATTTTTGAGCCCGACTTCGCGACACATCAAACGCCCTCTCGGGACCCAGCAGTGGGTCGCGCCCCATAGGTTGAGAAACGATGGGTTTAAATAATTTGTATGGAGATGCAAAACAATTTACCAAGAATTTTTATGTGAGTTTATTTACAAAGGTTTAATTTTCTATAGTTGTAATTGCGGCAGCCAGTTACCAAAGCAACACCCTTAATCCACGATCCTGGAATTATCATTTCTTTTATTTTATAGGATATCACAACGTTAGCATTTTTCACATATACCTGCGCATTAACACTATGTTATTGATGCAAATCTATAAGTTGTACGGCAGAAACACGACATACTATTCACCTTGAAACCATGAAATCAAGTTGAGGTATTGTAACTGATATGGTTGAATGCTCTGCGCAGACTTCAAGGCGCCAATGCAACAGTCCTTTTTTATCTTCCCAGTTGTATCGTGTAAGTGTCGGCAATCACTCGCCCAATTACAAAGTATTTCAGTTCGGCTCTGTGGCTGAAATGTTAGCATGATGCGCTACAAAACTCGGTGTCCTAGGTTCGCATCCTGGATAGAAGTTGTGTTTGTTCCAACAGTCTGTTTCATCGTTTATTCTAACCTTCATATTATATGGGAGACTTGCCACAGGAATCGTCAATGTGAGAAAGGTACAGCCATTTGCTGCTGTTTTATACTGCCGCGGTAACTCGGTCGTTAGGGCGTCTGACTACCAGGCGAGGGAGAACCGGGATTTTTTCCACCTGTTCAAGCGGCCTTGGCGCCCACCCAGCGTCGTACAAAGTGGGTATCTGGAGGAAACTCTGGGGGCGGCCAGGGCTTCGGCTGTGACCAAGAAAGTGTGGGGCCCAATTCCACACCCTGTATATGCCCTCATGGCGTGGTACAAAGCACAGGGGAGGATTTTACTTTTTTTTCCTACTGATTGATTTGATTTATTTTACTTCTCCCTTCTGTCTCTTTTACCCAATCGCGAAATTAGGATTTAATTGATGCGCGGGCAATAACAAATACATATGGACAGTGCGCAATACAGACTGACTGTAGTCCAGGCAGAGTGGGATTTATAAAATTTGGGCTCCTAGACTATCCCCTGTTTTAGGCACTGTCGATATTATCCTTGTTATTATTATTATTATTATTATTATTATTGTTAACCGTTTTGTTTTCATGGTACTTCACTTCCACTAATTGCGTGCTCTGTATTAATAATACTTGTAAACTTTAAAATATAGACACGTCTGATTATAAATTATTCAGTAAATTTCAGTATATTTTAAAATTGCCACTTTCAATATGCATTTCACCGTACCACACTAATACTGCACACGAACTAAAGGAACAGAAACCAACATTACATTACGGTAGCCACACTGGACGCGAATTAACCAAGAAACAAGGATGTTGATTTGGACCGATAGTATCCCTCCACTTCACTTGACTTTTAATTATTGGCATTTAAAATGTTTACATTCGTTTTTACGAGGAACAATTGTTTATATTCGAGCAATAAAATTGTACATATTGTTTATATGACGTGAGCTTTGAAAATAGGATTATCATGTAAGAACTTATTTAACCGCTAGAAACTCCTTCCTTCTACCTTCATTCATGAAATAAGCAGGTAAAAGTGATCTGACATGTTCTAATCTGCTATTATCACAACATTAAGAAAATGTAATAGTCGATGGTCTTTCTGCCCCTTCAGGGTCTCATTTTTGTTCGACCCTAGGTTATAGCTTAAGATAGCTTAGTGGCAACACCCGCCCTCCTTTCCTGAGTACAGGGTGTAATACGTGGAGAGAGGTTGGCATTTTGGTGCTTACAGGAAAATCATCCCTTACACCCCGCTTCTGTTATCGCTAATAAGGAACCCTCTCCACTTGTGGTCTGTATTCACCAACTTTCAGTGGCGTGCACATAAATGTAGTAAAGGAATGTGAGCATAAGAGAGTTATGAGTCATTTTTACCACTCCTAGATCCTGCCATCTTTTCCTATATTTTACGTGTTTTGAAAGGAAAGTTGATCAAAAATAAGACTATGTCCCTCTAAAACTACTTCTAGATACGCCACTGTTACATAACTTCGCAGCTTGCACATCATAATACTGGTTTATCACCCAGTAACAGAATTTAACCCCGTTTAGCGTGAACACAATACAAGCCGATGTAGTGGTTAGTATAACAGCCTGTTTTGTTAATATTTACCCGCTCAATTTATATATTAATTATCTCCGTAAAAGTTACGATGAACTAACTCCGTGGCAAAAGGTTCCTTCAATAACAACGGTCCGTTAATAGACTTCCTCATTGGTTGACACGTGGTCAGTACATCGAATCGCATTGCCGCTGTTATCTGGTTTTCTCGATCGGAACCTGCTAGTCCACGTAGCTCCCCAATTGCCTTCAAGAAACCGAAATGTTCTGTGATTGCGCTAACTTGAGTTCTAAATATACTTTATGCAAAGATAGGCTAATCAGGATTAACCTACAGTTAAAAATGGTATACGAACCACTCTCCCGTGTATCGAACCCGGATCTCCTTGATTACAGGCCGACGACGTTACTACTACTAAATCGGGGAGGCCCTATATGTTAGGCCCTTATCCAGGGCTGTTTCAGTCTTATGGGAGATTGGTTGACCGTAGTTAGTATTCTGTGTTTCTACTGTTCCTCGCGAACCGGCTGAAGTCAAATTCCTGTCCATATTCACGAACCTTTTCTTCTACTAAATTTTATTGCGAGAATGATAGTATAATACGTGTAGTAATTTACAAATAGTACCAGCATTGTACGTATTCTACAACTCTTTCATTTACACAATATTGAGTTTCTAATTTGGATAAGTAGCTTCATCCGGCCGACCAGTCTGTTTAAATTTTGAAATTGTGTCGTCTGATTCTTGTCATTAGAATATTATTTTGGGGATGCGGTAAGTGTTGCCTAATGTAGTTAATGAAATCGTAATTTAACATTGTATGAAATCACTGCGTAATACGTATCAAAGCTTTTTTCAAAAAGTGATAAAGAAGTATCGCCAAACGCGAACCAAATTCCGTTCATTTCATCTCTGTGGTACAGGCTTGCATTCAGTATCGAAATCGAACTTTCTGATTGTAATTGTATATCATTTGTTGTTTAAAATAAAAACTCACGAATTTTAATGAAATGGTAATAATATTATATACTGTTCTGTAAGGGCCAAGTTCCACGTGTATAACTTATTCTGTGATGTTATGCTTCTACAATAACTTATTTTTTAATTCCTCTCGTATTTGCTTGCTTGAATGGTTTAGGTGGACCAGGTTTGGTTCTCTTACTTTTATAATTATACACACGCGCTGAAATAATCAGATAATTAAACCTAATGATCCTAACCTACTTATGTTATGATTCTGGTAATTATTTGCTAGTGAAAATAGCCCTACATACTATTCTCACCACCTGGTGAAAATAGTCGCAGCCTTTTCTATTTGTATGTAGCTAATGCTTAAGGATCATTTGAGGTAAATGCAACTTTGTATTGAAAGCAGCATATTTTCAGTTACTATTTTCACTAAGTGGTCAACCTCGTTTTTGTGCAATTTTCACCTAAACTCATGATTCCTCACAATGTGGGAATTACTTTATAAAACATTCACGTTCTCTTGTAATATTTTGTTTTGCATTGCTTGTTAGGTTCTATGTCTCAAAGAATAATCATCTATACCATGTGATATCACTGCTCTCTCTAAAAAGTGGTAATAATAATCAATAATCATCATTTTTAATTTGTGTTAAGCTCTGTGGTTAGTTGAGTGATTTAACTTGCAAAAATTGACAATGTGTGAAATATAATAGCATCTGTACTTAATAATAAAGGTACCAGTTTCATAGATCCGAGACACATTAAAATCAGATATTTTGTGTTTTGCATGGTTCGTACTTACCAATTGTGTATTGTGGAACATAGTTCAAGGTGCCAATATGCTTTTTACACAAAAACAAACACTTTTTCTACTAATATCTATTTATTTAATTTCTAGGAATTATCCACCTGTGTGCGTGTTTTATGCACACATCAAGATAGAAGAGATACAAATGCAAAGTCCGGTATGGGACTTGGACGTGGGAAGTGTAATAAATATGGCACTTCTCTGTTTAAGTCTCGTATCAGCTGGGACAAAGTTCATCGTGTAGGGAAATAAATCAACATTTCTTCATTCATGTTCAGCTATTTAGTAAATGATGAGTATTTGGTTTGTAAATAAGCTGTTTTATGTAAGAGATATTGTAGATATTATATATATATATATATATATATATATGTAGATATTATTTTTGTTAATATTTTCTGTTTTTTTTAAAAGTAGAAATATTAATTTTCAATATTAGGGGTTTTCATTCTTTCAATTGCTTTAAATGCTGAAAGAAGTCTTCAAGGAACAACTATTAATTTTCCAAAGTACAAGGGTTGGATAAAAAGTAATGGCAACACTGCTGTCCCGTGAAAGGGGTGAGTCACAGCGCCACATTCGTTTCGTGACTCATAAAGGAATGTCAGACGAGGAAGTATAGTGAGTGGGAGCGATTTGTATGTTATTCAGTCAAAAACAGCAGTGCTCTGAAGCAGAGGACGAGAGTGCAGCGCCCTAACAATATATTTAGGCAAGAAGAACAACGTCTCTCAGGCAGACGGTCAACGCAGCCTACTTCTGCACCTTCTTGCAACACCACCTTCGTCTCGCATTAAGAAGGAAGCGACGGCACGGTGTCCCATCATCCTGCTTGACAATGCAAGGTGTCACACTGCGAACAATGTGACGGCGCTCCTGCATAACTGGTAGTGGGAGGTACTGGAACATCCGCCGTATTCACCGGTATGAGACCGTGTGATTACGACCGTTTTGCCAAAATGAAGGAACCACTGGGCGGGAAGCACTACGACACGCGCGAAGCCATCATACGTGCTATAGGGCGGTCACTGCGGGACATCGACAGAGATGGACGCGCTGACGGTGTACGACGCCTTCCATACGTGTGACTGAAGGTCGTAGAGATGAGGGGCGATTACTTTGAAGGAATGTAACACGTGCTCCTCTGCCAATACAGTCAAGTACCAATTATACCAGTGTTGCCATTACTTTTTATCCAACCCTTGTATATTTTCATACTTTTCTTTCAGTGTAAAAAGCATATATGTATAGTAGGTGCTGTTGCACTTGCTACAATAAGGTATGAAATTTCACTTCAACTTAATGGTCAGTGTCATGACAGTAAATTTGTGTTAAAAGGTTGAACCATTTCGTAGCATTCAACCTAGTACTTTTTATTTATTTGAATTTTGAGAAAACTTCCGAGCATTCTCTTGGTAATTATTGTATTGTTTCTGTGCAAACTAACCTATTTCTAATCAGTGCCACAAGCATGGGCGTCCACAGGATTTTTTCCAGGGAGGGGCAAGTAAGGCAATTTTTTTCCAAGGGGCAAAGAAGGCATATTTTCCCCCATAATAGTGATGTCCCTTCAAAAAACACTGCTTCAGTCTGAAATTATCATGTTCCTTCAACGCCCTTATAATAATTAACATAAATTACTGACTGAAATGAAATTATGTGTGAAATATATACCTTTTGTCGGACATTCATTATCCAGGGGGAAGGGCGTGCCCCTCCCGCCTTTCGGACTTCCATGGCCATAAGGTATGTGAACTGATCCCTGACAGTATTGTATTGACATTTTTATTATCGAATGGAGCGTAGTTGCTGTAGGCAGTCATTTTTTTCGTTTTAATATGTGGCAAACAAAATGTTTTTTATTGATCGGTGTAATATCTTGCAATACAATCCTGTATAGCCGAAGGATCAATCAGGATTTTTTTTTTTTTTTTTTTTTTTTTTTTTTTTTGCAAATATGGATTAGCATGACATAAATCGTTCTGAATTCTTGTATACTTATTTCATTCCATTTCTCCACCCAAGAAAAAAAATCACCTATTTTAAGACTGCCATTTTCGTATGATGAAGAATGTTTTTAAAAATGCCTTTAGAAGAAATTATATATTTCCGCTTAAAGTAAGAGTGCAATTTCAGGAAGTTTTGGTAATAGAACGTTTTCCATATAATTTTCGTATACTTTTATTTTTGTGATAGAAATCAATTTTAATGTGAAAAGTTTGTAATTAAACGAAAGCATTGCATATAATTAATTTCCGCCACTTCTAACTACGTTTAGTCAATTTGCACGTATAATTTATTATAAGCGCAAATTGCCTGAACGCAGTTAGAAACAATTCGGAAAGAGATTGGTACGGCACACGATAGTGTCTTGTCGTTTCGAGCAATCTGCGTGTTCTTGCGCATAGCGTTCGTAATCTGTTTTTCCACCGACGGTGCTGCCGTCGGTGGTCGCGAGGAAACGACCTTCCAGTGCCGCCATACTGTCAACCATTTTTAACCCGCAGCTGTAACATCTTGTAGTAGTATGTCTATGCCCTTACCATTCGACTGTTTCGAAGCTCCGATCATGACATGACGGAAATAAAAATGATAAAGCAAACACAGCCACAGTAATCTTTGCTGTAAAGAATCACCAGTAAATACTCCGAACAAGCCAAAGAAAAGTTTCGCAAAGATACTTCGTAACCTCGTCTTTGAGCTCTGAAAGATGGGCCAAACATTCATGTTGTAACATTTTACTGCCTATTCCGTCCTCAGTCAACCACCGAGCCCAGGTCTTGTAATGTGTTTGACATGATTAACTGAATGGAGTTGGGTGAAGAGAACAAAGGGCGTAATTCTTATTGCTTTCTTACAGAGAGGGGGAGGGACGAACGGACACGTTTTTAATGCTCTTAGCTTCTCACACAAGGCGTGCTTTTCCTGCATTTACTTGAAAGGCGAAAACGTATCAGCAGCGAAGGAAGTGAATAACTCGTATATTCGCCCAAGTTTGATTTGATTTTGAAATCCACCCAAGAAAAGTAGCTTCACCAAGATAAGAAAAATCCACTGGCGCTGTTGCATAATTTTCAACAGTAAGGGAGCAATCAGCTGTTTACCATGTAATCCTGCTCCTACGTTGCCAAAATGTTCAGCACGGTCATCATCTTTATTCAGTGATGAGCATTTGTATCATCACGAACCTCACACATCGAAAGTAGAGATATAATATTTATCGTTGTTAAACCTTTTGACAATGAAGCACTGAAGGAAACTGGCAACACTGCAGTACTCGGGTGAAAGGGAAAAAATAAAGATACACACGCGTGAAAGGAAATGTTAAAACTTTTGCTGCTATTCAGTTTCTTCAATGTATGGATGTTGGTTGTGTGTTCGCGGCCTTGGAAAGATTTGATTTTGTTATTTAGCGTCGCTTTCCTACCACTTTTGGCTAATCGCGACGACGAGGATAAGTGATGACCGGATGAAATTACGACACTGATGCAAGCACACTCACAAAGAACACCCATGCCGTTATCACTGGCGTCGTAAACTATGTGCTAACCATTCCGTACGGAGGTCGGTATATCTATGGAGTTTTTTTAATGGAAGAAGGGGAACGACTGAAGATTACTGCAGCAGAGAACACCAACTTGTGCAAGCGGCAGAAGCGCTTTGGAAATATCGAATTGGGCCATTTGTACAGTCACTGACACTCTGGGTTGTACCTAGGTAATTATCCAATTGAAAGTCAATGAAATCGTTACAACTCAGAACTGTTTGTGACTGTACAGCTTGTTATGATGCAAGGAAGAAGTAGTTTAAAAACATGCTTTTCTGGGATTCGAACCCTGAAACGTTACTCTTGCGCGCTACACGTAAACAAATACGGACTGGAAGTAAAATTTAGATATGGTATTTTTGTTAATAAGGCTCACCAGTATATGACGAAGAATTTTTAGTTGAAGTTTGTTATAAGGGCAAGGGTATAAGCAGCAATTTTTTTTGGAAACACTCATGTAGTATACGGATAATGCGAATTCCGTGTTAAAGAAAGGAAAATACTGTATTACATTTTCGGGTTAGTGTAGTATTTTTTTTATTTTTTCCTAATTAACTTGGATTTCTCAATTGTAATTTGTTTGCAATATCTGCAGGGACTCCTCCTTGCCTTGTAATCAAGGGACCATGTGTATGTAGACACATAGCATTATGATTCAACTTTAAACTGTAGGCCCAACATAACTAGGCTATTTCTACATAAAGTGCATTTAAATCAAAAGCTCAAGTCATTTTAACTCACCTGATTCGTCTAAGCTATTAGGCACAAAACATTAACAAACATAGGACAATTCTATTATTCGGAAAATTCTCGTAACTCCTTATCGCTCTTAAATTTTACAATAATTTTACACTTCTTTTTTACAATCCTGTAATATTGTATTTTACCCATTGTCGAAATTTTCAATACATATGTTACTAGTGCACTAGGAACGCTGACACTTTGTAATGAAGGAGTCCCGGATTGATGTCTGGTGGAGGCACATATTGGGTCGGATCCCGTCCAGTCCCGATTAGTCTACCTGTTCACAAAGTGGACTCGCAACAACTCTTTAGCTCTTTACTCGAATATCCAGGAACAGTAACTTGTCGATTTGAAACAATTCGCTAATTCTACACATGTTTATGTAGTTTAATTATTTTTATTAACATCGTTAGAATGAAATGCAAAATTTACTTTAAAGTTTTCCTTCAAATTGCTTTGAAATCAAAGCTTTATTCTTCAATAGCATTTTCACTTCGGTAGAAACAAACCTGGTAAGAACGCTGTGATCTGTTCCGTTTCATGTCGAATCCAAGTCTGGACAAGAGACAGCGAAATTTAGGGGTCAACAAGGGAAAAGAACAATTATGCCAATCCAAAATTAGATTACAGCAGTAAACATTTAATTGCATTTTGTTACTTCCAGTTTGCAAATGCAGCTGTAGGCAAGTTATCCATCATTGTGCATATTGTGCACATTGCTGTATGCAATAAAAAATCGAGGATTGCAGGAAAAGCTCTAAGAAAACACAGTAGTGGCAACAGAAGGGAGAAGGTAGTGTAATGCGACGTGCACACTTCGCGAAAACTGGTTGCTAAGGCCTAAGAGCCTTAAATCTTACCCTCCTAACCGAACAACGTAGGAATTATTACAATTGTAATTGTGACAGTAATACATGCTATACTGTGTCCCAGCTAACTGTAGAGCAGGCAAACGAAATCAAGTCTCTGTGCAAGGAGTGATGCGAGACGGCTCCACCAATGAACACGTGAGATGAACGGAATTGCGTGGAGGGGGGAAAGCGACTGGCTTCCCAGCAACGTGCACTGCTTTGTTCTGGCCACTCGATTTCTCTCGCTGTGGTTTGTAACGCGCTGTGCTAAACCTTTCCGCCAGGAATATCAGCTGCAATTGAGTCGCATCAACTGAATATATTCGTTTTAGGGAGACATGGAACTACTTAGCTTCTTTTCTTTTTTACTTTCCATTTATAATGCTTCACAAGAGAGTGGTGTTGATCATGTCTCCTTCAGTACGGTCGAGATCGAGAATGTGTGGATCCATATGCTTGAATGGTACACTGCAAAAGAAAAAGGTGTGTTTGGGGTGAGTTTCGCTCTTTGGAGGCTTCGAAGGTCAGAATACTCGGAATCCTCGCCCTTTTGAGTGAGTTTCTCCTCCCTACCCTAGGGTGAGTGCAGATCTGTCGTGAAAACCTCCCCTATACACCCCTTTGGGTGAGTTTCGGCTGCACCGTGATGCCACATGTACAAACTTTCCCACTGAAAATCCACTCACAGGCCTTGTCATAGCGAAAGAATTTTGCCGACATGACAACGTTTGTCGTCCTGGACCCCCTGCCAGGCTCTCCGAGGCAATTTGTCTACCTGCTGAACCCTTTTCCCAACAAATTACCACCCTGTAGCAGTTCTCTAAATATTCAGCAGAGGCGCTGTACTGCAAGTGGCGCTGGTTCGAGTGACTAAATCGTGAAATACTTTCAAAATAGGTCGAAAACCTAAAGTCCGTCGACGTTGTTCGTGTGGGGGAAACTAGCGGTCGACGGACCTTGGAATAAACCTATCAGTTTTGAGATCCCTGTGATGTTTTAATAACTAGAAAGTGTACGAAATAAATACCTGTATATTACATGTAAATTTCAGGAATAATCTATTTGAATAGTCATTTCTTATTTTCAAGTACAATTTCACTGCTTTACGTTAGTAATTAACAAAGAAAAATATGATTTTTCCTCTCACATTTCATATTGAGGTTTAGATTTGCTGCTACATTTCTTACTGCACTTAAACAAAGGAAATACATGTTTATAGCCTGAAAGAACGTGTGACATATGCAATCGTGCAAGTGCATACAAATTAAGGCATAAAAAACTGTGTTTTTTTTTTGTTTACAATATTTCTTCTTTCTTGTTGTTCGAACCTGTATGGCTGTATCTTTGTAGTTATTTTATCATGAAAATATAATGTGCCTTCATTATCAATGTTATCTTGGAGAAGTAAATTTTGTTACTTGGTGTCGGTATTTCTAGTGTTCATTCATAACGCTTATCTGTCGGGCTGCATTACACTTTTCCTATTCTTATTTCCTTACTTTTTTCGGCTAGGAGGAAGCTCTTATGCAAAACACAGATTACAGATATAACACCAGGAGTACACATACTGAGTACTCAATGTAATTGGAATTATTTTTTAACGTTTAAATAATTTGTTTAACCTTACTATTTTACAGTAAGTTTAACGAGAGGTGTCAAGACAATTCTCTGTGCTGAGATGTAAAATAAACTTAATGTTTAAAATGTGACCCCACCACAATTAAAAATTTAATATTTCCGAAGTCACTGGGATTATCGTAAAGGATTATGACCATAAGAGAAGGGTTATGCCTTCTTGTTATGAGGCACGTAGCCAGGGGGAGGGCTAAGGGGGCTGAAGCCCCGAAATCCTACAAATATCTAATTTAAATAGTGCATAGAGGTAATTAATTTTACTTACTTAGCAGGATTAAACATTATATCGAAAAAAGTTTAGTGTATAATAGAGGAACCAGTTTATATTTTTATATTCTACCATTTAATCCAAAGAATAAATGGATCCACCAGCTCTCAAAATTTTTAGTTTTCTTTGTGACAAGTCATACTATATAAACTTTATGAGTAAAATTTGGGCAAAACTTTTAAAGCCTTTTACTGACGGAATGTGTAAAGGATAATAGCAAAATACAATAACTATGAATTTCAGTACACTAACTGTACAAAATGTAAAAAAAAAAATGGACAATATGTTGGATATACACTCATACAGTGGATCGAGTAGCAGTCTCTCTCCATTTACACAATAATAATAATAATAATAACAAATAATTTGGATTAAAATTAATTTATTTTCAGTAACTTATAATAGTTGTTATTGTAAAATGATAATTATAACCGTGGTAAACTGGTAATAATTATTATTGTCATTATTCTTTCTACCAATCAATGGCCTGTCCCCTTCTGCTAATATTTTTGGCGACTCCTGTGGTGATGAGTCCCCCCCGAAATAAACCGGCCTGTGTTATAGTCATGTTCCTAGAATTCCCACCCTTCCTGCATTTGAAAAAGGACATATTCAAACTTTACCAAAAATTTGAACCTAGAACCCTCTGCTTCGTAGTTTACTACACCAACGACTATATTTTGCATTTATTCAAAAGGTATGCCTAAGTGCGGTAACGCCAACAACAAACAGTCTAGTAGAAAATGTTTCATCCCACTTTGCGTTTTATCCTTGCAAGGGACCGCAACTCTAGAAGACATTCAACTTTCATTACTTTTCCCCCACCCCCTACATCACAGTCAATGTACAACCTAAAATGCTTATCCATATTTTTGAAATCTTTAGAGCAGCACAAACAAAAATCATAAAAGCTTCTAAATAGGTCCGCTTATCTAAGTATTCAAAAGAAATTTTGGTTAAGCTAATTAATTTCAATGAGCACATAATACCATAAACGCAGTTCCAATTTGTTATTCTTGTTTTATTTCCAAATATACGCTACATTTAATGAGGCAAGTTGGTTCCCTTTCTGAGCCACTGTCTTCAAATAGATGTGGCAACAAATAAATTTTGCAACGACGTGTTGAATACCATACGTGAATATCCTCCAAAGTTCCGTTTCTGGACTTTCTCTCCTTTGTAACGAGCAACCCCTTGCTGTGCGCGTCACGCGTCAATGCACCAAACCTGAAGTCTTCCCTGGGAATGACATTACAAGTCGAAGCAATGTTTTATTTCGGGTACACGATTATATTCCTCTGATAAACGCTGTGATTAAAATTTCTAACTAGCTTTGAAAGCTTTTTCTTGAACAAACTGTACAAAAGTTAATTGTCCTCGTCCGTGGCAGTGCGGTCTAAGGCGCTGTGCTTTGGGCTCCGACGGCATGGGTTCGAGTCCGCCTGGGTTCAGTCTCTGGGTTCTCGGCCTGTGCATAGGACCGGTGGCAACCCACCATCGTGAGGAAATTGGCGAGCTACGAGTGAGTAGTGTAACCCGGTCACGGATATCTCCTATAACGGCTGGAGGTTCGACGTGCTGACCCCACGTCACCCCATTACTGGTTGAAGATCTCCACACCTCTAGGTAGGATTGTGGGATGGAGCCTGGCAGCCGGGAGATAGGTCAAGGCCCTTCGAGGGCTGTAGAGCCACGGGTATTATTATTATAGAAGTTAATAACAAAATTTAATGACTATAAGTATCTCAGTCAAGTTACTGTTGCGCTGGAAATTCATTTATCAAGTGGATCGAGAAGAAAATTCTCTCCAAGAAGGATATAATAATAATAATAGTAGTAGTAATGATAATACATTTGGAATAAAATTGGTTTATTTCAATTAGTTTATAACAATAATAATCATAAGCATGATAATTATTATTGTTATTAATATTACTGTTTAAATTTTATTGTTGGCCTGACCACCCCTATAAAGAATTCTGCTTCCTTGTAATCCACGCGCACGTCACCTACTAAATCAAGAGATTATTATTATTATTGGTTTGGATATATACGTGGACCTTTTCATAAGCCAACTAATTGACCGTCAAGCATTCGGTAGCAAAATCCTTGAGTCTACTATTCAACGTGCTCAGTCACGGCTAACAGTTTGCATTATACTGGCACGTAAGATTTCTCAAAATATGGTCAACTGAAGTGAATCAATGCCATTGAACATAGGATTACTTTTACAAAAATTAATAAAAGTGCAACATGAATTTAGGTTACAAACTGAGACGAGAGTGGTGAATGAAGGAACCTTTCGTTCTTCGCCAGACGTCGCTGTAAGCAGACTCGTTCTCGTTGCTCTTTCTTTCCCGAAGTAAAAGCCTCGGTCTCGTTTAGATTATCTCAATAATAAATATATAAGAAATGTTTAAAGACATTTAGTAATATGACTTAAAAACGAAAGTTTTAGAAAATTAAACATCTTTAAATAAAAAGTAAATCAAGTTGCATACTAAAGAAATTTTGATTATAACGAATTCAAAAAATAATTTACACTACGATTTACCAAACCCTTGAACAATACAAGGCTTTCGTACAGTATAAGTATCGATTATACAGACGGCTGTCACTCTCGGTCTTGTCTTCATTTTAAATTGTGCTCGGTTTCAGCGAAAATGGCATAAAAGCGAAGTAAAATAAAGCAAATCAATCAATCAAAATAATCATAATACGTAATAATAAATTTTATACCAACCGCCGATCTTCCATTAAAAATTTCTGGTTTTCCATTGTTCTAGTCAACAGTCGAAGGCAATCGATATATGTAATACCTCGAATGACGTGTCTGCCTGCCAGTGAGAAAGAAAAGAAAACAGCATTTTTCCTGCTTACCACTATCTAAGATACAGTTTTATTAGTAGTTCAAGGCCCTGCATTCAACGACTAGTTAAAAAAAATGAAGTTACTTATTGTATTTTGGATGATACGTCCTTCATATCTTCACATTCACGCTTGTTTATTAACTATCTGGATTATTTTTAAAAAATGTTATTTTTCGCAAGTTCTCGTGTCCATTGGCAATATGTACAAATACAGTAAAATAATTTATGTTATGGAAATGGCTATTTCAACAGTCACTCACCCAGGCTCGAACCTGGACACCAAGTGACGAGAGCGTTGCACCACTGCTCTGCACCCTGTCCATGGGGGTCCCCTTATTGAGAAGAACTTATTGCTTACAAATCCCGCAGGAAGAGTACATTATCTTTGGTAACGACCACCATATAAGTTATATTTTCTGGAGTTCTTTGTTCCAATCAGTATATTAGGACACTACAGTAAATGCAAAGACAATATTTTCAACAAAAAGACATTAAATACTCATTTATTATTATAAAATTTTCATTACAGATTATTGTAAGGAACTGATAATAACCAGCATTACACAATAAACGCAGTTTGAAGTTTTCTTTATATAAAAGCGACAAAAAAAACATTCTCATGTTCACATTAGTTTTTAGGGGGTAAAAATCTAGATTTTTGGTCAACTGATCATGTGTATTAGAAAGTATCAATGCAATGTCAACTATTAACTAATAAGTTCTGGGGAAGTTTGAAGTTGTTTGTTGCGGAACCTGATTCAACTGCCCTTATCCTATCACCCCCCTACTATAGGGCTGTTCCTGAATGAGAATTACAATATTATATTCTACATTAATATTATTATGAAGTACTTATCTCTGTGAAGGAAAGCCGGTCTCCATGGCGGAGTGGGTAGCGCAGCGAATCCAGGCCTGGGGATGTGTTTTCTTTGTGAGTGTCCCTTCATGAATTTAATCATATCATAAATTCATCCTCATCTTCGCGATTAGCCAAAAGTGACACAAAAGCGAAGTAAAATAAACCAGCTCAATCAATTTGTGGAGGAGAGAAATTCTGTCCTTTATTTTCTTAGGATTTTGGTATCCACAGAGCGCTTTCAAATTGCCACAAACCAGTGGCGGATCCAGAAGTTACAGCTGGGAGGGGCGAATTTCATTCGAATGCCTCACCTCACCGAACCTCAATTCTAACATACACTTGCACTGCTATATATAAACAACGTATTATACTGTAAACAGGAACGAAGCTGTTTTTTGTGTTCTAGAAGATAGAGAATTCCTTTGCAAAAATAGAGGTCGAGGAATGGAATAGGTGGTTATTATTGTATCATAATGCCTCTTGACCTCCTATTGCCACAATGTAAACTGAATGAGCAGATATGAGAAATATAGTGAATACGCAGAGAACACAAAAGCCTCTTCCCTCAAGGGGTCTCAGTTCGATTTCATTTTGAAGCATATTGCACAGTGATTCAATACAAATTTAAACTGTAGTGTCAGTTTCGATTAGCTTATCTTGATCATAAAGTTGACTTATTTTATAAATATTCTCGAGCCTTTTAAATTTGGGGATAAAAGGCGGAACATCTGAGTCTCAAAAATATCAGGTATAATATCATATCCAAGAACTGGCAGTTGGGAAGGGAGATCGCTCCCATCGCCCTCCCAGTGGATCCGCCTGCCACAAAAGTTGTCTAAACCACCCCCAAAGATCGTTGCTTTGTTTAAAGGACATTCACTTTCAGTGTCTTTTGTTGCGAGTCACGCGTCGTATACCAATCGTGGGGACCAATCGAAGGACGTCTGGGACAAGCAGGAAGTCATCCCAGAATAGCCTTGCCGTTGCCATTGTGTGAGGTCGTCTGTGGCGGCCAGAATAACTTGTCTGCTGAGTGGGTATTTGAAAGTGAAGATAAGAAAGCAGGATTCGAAGGTAAGTAAGTTCAATAACGTTTTCAATATTTTTACACTGTAAGTTTTATTTATATATGCTCAGATTGTCCTATCCGTAATGCTTAGACCAAAATGTGTTTCACATTTCGAAATAATGACAGTACACGGTGAGAGGGCACTGTTTAGCATGCAGTGTGTGCCCTTTCAATAGTTCTCGTCCGAAAATTGGCATTCGTCATGGTTTGATTTGATTTGATTGATTTGTTGTTTGTGCCTCTTGGCTAATTTTTAGAAGATGGGGATGAGTGATGAAATTGATGAATGGACATTTACAAACAACCATGCCCAAGCGGGATTCGAACCCGGGATCCCTGGCGTCGCAGCTCGACGTGCTAAGACATTTAAATAACTAGCGAAATCACAAATATTACTCTTTATTACTTTGCTCCTCAGGTCGCCTAACTTGAAGATTTTAACAAATGTGAAAATTTTGGGGGTCCTTGTCCCCGCCAATTTACGCCTATGGTTACGGAGACTGAGAAATCATGGTTTAAGTTCGTTTCCGTCCTTCCCACTCCCATTTTTGGAAAGAAATAACTGGAAAACTATAACGATAAAAAATAAAATTTCAAGTGCACAAACGAAATTCTATCCAAGAAGTTGCTTGATTTTTTCTTCCTCCATGATGGGGAGCTTTTAGTTGTTTAGTTTAGTTATTTCAATGGTACAAACGTAATGATTTTGTCCTTCATTTTAAAGTTGGGGGCGAGGGAACTTCAAATATTAATTTAATTTACTCTCAAATCGTTACGGTACAATCGAAAAAATGCGCTGGGATAAAACTGTACGGGCTACCTGAAGTCCCCCCCCCCCCAAGTTCAATTTGTGAATACTCGAACTCTGTAATTTTGCAAACGAAAGTAAATGCGATACAATCCGGTACAAACGAAGGATAATCTTACTTTAAACAGAATATGTGGATGTTTGGGGGAACAACGTCACAAAGGTTGACCGTACTACAATTATCACTGCTACTAGGATTCTATATCATCTTTATTTCTTTCTCCGTTTTCATATGTTTCAATTTTTCTCTGCTCTCTTGGTTCCTCTGTTTCCATTTCCGTTATTCTTCTTTACCTTTTCTCTCTTTCTTTCTACGCTTCCTTTCTCTCTTTCTCATTTCCTTCTTCTATTTATGTTCTCTGTCATTCGCTGTCAATGTATCTTTCGGTCTCTTTCACCCTCTCTCTTTGTGTTCTTCTGTTCTTGTGTGATTCTCGCTGCGCTGTAAGCAATCCCAATTTTTAACTGTTGGCTATTTGTGTTAGGAGGAGATGGGCCAAAAATATTTCGTGGTGGGCTAGACCCCCCTTTGGTGTCGACTATTCTGACTGCGACTGGCACCTTCGTTTGGTGTGTGATGTTCCTAAAGTTGTAAAGTAACTTGTTGCGCATAATTCACAATCTTTCGTTATTGGCTGTCGGAACGTACCCCAGAGGGATTTGTAATTGATTTTTAAGTAAAGAGGCCAAAATAGTGCAGTGGGATACTGTGGGACGTAAAGTTAATTTGCATGGGAAATATTATTTACAAAACAGGCTTCTGTAAGAGTTTATAAGATTTGTAAGCTGCTGCTTAAACTCCATTCATTCGTTGTAGTCGATTGCATCTAATTCACATTTTTTTAAAGGAAAAAAGACAGATTGTAAACAAGGGCGTGAAAGTTAAATATACCTTGACATTAATTTTCGGGAGCAATGATCGCCTTCCCACATTCAGACGCTGATATTCGTGAGGTTTTCTGTAGTGTGCGTCCATAGTATCTTCTAATTTTCGGTCCTTGGGGGATTCTAAACATTAACAATTTAAGTTAAGAAAACTTACAATTTCAAGCAGCAGCTAGAATTTCTTTTAGAGTGTTGTCTTAGATTTCTTTTGCACATAAATATGGTTGTGTAACATAAAATTTTAAGTATTATTTTAATTTTCAACTCCTTTTCAGGAATGTGCCATGCATAGAGAGGAGTGAATACGGATAATACTCACAAACACACTTGCCTTAGTTCCAATCTACACTGAACATTACGCCACTCATCACTGATAGCAGTTTTTCAAGGATCCTGCATGGGTTGGGTTTACACAGATATGCAATGTAAGTAGAGTAGTTCAAATCTAATTTTGTTCTCTTTTCAAGGGAATTTATTATTCATTATTTTCATAAGTTTTAAGCTGTATGAACTTGAAATGACAGAGGTCTCTTAGGAAGTAAGCTTATATGTTGAGATGGGAGGGCCAGTGGCGACCACTATATGTACCTAGGTGTAGCGCACGCTAGAGGTGGTCAGCTAGTATTGAACATTTAGTCATCATAGTGAGTGTGAAAAGAAAATTAAAGTGTCAAAAGTACATGCATACTTAAATACATGTATCAAGGAGTCCGAGGTTCCATACTCGGTAGTGGTTCAGATTTCACTTTGAACTTTAGGTCCAGCCCCGATTAGCCTTTCTGTGCATAAAGTGGACTTAAAAACAAATTTAAACAACAAATCTGGAAATAGGAAAGGGTGGGTGGGTGTCTCATAGCTTCGGTTATTTCTGTTTCAAAGGGAGTGTTCGCCACTGGGAAACTGGGAAGGACAGTACTAATAGTTATACACAGTGTAGGCTGGAGTGTAAAACTTTGTTGTGACTGTCTTCAGAAGTATTTTGAAATTGATATGGCATACTAATTACACAATGTGTACAGCAAGATGTTAAAATATTACCAGGCAAGTTGTTCATAATTTTCAATATTTTTTGACGTCCTATGTGTATTTAAGGAATTGAACTGCATTGAACTTTTCCTGGAAATATTTATGCATCTCACTCTTTACCTACCTTTCCTAATATCTTTGTTACACAATTAATTTCATGGAGGATCAGTGAAAAAAAATATGGTTGACTAGACCACACAGTAAATATACTTCTGTGTCAGCATCTTTAAGTTCTGAGAATCGATTGCTGCTTGTGTACAATTTAGTGTTCTTGTGGATGTGGGATGAAGTAAGTGATTCCTACATTTTATTTGTTTTCCCTTTTCAACTTGCAGAGGGTCTGTGATGCTACATATATTGGCTATCAGTTACCCTGTAAAAACCTACATACAAATTTTGTCTTTGGAAATACAAATTCATTTTGAGTAAGTTATGTAGGAGAAAACACACAAATAAAGAAATTAATTCTTATTTGAAAAGTATCTAAAGTTTAATCATTCTGGGTTTCTTTCACTCAATCTTCCACTGTATGTATAGACATTCCTTAGGAAAATTAAAATTTCTGGGGGGATCCAAATGATACTAACTTTGCATGATAATTAACTTTTATATGTAAAATCTTCACGAACGCCTCAAATAGTCTACCATCTATTAACAAATGTAGTTGTACAATAAACTGTTGTATTGAAGAAGTTAAATTTTTGCTACTTTCAAGATTAATCTAGTTTAAATTTATTCCTTATTTCAGACATTGAATGCTGTTTAACTAAAATAACCAACTCTGATGTTTGAAGATGATCCTGATTTTGTAAATGGAAAGGTAAGTAAATAAATCAATTAACCTGTATGTAATCTGAAAATGTCAGAATCACATAAATAGAACTAGGAACGTAAAATATAATGCTGTGTGTGCCATACATACACACCTTTCATTTTGTAATTAATAATCTTTGGATATGCATTTCCAAAATGCACTTTAGCATGTTCTCTCTAATATACAAATTATAATCTCTATGTATTTCTTTCGTAGCCTACTAAACTTTCAACAGAACTTTATTTCTGCTACTTGAAAACAGAATCATATCCATGCTTTTATTTTTGGAGGGTTGTCTTGGAGCTATGTCTTGTTTCTATAGAAAATATTTCTAAAATTGTCAAGGGTATGTGTCTCTTGTCTGCTGGGTGAAGGGATGGAATGAGGCATCCACTCACTTCATATTCTGGCACTGTGCCTGTTACATGCTGGTATAATGTACAGAATAAATAAAATCTTTTTGCCTTTTCGCTACATGATGTTTACACATACACATTGACAGGACTGAACTACAGGGTGCGAAATCATTGAAAACTGGTGGGGGGAAAGAAAGTTCTTAATCTAGAATCACCCTTCCCCCACATATGTGTATTATTAAAAGTAAAAATAAATTACTCAATTAAAAATATATTATTATTATTACTAGTATTATTAATTAAATAAAGGAAATTAATTTGTTACTTTTCTACATATCAGATATTGCAAGGCAGATAATATTTTGTGTAAGTTTTTGTTTTGTTTGTGCTTTATTATAAATCAATTACATTTCATAGTTATAATTTTCTTGCATTCTTGTTTTACATTAATTGTCCGTATTGGTGTAGATTTGTCAATGATCTCTTGAGAGAGAAAGCATTCAATACTCACAACTACACTAATTTGTATGTGTTTCCGATATTATTCTTAGTACAGTATATTTGAAATTAAAAGTAATTGCTTATCTTTGATTTGTTATAACAAAACATCTTCCCCCCGGAAATTTTTGGTGGGGGGGATTTTTGAGGCCAAGATTGTTCGCACCCTTCAGAACTAACTGAAACACAAGAAAGCTAAAACTAAACACTCAGTTTCTGCAGATCCAGTTGGGCAATTACTAAAATTAGTAATAAAAATATTTTTCACACCAACATTGAATGGTAGTGTTTGAGCTCTTCGGCGTCACCAGAAAGGTGTTTGTGTGTGTGTAGTGGGGGCAACCCATTGACTTAACTTAATGGTAGAACAAATATTAACAATAAGAATCATGGTTATGATAATAATTTTACAGTAATAACTATTATAAACAAAAAATAAAATTATATTATTATTATTACTATTATTAAATCCTCTGGGAGGACACTTCTATTCGTTCTACTAGATGAGTGAATATCAAGTATAACTTTTCCTTATTCTCTTTTTTTTACATTTTACACAGTTAGTGTACTGAAATGCACAGTTACTCTATTTTCTTTTTAAGTGTTAACTTTTCAATAAAAGCTTTCTAAACATTATTTATGTTATAACAACTACTTTTTGTGACTTGAAATGGCCGATGGCAATTCCGGGGGGTTGGGGGAGTCAACGGATCGGTTCCACCCCACACCCCCCTCTCCCGACACCGATGTTTCAGCACAAAATATTATCCTAAAGTAATTTCTTACTTTTGAAGATAGTGTGCCATTTCCAGTTATATGCTGTGGCGTGCCCAGTAGTCAGCCCTCATTTCGCTATTTTTTCCTGCCTGTTTACAGCCCCATCATAACCCTCCTTGTATAGGCCCTTGCTTACGAAATAAAAGCATGCATGTTTATATTACCTTTGCAGAATAGGGTGACATAATCTTAGTCTGTCTACCTGTTCATTCAATTAGTGGCGTACGCAAGGAGGGTTACTGGGTTTAACCCCCCCCCCACTTTGAGCTTGAAATATTATGGAAATGCTGTGTAAAATTAATTGCCAATTTAGCGCTACTGCATTCAATGTAGAAACTGATCAGCTTGAGGGCCTCCCCGGTGGCGCAGTGGTAGCGTCGTTGCCTTGAAATCAAGGGGTCCCGGGTTCGATACCTTGTGGAGGCACATAGTGGTTCGGATACCACTTTGAACCACAGGTCCAGTCTCGATTATCCATACTGTGCATAAAGTGGACTTAAAAAACCAACTCAATCTATCAATTGAACAGCTTGACTGATTGATTTTGTTTATTTTTCTTCGCATCTCTGTCACTTTTGGGCTAATTGCGAAGATGAGGATGAGTGATGATATGATGGAATGGATGAATGGACACTCACAAAGAACACCTGTGCTCAGGCTGGGATTCGAACTCACCACCCCTGGCGTTGTAGCATGCTTTCGTAACCACTCATCCACGAAGGCTGGCTACTCAAGCTTGAATCACTTTGTATGCACACATCACTAGTATACTCTTTGGGTATATATTAAGACTCATAAATGTTATAAGTACATTCTGAACTATCACACTCTGACCTAAATGCATTGTTGGTTATATTCTTATTTACTCTTACATTTTTTTCTCCTTTCAGATCATGGACGCCTTTCCATACAGACATTTTAAAGAAATGCAACATGCATATTTTTATCAATGAAGTAAAATTGGTGCTGAAAAAAAATTCCTCTTGTTTTGGATAAAATTGTGAGAACTATGTTGAATTATTACAAGATGAAATGTACGTATATTGTAAATAAAGTTGAAATTTTTGCTAACTGGTGACTTTATTTCTTCAACCTAATCTTTGGGGTGAAAAAATTAAGCTCGGTATTTGAAATAGAGTGGTTAAAAATTATGCATATGAACATATTTATAACTTTTACTAAATTTGCTCTACCTTCTTAAGAATGTACATTTTCCTTTATAATTAATTTATTAAAGTACTGAAATAGGTTCTAAAAGCACCAAAAATAACTCGCATTGTAATGATTGTGGCATTGAACTGAGTGTGCAGAACCAGCAGCAAAGGAAAGGTAAGGTTGAATTATTGCTTAATGTGTATGCATTTAGTGGCAAGGTAGTATTTGTCAGAGGTTATCCTCTTACCATGTATGTAAATACTTGCATCCCATGTATCGTACATAAAATTTATCTACGGATATACAAGTATACAGTATTTTGTTGTGTTAAGTATGTCATTTATATATTAGCAATGTATGATTGTATGTGTGAGCATGAGTTGCTTTCCAAACAGTACAGAAAAAAGTTGATATTTTGTAATTAACGGATGTAACTTCTGAAGATCAATCTCCTTCATGTTATATTGTACAGTCAAGGACACTTCTGGGTTGTAACAGCACCATTGAATTTCAATTAAATCATTACAACCCAGCAGTGTGTGTGACTGTACATATATCCAGTCTCAATTGGCTTCTAAGCATCAAGTGGAAGTCTCAAAAAAGACTTATTGGACAAAATGTATGTACATTAAAAGTTGCGACTTTTTTGTATGATTTAGAAATCGATACATAATATTACTTGCAAGCTTCATGTAATTTATAGATGGCTTGTTCTTCTACATAAATACCTTGGTGAGCGTGCCGCATCTAGTTTCCTCTAAGATTTTTAAGCTTTGTCAAAATTTAATGCTAAATTGAATGATATTCTTTTTATAAAGAAGACAAATA
This sequence comes from Lepisma saccharinum, assembly GCF_977018435.1. Lineage (NCBI taxonomy): Eukaryota > Metazoa > Arthropoda > Insecta > Zygentoma > Lepismatidae > Lepisma > Lepisma saccharinum. The sequence continues at coordinate 74,766,492 of NC_139230.1, read as the reverse complement.
ATCACATTAAAATCTGAACACATTAAATGAAGAAACACTGTTTCCCTGTGATGTCGTATATTACACAATGCAAGAGTTAACATTGCATTTCTCTACTTTGATAAATTTGCTATCTGGGAAGAAATTACAATGAAGTTATGATTGCTCTATCTCATTCTGCATTCATATTGTATAAGATAGAAAAGATCTGACTGATTCTTCAAGGTTAAAGGTAAGCATTATTATACTAGTTGAAGATCATTTACCTCTTCCTCACGAACCCCTCAAACTCACCCTATGGGAGGAAAGACACACTCTATAGTAGGGTGAGAAAACTCACCCTATGGGAGGAAAACACACTCTATACTAGGGTGAGAAAACTCACCCTATGGGAGGAAAACACACTCTATACTAGGGTGAGAAAACTCACCCTATGGGAGGAAAAACACACTCTATACTAGGATGAGAAAACTCACCCTATGGGAGGAAAGACACACTCTATACTAGGGTGAGAAAACTCACCCTATGGGAGGAAAAACACACTTTATACTAGGGTGCGAAAACTCACCCTATGGGAGGAAAAACACACTCTCTACTATGGTGAGAAAAACTCACTCCATGGGAGGAAAAACACACTCTATACTAGGGTGAGAAAACTCACCCTATGGGACGAAAAACACACTCTATACTAGGGTGAGAAAACTCACCCCATGGAAGGAAAAACACACTCTATACTAGGGTGAGAAAAACTCACCCCAATATGGGGTGTGGAAACTCACCTTTTGGGGACGTCTATTTGTGACAAGCCAAACTCACCCCAAAAGGTGAGTTTCCACACCTTTTTTTTCAGTGTAGCTCGGCGAAATACTCAGGGGAGAACTTTACCTTTTGTAGCACTCTCCCACATATATTTTGATGACATAACTTTGCTGTCCCTTCAAGTACATTTGCTTCAGTAACTTTGTGAATATTGTTTTAAAAAGGCCACACTAAGGGAAAAAAATACGCTCCCTATCACTAAACCTGAATACTGTGTAACATTTTACTTCATTACGTTATTAATTATAAAATTAAATCAAATACACGGCTATAAATTATAAGGTTTAGAAACGGGAAGATTATTCAAGTCGTTTATAGTTTACTTTGCCATTTTGAAAGTAATGTTTACTACATTGGAATTAATATTTTCGTTAAGATCACAGAAGGCAATACATGTTGTTTCCAGGCATTATTTATCAAAAAGGAATGAAATGTATGTCTCTCTGTTGTCTTACATATATAGGAAAATGCATTATCCGCATATAACAATGTGAATATCCCCGCGTAAGTATTTGTATGTTCTCTCTTTACATTTGAACTTTGAACACACACACACACACACGCAAACAACAGAAGTGAGGAGCAGGAAACTTGGCGAAACTCAAGCGCAATGGAGAGATTTAGCGTACGATACTGTGGGGGAAAACGCGCGGTGAACATTACTGCGAGCAGGAACCAGCCAGCTGTGCTCGCTCTGCGACGTTGTCGGGTGGTGGGTTTCCTCACTTTGCATGTTGCACGTTTAACAGAGCGAGCGAGAATAAGAGACGTCAAATATGTGTAGCAACGTCGCAAAACACATCGACGGTTTCGCGGTGCCCGCAGAGGCGAGAGAGATAACTTTGCTTCCCTTGTCAGTGTTGCCAAACACAACGGTTAAAAAATTTTTGATTTGATTTGATTTAGTTTATTTTACTTCGCGTTTTTTGCCTCTTGGATAATTTGAGAAGATGGGGATGAGTGATGAAATGATGAAATTGATGAATGGACATTCACAAACAACCAAGCCCGACCGGGATTCGAACCCGCGACCCTTGGCATACAACGGTTAAAAAAGAACTACATTGGATTCTGATCAAGCAGTTAACTTATTCGAAGGATAAACACTTGTATTGACTGTGTTCGAATCCCGTACGAGATTAGAAAGTGCCCAGCCCGATGCGAGAAATAGACACGTATCACTTGGAAACAAAAACTCAATACACGTAAATGCAAACTTTCGAACCTTTCGAAGCGACATGACAAGGTGCACTTCTCCCGTCACGTCCTTGTGTTTGGTATCGTCTGCTGGTAGCGCAGCTGCAGTAAATGCTTGCTTACAGCCTTTTAAGCTGCACGGGTTGCTGGTTACTTCGGTGTGAAACCCCTCGTTGCTCGTCGTTTCGGGCTGAAAGCTCCCAATGGAACGTTCGTACCGAAGCAATAAATGGCTATTGGAAACAAAAATTCTGAAATAAAAAAAAAACTTTCGAACAAATGTGACAAGACAAACTACACGTGCCGCTTGCATGTTTCTCGCAATAGGACGTTATCGTGTTGCTTCCGTCTGGTGGTGGTGTCTACGCGTTGAATGATTTCTTACAGAAAGATTTTGAACCGAAGTGACAGGCGACAAGTAGCAAGTGACAAGATACACGAAATACAAGGCACTTCAGATAACAAGAAAGCATTCACTGCGAATGCCCGAACACCAGCTCTAGGCGAATCAATTCATGATATTGAGAAACGGAAGCAACAGTCGAGAAGTGCAACTTGTTTTGCTCCTTCTTCTGAAAATGTTTTATAATTGTTTCTAAGCGACACGTGTCGCTTGTCGCCTTCCGCTTCTGAAAGTCATGAGTGTCATGCAGTGTCGCATTGGTCTGTTTGCGCATTTGAGAAAAAGGCTAGCTTGTAGAATGAGGTACCTGTGTCACTAGTCACTTCGATATGAAGTGACACTTGTCACTTCCCTTTTGCCTGATCGCTTGTCGCTTTGGTCAGAAATCTCCCTTCTTAATTTTCTTTAAATAATAATTAATTTTTCTCGATAAATTCAACTTTTCTTCATCATGCCCGAAAGGAGACAAGTAATGAGTTTTTTTTATATATATAACATCTGAAACTCTGCTCTTTGCTTCTTGGCTATGGAAGAAAATCAGCTATACAAACAAATTGATTTATCTGCATTTACCAGTAACATAGTAAAACTCAAATGAAAGCTTGTCATAGGCACATGAAAAAAGGGTCACGTTTGAAAGAGGAAATTATATTAATTGATTGATTTGGTGTTTAAGTCCACTGTATGCACAGGAAGGCTAATCGGGACTGAACCTACAGTTCAATGTGGTATCCAAACTACTATGTGGGAAGAAATTATATTGAGGCATTTGATTGTAAGATTAAAGCCGACCCCCGTGGTGGAGTGGCATCGCGCTAGGACGCCAGGGGTCCCAGGTTCGAATCCCGGTCCGAGAATGGATGTTCGTGAGAGTCGATTCATCAAATTTATGATATCATCACTCATCCCCATTTTCGTAGATTAGCCAAAAGTGACACAAAAGGCGAAGTAAAATAAAGCAAATCAATTACAATTACAATTGTAGGATTAAAAGATAGGAGAAGACAGTTCTGGCTCCAAAGTTTTAAGTTAGCAACATTGACAGTTCGGGAGCAACAGAACGGCCAAGCAAGCGGGAAAGCCCGTCGTCCGCCGAACGAATCTTTCCTTGCCCCTCAACCCCCTGGGATGTTCGGTACCAATTCATGCGAAACAGATACAAGATTTTACACACCCACACTTCCTGGTCCCAAGAGATGCTATTAAACACTACAGTTTTACACAGCCTTGAAGGTACCAGATTTCACCTGCAGATTGCAGAGTGTAACACACCCGTAAAATACTAATCCAACAAATATGAACTTTTTGGTACCTTCGAAATACTTCGCGTACATGTCGCAAGGGGTCTCTGGAGTATCGCAATGGTATTTTCCTTCTTGGGACCGGCAAAATGTCTCAACATTTTTTGTGGTCCCATTAAGAAAGGTGTTTTAACATACGGCGGTTCCCACAAGAATATATCTGCGTACCCACACACACACACACACAAATGGTTTTTAATCATTCATATACACCGATATACAGAACACCGGAGACCTGCGTTTAGAAGGTGAGTGATTTCAGGCAGGATTTTCTGGAATAATTTTCCTGAAACGGTTCTTGAGTTCACAATCTTTAATATATTAGTACCTGGAGCAACCCTGGGTGCTAATGCTGCTAATCATATTACCTTCACCAAATAGTCAAGGCTGTAAACGTGTAGGAGAGGTACATTCATGTAGATTGTTGAAGAAATATACGTCACTGGTTTGCAAGCCTCCGACAAATCAAAAGGAGGGTCGAGAAGACTGCAGTGATTTGATTCCGGATGATATTCAGTGTTGCTGACAGTGGAACTCGCAGTTATTGCCCCAATCTGATGTGATACGTAATTATGAAAAACATAAAAATTCATAAAAAATAAATATATCTTTGATGTATTTATTTATTTTCTGAATAAGTGAAAGTCCCATTTTACGACACACAGACACGCATAGATACTGTACAATATAACATTTCCAAGGGCCCGTGTAAAGTACAACCTTGAACGAATAAACTGCTCACTCTTGAATATTTGAAATATTAGACACACTTACACGATGTGAAAACTTAGCACGGTAGTGTAACAAGCCTAAAGTACGAGACAGTTTTGGTTTAAAATAAAACATACCTTTCATGTGTTTACTTATTTTATGTAAATAATTAATGACATGTAAATATATAATAGTGGTTTCATATAAATCATTCATTCTTAAAAATTGTTGAACTGCAGATAATTTGAAAGATGGGTCTTGCAAAATTTTGTCAAGGAGTTAAACTGGAACCGCATGTAGGCTCCATAAACCCGATAAAAAACCATTTCGACGTAATAAAACTTACACGATGAATTTGAGCATAATATGATATTTTGAATAAAGAATATGAACAGGGTTATGACTTTTGACTTTTTGTATAATAATTGACTTCCTGTGTCATAAATCGATGAACTTGTGTTCAATGTTAATAAAAATTTGTTTAATTCTGTTTAACTTGTAAAAAGGTCACCCTTTTATGAAACTTTCTAGAACTTAGTAGAAGTCTGTTGAACTTTCTGCAACAATCATTGATTTAGAGTATGTAAGCTACCCGATTGAGCAGCGGTAATTATTTTTCTGAAAGATCTCTGTTCCGATTAATAATGCCCTCTTGCTGACAGACAAGTGAGAGTCGTCTTAATTTAGTATTGGAAGATGCCGGTAGGCAGTTATGGCGCGTACGCTGGACATCTGAGAATAAAGAAGAGACGAAGCAAGAAGGAAGAAGACAACATAAGGCGGCCCAGTAGTGATGTGACTGTGACTTGATTTTGATTTTTATTTTGAATTTAAAATGTTGGGTGCGTTAGCACTAAGGCTATTTTGCACCCGTCACATTATACGGGTTCCAGCCCCTTACCGTTACACATAACAACTCTAACGTTGCATAACTAAAATCATAAAATATTAAAATCTTCTGACTTTCGTTAAAAGCTGAGGCAGTAAAGGAGCACTCAGCACAAATAAGGACAAAACACAGGACAACACAAACAAAATTATACTGGCTATGGGGCCAGTCGACAGAGCCTCGTTAGTCTGTAGTCCAGGGTGTACTACGTGGAAGTGAGGTTGACTATTGGGTGCACTACGTGGAAGGAGCACTCCTTACACCCCGACTGTGACTTGAAACGGGAGGGAAATAGCACTGTTGTGCAGACTATATTCCGCACACATTGTTCGTGTGCCGCGTTGGGGAACAAAGGAAATTAGAAAACTGAAGATGTGTAGTGTCATTTTGTGACGTCGCAGCGTGGCGTGTTGTCTTTAATTGTGCGTTTAGCCATTATTTTGTTGAAGTACGTACTATTCTGCAATAATTCCAATCGCCAAGTATAACTTGTAATCATAATATCTCATAAGAGAAGTGCTTCTACCACTGAAAAAAAAAACAAAGAAGATTTGGACGAAGAATCTAGTACGATTTCAACAATCACATAGGAAGAGAAGAATAGTTCCACTAGAAGCAGTGCCGGATCTACAACCCGCAAAACCCCGCACTACAAGGGGGGGGGGGGTTGTGGCGGAGGCAAGTAAGCCTTTAAAGGGGCCCTAAACCATTGACATAGTAGAGGGTTCGTATATGCGTATGTAAAATATAAAAGTAAAGGGTGCGGCAACATAACTTCCTTATTTCAGAACGCAATAAAATCCACGTGATGAATTAGAATTGTTTAATGTTTTTTTTACACTGTAGGTACATATCTAAAGTTATGTTTCACACAGTTTTGAAAATCATATCAGGGAGGTGACGCCCCCCATTGTCCATACACTAAAGAAGCCGATTTCTGGCGTTCTTCATGACCCGAACCAGCATATCAGCGGGAATGATGGCAATTTCTTGACGGATGTTGGCCTTCAGGTCTTGGCGGGACCTTGGACGGGTAACATAAACGCGGGATTTAAAAAATAAAACACAAAAAAAATCGCAAGGGGCCAAGGGCAGATGCATGTTTGCGCGCAGAACTCCGTGACGATCGCAAGATTGAACCTCTCACTACCTCAATGTTCTCACGTGATCGGATGGGCCGAGGGGCTCCTGTTCTTCGTCTTGTCGCACTCGCGGTTTGTCTGAACGCAGTGACCCAGGTAACAATTGATTTCCGGTCCGGGACAGGGCCCAACGGGGCTACATGAAAGCGCTTTCGGAAGGCGCGCTGGGTTGCGGTAACAGAACATCCGTTCGTAAAGTAGGCCTCGACGGCAAACGCACGCTCCTCACTGTTCCAACGCATGATGGCAACTGACCGGGACGCAAACGAAACTTTAGACTCGCGCCTGTTGAATAAGATCACTCCCGCCTCGCTACAACCTCTACAGGCTGCATGGCGCGCATTTCAAAAAAGGAAGTTACGTTGCCGCACCCTGTAGTTACTCAGGGGTAGAGAAACAAATACAATATATACAGGTAAAGGTATGTTCCCTGTACATATAACACCGTGCCATGAAGGCATACATATTTTCGATGTCGGCCATCTTGGAGGTGATGTGATCAGCACCACGCTGCGGCCGCCCTTGCCCCAACCCCGGGTAGCATTTGATTTGAGGCTGGGTGGGCCCTACAGCTGCTTTATGCAGGAACAATGCATAAAATATTTCGGGTGTTCCGCGTTGCAGTCAGGCTACAATTTCGCGAGAAATGCAATGATGAAGGTTTCTTCAACCTATCATTAATCAGGAAAAAGTTATGACTGTAACAAATGAATCATTTTCCATTTAAAATTTTTGAGTTGAATTCAATATTGTGGCCACATATGTGGTTGCCTTTAAGCCTAACCTGTTTCTATTATGACCAATACCATACCCAGCCTAACTTCTATACTTTTGATAGGGGGTGTTAAGGGACTTTGAATCACCCTGTAGGCCCTTATATGTGACTTTGTCAACATGAGATCAAGAATTACACGAACATACAAATATATATATATATATATATATATATATATATATATATATATATATATATACACACACACACATATACACACACACACACACACGCACACACACACACACACACACACACACACACACACACATATATATACAGGGTGTCGCAAAACTCTTTCAACAACGCTTGGTTGCTGGTAGATATCATAAAAACAACAAGGGGCGCGTGACAGGGTTGCCACTAGCGTTCCTCGGTAAGAGAGAAGACTTTAAAACAACAACTTGGGAGTCTTGCCCGAGCAAAATCCAAAACATTAATGATACTTGCGATGTTGTAAGAAGCATTCACAGTATTTATAAACTGACTAAGACAAAAATAATGGACAGACTGAAATTCAAGATTACTCATTCTAAAATATTTCCAAATTGATTGATTGATTAGGTTTATTTGAATTCGCTTTTCTGCCACCTTTGGCTAATCGCGAAGATGAGGATGATATGATGAAATAACAAATGACACCCATGTCTAGACCAGGATTTAAACCCAACACACACACACAAGCCCGACCCTGTGGCCGAGTGGTTAGCACATCGCGCTGCGACGCCAATTGTCCCGGGTTCGAATCCCGGTCGGGCTTGGTAGTTTGTGAATGTCCATTCATCAATTTCATCACTCATCCCCATCTTCGCAAATTAGCCAAGAGACACAAAACGCGAAGTCAAATAAACTAAATCAAATCAAAAATCAAATCAAATCAAAAACCCAACACACCTGGCGCCATAGCGAGCTGTGCTGACCACAGCTTCGTGGATTTCCCCTATCTCACGTGTCCCTTTGCAATTGTTGATATTTCATGATACACGAAACACTCCGTCCTGATGTGGTCAGCACAGCTCGCTACGGCGCCAGGTGTGTCGGTAGTGTTGCCCACGAGACGAGACGGGACAGGCTTTTTAAAATTCGATTGATTGATTGATTGATTGATTTAGTTTATTTTACTTCGCGTTTTGTGCCTCTTGGCTAATTTGCGAAGATGGGGATGAGTGATGAAATGATGAAATTGATGAATGGACATTCACAAACAACCAAGCCCGACCGGGATTCGAACCCGGAACCCTTGGCGTCGCAGCGCGATGTGCTTTTAAAATTCGAGACGGGACGAGACTGACAACCTGTCTCGGCTCGTTTTCGAGACGAGACACGAGACGGGACGAGACGGCTCCTGAAAAGTCTCGTCTAGTCTCGAAAGTCTCGAAAAAATATAAACAAAATAACTAATCAATTGCAAATATTTATTTATTCGGAATAAAGGATTTTCTTTGGAAACCCGAAACAGCTTCTATTACATGAATAAAGATGTCTGAGATTCCCCCTCGGAAAATCCTAATTCGTCCCACGTTGTGCGTAACTAATTTGCCGAGACTTTAGCCTCGTGTCCCAGCTATCTGAACTTGCAAAATCCCTGTATCTTTCTATTGACATTTCCTCAGAATACCTTAAATCTGGCAACTATCTGCTACCCCAAAAGCTCTGTTCCATTCATCCTTGCGCAAAACGATCCGTAGGTAGTCACTGCCATTGTTTACTACGGCCCTGTTCCAGCCATACTGGCGACAATCGTCATAAAATTTCTCGCCCAAACAGACCCTTCTTTCATTTGCGACCCTGTTCTCAAAATCCACATCAGCCTCGAGTGCTGGTTGCAAACTCAAAAGATTTCACACTAAAAACCTAGGTAAAGGTAAAGGTCCAAGTGCATATAACACAGTGCCATGAAGGCATATTTACGGGATGTGGGGGAAAGGTTATTTTGGAGGCGAAGAGCTCAGCATCACACTCCGGCCACTTTTGCTCTCCAGGATTGCCCCCATGCACCCATTGATATGAGACTGTTGAGCCCCGGAGCTGCTTTATGCGGGGACAATGCAGAATAATTCCGACCTTTATTCATCCACTCCGGGAATCGAACCCGGGTCTCCCGCCCGCCTGGCAGTCAGACGCCCTAACGACTACCGCGGCTCTAAAAACCTAGTAAAAAGTTAGTGCAAGTAGATACTGTGCTTTGACGTAACGAACATAAAATTGCCTGAAGTCATAGGAGTAATAAGCGACATGCGACAGCAACAAGTGTCGCTTGGAAATCAACGGCAGCTAATAGATCAGCAAGCGGCACGTGTTGCTTTGTCGGTTGCCGGTCGTTCGGACTGGGCCGTTTTTTAATAGCGTGCATTGTGTCGCCTCTGTCTGTTGGTAGTGAATTCACAGTGAAAGCTTGCTTATAGACTAAGGGAGATTTCCCATCCAAGCGACACGCGACCCGTAACACGTGTCGCTTCAGGATTTCACCAACCGAACGCAGGTTTGTGCGGAGTGCCATGCTCCTACGCTGTGAAACGTTGATGTTGATTGTCTTGTTCCAAAGCAATATGTGACGCTTGTCGCTCCGGTCTGAAATCTCCCTAAAGGAGCGTGTCGCTTGTTGCTTTGGTGCGAAAACCCTGTGTCGCTTGTCGCCTGTCGCTTCAACCTGAAAGCTATCTTGTGGAAATTTCGCACCGAAGCGACAAGCGACACGCATAATTCACACCCAAGCGACAAGAGTAGTAAGACCCCCCCGTCCATCCCACCAAAACCGGAAATGAGATAAGATAAGAGCGGAAATGAGATAAGATAAGGGGTAGGCGTTTTGTGAGTTAATTAGAGTGTGTTTCGAGCCGCCAGGAAGTGATAAGATAAGAGGTGGGGCGTTAACTGTTTTTCTTGGAACTCTGGAGATAAAGGGGAACAGGAGGAAACTTGTTCGTGGAATGAAAGTTTTTAAATGTGTGTGTGTTTTTTTGTTTTGTAATGGGTGTTACCGTAACGTCCCCTGTGTTTGAATCTGGAGTTGAGCTGTTGTTAATGAGGACTTGATAAGGGTTTCCGGTGTTCATGAGATAGGTGGCTATTTTTGGGGGGCGTTTCCCGTTTGAGACCGTTGATGAGTCTGAGATTACTGGAAATGGGTGTAACGGTTTTCTGTCTGAATAGAACATGCCCGAACATGTTTTGGGCGTAGGTTTGTATGAATTTGCAATTTCTGGGTGGTGTAACGGTTCTGTGTGAACATGCCCGAACATGTTTTGAGCGTAGCCTTGTAGTTTGAAGTTTGTTTAACGGAAATGGTGACGTAGGAGGGAAAAGGGTATAAATAGAAAGGATGGAGGATCTTAGTATCATGTGAGGATGGATGTAAGTGGTACACGTTTGTCTGATAATGGTGTGAATTTCTACGAGATCAGCTACGAAGAGTTCTGGGAACTTGTTCGGTCTTGCGGCGATCTGGACAGCGATCGAACGGCCCTGGATCGGTTGCTGAGTTATTTCCCGTTTATGTATGTAGCGATACCTGAATCTCCCTGGTGTGGATGTCACGTGGTCAACGGCTCAGGAAAAAGAATTCACCGTCGCTGCGAGACTTTGAAGGAGCTAGAAGAGAGGAAAAGAAGAGGTGACGAGAGAACAGGATTTCCGAGTCACGGGTGTATCTGCGAACTACGTCGCAGGAAGGAAGAGTTAGGCGAAGCTTTGAAGAAGAGAGTGAAAGAGTGGCTTTCTTTGTTGGCAGACAGAAATTCCGTGTGGTGTTCTGGCTGTGATCGTCCATTGTTACTTAACTTAGAAGGTCATCCTTGTTTCCCTGTGGTTCCTCCCGAAGGTTTCGATTTTCGCAGACGGCTGTTCCCCGACGATCCTGAGGATATTCTGGCTGAACCTTTATCGCCGATACCGAGGACCCCGTCACCTACAGTATCTGATTTTGAGAATATTCTGGCTGAACCTTCATACCCGATACCTACAGTATCATACGAGTTTTCTTTGTTCGACATATGAGAGTGTATACTTACCATACTCGTCTGATAGCAGGTGGTCCTTTTACCACCGATTATATGTCGGTGAATGCGAGATACAAGACTTACAGAAAGTGGCCAATAGGATTACGTCAGACTGCTGAAGAATTAGTCACTGCAGGTTTTTATTATTCAGGATTCAGTGATAGGGTAATATGTTTCCATTGTGGGTACGGAGTGTGTGATTGGACATCCGAAGATTGCCCGATTCTAGAACATTACCAGGCAATACCAGCCTGTAGTTACATACAGAGTGTTGCAGCGTTACACAGTGATTCGAAAAGTTGCAAATATTGCGACAGTGTGGAAACTACTGAAAAAACATCCGATAATCAGAGTGTGGATTCTGTGCTACTCTGTAAAATATGTTTTGAAAACTCTTGCAGTGTGGTAATTCTTCCGTGTCGACATTTTGTAGCCTGTGGTCTCTGTGCCTCTCAATTGGACAAGTGTGCGATATGTCGGGGCAGTATTGATGATACATTGACAGTGTTCACCTGTTGAACAAAATGGATGCCTGTTTTTTGGACATTCAAGGTTTTCGAGGAGTCGAAGGAGAATTTGTGTGTAAAGAAGTAGGAATTTTAAAATTTCCTTTCGACAGTGCATTTGACTGTTTAGTGAAACCTCCATATGGTTTACACTTGTTGAGTGAAAAGTATCGCCGAGTGAATTACTGGCTCCGTACCAACAAACATGGTCTCGATTGGAATGATGGATGGCTACCGTACGAGAAATTAGAAGATCTTCTGTATTTAGTGCTTATGAATCAGCAAGTTTATGTTAAAGGTACGGAGAAAATGGAATGGGTGAAAACATTAGTGGGGAAAAAAGGTGAGGGTAAGATGACTGTATGCAATATCGAAGAACTTGAATGTCCAAAGTTAAGCAGTGTCAAAAACAGTTCAGAAAGTTTAAAATGTAAAGAACATGGTAAAGGTGAAAAAACCTGTGCAGTTGAAAATGTCTGGAAAATGTACATTTTTTATTGTAATAAATAAAAGAAATGTTCAAAATATACAAATGTTTTATTTATAATTGATAGTATGGATATAGAATAACACAAATGTTTTATTTACAATTGATGATATAGAAGGTTTACAATACCTGAAGGGTTATATTACAATACATAAAATAACAAAGACTGAATTACAATACATAAAAATAACAATGGTTCATTTACAATATGGAATAGATTTACAATGGATACTTTACAGCATCAGATACATAACGTAAGTTATTTACAATATCAATGTGTGTCCAAGATTGTTCTGAAGATATATTTCAATTATCAGTTCGTTGTACCAAAGTACATAAAAATAGTTCAATACATCGGGTACTTCTTTTTTTTCTGAAACCATATTCTTTTTTATACAATATACAAAAGCCTCCATTTCGGGTTGTAATTTATGATAACGTTCGTTCATTAATTTTTGCAGAGGTCTGAAAAGATTACACATAAATAAATGTAGTTCAGAGGCTGCGAAAATGAAAGCATCCGGTGAATGATGTTGATACATCGAGATGCAACGTTTCCCGAAAAAATTTACACCACTAACGGTGATATTTCCAGTAACCAAATAATTGAACCGTCGACCAGTGTCGACGTAATTCAGTAAGTCAGATTTTAAAGCACACAGTTCTCTAATCTGTTTAGAATCGATGCGTACGGGTGATCTCCCCTGTTGCGAAAACTCCCACACCAAATTGAAAGGGGATTCCTTTTCGAATCCTATGGCTACGTACTTGTTTTTTTCCTTGTTCAGAAAATATGTGTTTGCAAGATAGAGATCTAAACATGCATCTACGTCATGTAGTTTAGGACACTCGATTTTGTCTGTGGAAAAACCAATTTCCCTACGTCTCTTTATGAAATCACAGTCCGTAGTCACATCCATTCCCTCGTCAGCCGTCTCTTTCTTGATAGTAACGGTTTCTAATTTAATAGGTTGCACACGTTTGCGAGGTTTACGTTTGGAAACATCATCCTTATGGGTCATACGCGTCACAAGTTTGTCGTGTTTCTCCATTATAGAAGCCGCAGTAGGTTCCATGGTGTGTTCACTAGAACTGTCTCGATGGCACTGAGAGAAAGATACGGCAGCACACATTTTAAATAGATTTCTTCATGACACGAGTCCGGATCGTGTGGATAGAGCAACACGTTTGTTCCCCTCTGGGACACTTGGAATGTGGTAAACATTTGAAGATCTGACGAAAACGGTGCTGGATATATCCATCTTTACTGATACCTGGTGGAAATGTCTGGATGAAATCCTTGGTTGTAACGTGACGTGCTTTGTAATAAGCATACACGCAACAGTAATGACCGCATGTTGTGGCCAATATCCCCTGTAAGGGAATGTTGTTGTAAGTCCAGACCGAGGAATGACTGTTCAGGAAAGTTACGAATTCTTGATAGAAAGGATGAAATCCGTATGAATCGAAATACTCGGCCACATTATTTTTGTCGAAATAGAAGGCCACCCAGTGTGTACCCCGGGAGTCGGACTTGTCAGTGTTTGCGATGATCAAGGCCGGGGTAGGAAACGTCCGAGGTAAAAGATCTCTCGGGTAAACACCGTAAAAAATGTTTCTGGTGGAACAGTTACGAGATAGAATCTGTCTGAACTGCGATGTGTTCATGCTGCTTATGTTTTCAATAATGTATAATAATGTGTCTGTCTTTGGTCATTTCTATGCTTCCAGGGCTGTTGTCAAGTAGTTCGGGAAACGATTGTATGTTCACAGGTTTTGAAGTTGTCACTTTCGAAGAAACACTACTATGCTTGATAGTACGGGTTATCACTTTGGTAGGTTTTTCCATCACAAGCAGTATAATGTTTACATAAGAGCTATTTCGGTAACACTGGGAGTCAGAAACACAGGCACACATATTTATGGAAAATTCGGTCTCACTGATGGAGGATGACACTTCTATCTTTAGGTATATCTACTGCAGATTCAAATTCAGCATACAAAAGGCATGTTATATTTTCCGACAGCTGAGGAGAAAACTGCATCTCGGCTCCGATGATGCCTTGTTCCTGGAGACTGGTGTGCGTGTCGTTTCCTGAAGAGTCTGGCGTTATGTCGTAAATCAGGAAAAAGAATCCGTTCTCGAACATTTTTCGTGTGATCTGGTGTCCGTAATTGGCGTGGTGAATGCCTGTACCGGAAAATAGAGTTTGATAGGCACGTGTTATCAATCCACTGTTTCCTCCTGTGGTGATTTGTAAAGGTTCGGAAGGTACGAGTTCTCCATTTTTCACAAGATGGAAAGAAGATAGGTTAAAACTTCTAAAGTCGAACGGATTTTTCTTACTGTCTCCGAGAAAGCTGGCGGTGGATACCATAGCAAAAAGAACAACATTCGGAAAAGGACCTTGAAAAGCATTATCGATCGAAATCTGCTGCGTTCCGGCGACGTAAGAATAAGCTTTGATGACGCTTCTGGTGAACGGATAATGAGCAGGAGCGTAAGTGAGTGCTCTGTCTATGGCCAAACTGGTGGTAGGAGTAGGAATGATATGATTTATTTCGAGAACAGCCTTTAAAATTTTTATTCTTACTGTAGGTGATGTCTGGTCTCCCCAGATGTAAAAGGCGTCACGTGATCTAGCTAGATCTATGCGTACTTCAACACCGTTGAGCAGGTATTTAGACTGGTGGAAGAAATCTATGTGAAGTTTTCCCATAAGGTCGACCACGGCTGTAACTTCCGTAGGATTTCCGGTCGTCGGAACATACTGGAAAAATTTTTTTCTTGTGGTGAAACCTGTGTTGTCGGCAGTGATTTCATCTTGATGTTCAGGTGTGTCCAAATACCACATGGCATTCGTGAGATGCGTGTTTGCGGCATCGCTTCCGTAATTGATAGCTGCTTCGAAGATCGCTTTATATGCGTAATTGTTATCGGCGGTTGTTACAGCAATGCCGTTGAGAGTCACTGTACATTGGGAAAAGAGTGAATGGAGAAGATAATTCACGACCCCGCAGTTTTTTGTGAGGGCATTTTCGGTTTCGGAAGCACTCATGGGACTTCCATCCTGTTTAACCATTTGCGTTTGCAGACGGAGATAGGCAGATGAAAGATCGAGAAAATCAGTTCCTGCCGCCGGTATGACAAACTGAATTATATTCTGATTATCGATGGAAGCGATAGGCTTGTAGGTGGCTGTGTACGTTTTTTCCACATTTTGCTGAATAGGTTTTTTCCGGAAGAGGTCGAACTGCGAGATCATGCACATGTTATCCGCCATCATTATCCAAAAATATCTTTCCCTGAGACCTTCTGCTTGATTTTTCTTTTACGTGTTCTCCTAGATTTTGCGGATGTTTTCCTTCGTTTTTTGGATGCTTGTTTTTTACGGATCGTAGATGTTCTAATACGGGTGGCTGAACGTTTTAACATCAACTGAGCAATTTTTGTTGCAGGTTTTGTTCTTATACCAGAACCTACCAGAGAGTCGATTTTTCGTTGTGCTTTACTTTGAAGATTTTGACCTGCTTCACGTACCCGTTGACGAACAATAGTTTTCGGAGTTTGTTGGGTTGTTGCAATGTCGGTGATAATGTTAGCTCCTGTTTTTAAAGCTTCTCTTCCGATCGTCTTTGCACCGCTCCAGAGTAGAGGTTTCACCATTCTAAACAGTCCTGCGAAAAGTGACCCCAATCCTCTCCCTTTTTGATTTCTAGTTGAACGGTAGATGGGGCCAATTCCTCCACGGATTTGGTTACTGTAATATTCGGTCTGCGAATTCATGATGATTCATTCGCTTTTCGACAAAGACTGAGAGAAATAGCGGTCTACTGTTTTTTAAAAGGACTTTGCTTTTCTACGAAAATGTAAAACAGCGATTGTGGGTACGGAGCCAGTTCTCAAAGGTAAGAAATTTCCTTTTCTATCGTACAACGCAATTTCTATTGTTTCGAAAGAGGCTTTATCCAGAGGAACGTAATGAATCGGGTCGAATGTTTGATGGGCTACGGGTACTGTGCAAGACGTATTTGTGTCCGAACACTGTTTTCGGGTAAGACGCAAGAGACGTACCATTTCTCCCCCGACCAATTGTTGTTTCACCAGATCAGAGTAAATAAATATGTATGGGTTTTTATCCACAACACTATTGGACATTGCGTGCGTAGAATAAATAGATTTCAATATGTCATATCGAAATTTAGCATAGTCATCAGTTTCGTCTATGGGTGTAACGGTATTTGTTGGAGCATCGTCAGGTTCAGGCTTCGGAACCCCTATCACGGATAGATGTTTGTACACGGCCTGCTTGAAGAAAAACCTGAGATGAGTAGGAACAGCTACATTAGCAGGGTCTGTTTTCAGGAAATAAATCAGATCCTCTATCGTATATGTTGTTGCAGGAAAATAAAATGGTTGTTCGTTAATATAGAGTGTGTTATCCGTACAGGTAGTAGATCCAAATGTTCCCCATTGCGGTTCCGTCAAAAAATGCCAGAATTTCTCGAGAACGGATCTCCTTATTTCCAGGTCGTCGGGGAGAGCTTCGATGATGGTAGAGACTAGGTCCTCAGCACTTGCATATGTCCGAACAGGAAGAGTTAACATTCCAGAATCAGTTTCCAAAACATTGTCGTATAGAGTTGAATAATGTAGTTCTGCCAATCCGACTTCCCACAATTCTGGAGACAGATCGATCCGTTTAGCAAGTTTTACGGTGAAATGGGTGAGTGTGTTGTCTGGAAAATATTCCTCCGATGCAGATGATAGGAGGTAAACGTAGAAATTATCATCCATTCTCGCCGAACACAGAAGACTCACTGGATCGCAGTACCGTTATATTTTGATATAAATATGTTTTGGAAATTATTTTCCCGATAACTGTTTTACGGAAGATGCCTTGATCCATGAATCGAAACTAGGCGGATATCCGAGCCAACGAACCAGGTATTCCAATTTTTTTCCTTTTCCCCGGGTGTTCAAAATTTTATCAATTTTATACTCTTCGTCAGGATCCGAATAAACTTTCTGCAGTTCATGTTTGTAAAATGTACCTTTTACTGGTTCTTCATTTAAGTCGTCTAATATGTATACAGGTACAGGTGTTCGCTGAACAAGAGAATGGATTTTGAAAAGTTCTCGTGACCACGATTGTTCGTATTCTTTCTCGAAATGTCCTTTGACTACAGAAATTCGTACGATATCACCAACATTCAGATCTGAAGATGGTTGCGAGACATGTTTGTCAGGTTTGTTGAGACGTTTCCACACAATGTAAACGTTTGTTTCGTTGACATCTCGAGGGGCCATTCCTATGGAACTGTGGATCGCTGTATTGTAACCTTCGAGAAGTTGCGGTAAAATATCTACATAGCGTCTTGTCTGTTTTGAGGTGAAATATTTCCACATCCGTTCTTTTAATGTTCTGTTGAAACGTTCCACTACACTCGCTTTCACAGGATAATTTGTTGCTGTCGAGAATTGTACATGTTGGTTTTTCAAAAATTTCTGGAATGTAGAATTTGTAAATTCCGTTCCTTGGTCGGTCTGTAGTGTAACAGGTTTCCGTCTGTTTTCTTCGAAAATAGTTTTGAAAGCTTCGGTTACCGAATTGCTTGTTTTATTTTTTAGCGGTAATGCAAAGGCATATTTTGAAAATACGTCGATCACTGTCAGAAGATATTTGTATCCGTCGTTATGTTTTTGTATTGATGTCATGTCGTTGAGATCGGCTTCCCAAAGCATGTCTATGTTCCATACATTGTAATGATTTCGAGGAAACCTTTTTCTCGCAGGTTTGTGGAGAGTGTAGGTTTCCTGATGCATCAACCATTTTTTCACCGTATCGCGGGATATATTTTTATCTCGTACCGCTTTCCACAGACGATCTACAGATGAGAATGAAGCATGGTGTCGGGGATCGTAATATATTTTGGTGAGAATTTTATCGTGTTTCAACTTAGAGACTCCCATGACCGATCTCTCTGTCTACGGCTTTTTCTCAGAGGAACCAGTTTGTAAGCGTCAGGTGTTCTCAGAAAAGGTGTAGTTTTCCTGGAAACACGGACGGTCACTTTCTTCTTCTTCTTCTTCTGTCGATGAGACGGTCCAGGGCTTTCCGTTGGCGACGATGAGAAGTTCAATGTTTTCGGATCCGGAAGTGTTTTTTCCTGACGTTCGTCTATCAAATGTTGTGCCGTGGATTGGTACTCATCGATGATATTCTGTAACTGATGACGTGTATTACGGGGTAATGTCTCTGCCAGATTCTGAGGAAAATACGTTGATTCGGGTGAAATAGTAGAAGAACCGTCGTTATCTTGAACAATAGGAATCTGTAATGGTTCTTTCGATTTTCTACTCAACCATAAATACTCGTCCAATTCTTTTCTGTAAAGACGCCATTTTTGATCGTCCGATATGTTTTTCATTTTTAGTATATCACTCATTTTTTTATCTAAAATTGATAATTTGTGGTGCACAGACGATTCGATATTTCGAATACGTTCTAACTGTTCTGGTGATAAAACAATCATTTTTTTGAAAGCAGATGACATTTTAGTGTGGAAGAAGAGTTCCAAGAAGTCCCGATAACAAGGAACCTAGAAGTAAAGGTAGAAACCCTCCTTTCTGGACGAGAATGTTTCTTCGTTTTTCGATGTTCACTTTGGGTTTTACAAGATTACGTAAAACCTTCTTGTAAGGTGTCAGACGACGTTTTACAGAAGGTTTAAGTTTTACGTTACCTTTTAAAACATTTAGACAGCACTCGCTTATGAAACGAATTGATTTCTTAGGAGCACTCTTTAGCAAGGATTTACGAACTTTTGTTGGAGAATTTTTCAGCAAGTGTAAAAAAGGTGAGTGTTTCTTCAACGAAATATTATGTTTAGAATGTGAACTGGTACGTCTCTTCCTCGTTCTCTTCATCTCGATGTTTTAGACATTCGTGAGGAAGATATGCTGTCGAATAATCCTTGTTAAAAATATCTGTTTGATAACGTAGAGGATCAGGTGTTGACTGGGAAAGATCAATATACAAATAACTGAAAGGGTGTTTTGTTGCATCTATATATACTTTTTCGAGTTCTTTCATACGGTGAGGATGAAGTTGTCGTGCGAACACGGTGAATTGGTTCATATCTCGTGGATTTTTGAATATGACAAAATGTTTTACGTTTAAAGAGATATCTCTACAATTTTTTCCCTGGTGGAAAAGATTCTGTGTTATGAAGACTACCGAAATATTCTTGTGGTGACTACCTTTTGTGAAAAGATCGGCAACTTTTTCTCCTTGAGCAACCATCATAAGATCATCTAAAATTACAAGGGTGGGTGTTTTACCGTTCCACGATTGCCAATCAACAATTCCTTTATGGTATTCTACATTACCAATATTTTTGGGGGTACTGTTTTCCTGATCGTAACACCATACTATTTTTTTAACAGACCCTTCTACAAGATAAGCAATAGAATCGACAAGGTTTGTCACGAAAGTAGTTTTACCACTCCCTGATGCTCCACAGACCATCATTGTAAAAGGATGAACAAGTTTAGGAAACACCATGTTTTAGAATTTTTACGATAGTGAATTGGAGGAATTCGAAAGACAAATGATAGTTTTTGATTCTGTTACCATAATATATATTTATATAAAAATCACCATTGGCAATATTAGAAAATTATTTGTCTGTACATTTAGTAATACGCAAATGGGTAGAAGATAACACAGTAGTTTCTGACTCTGTTACCATAATATATACATA
The DNA here is from genome assembly GCF_977018435.1 of Lepisma saccharinum. Lineage (NCBI taxonomy): Eukaryota > Metazoa > Arthropoda > Insecta > Zygentoma > Lepismatidae > Lepisma > Lepisma saccharinum. The sequence goes on along the minus strand of NC_139230.1, from coordinate 74,746,518 downwards.
AATTGACAATATATCTACATAGCATTACTTTTTTTACAAAATGTGAAACATATTTACATACTACATTTCTACAAGAACACATATTTATTACATACAAAACCACAAAATGTTATATTTTAAACATAAAATTATTGACCAATGACAATTTAGAAAATTATCTGTCTATACACATAGTATTTATTATATACAAAAAATATTATATATACAAAACAAAAAATGTTATATTTCACACAACATTGTTCACCATTGTGGATATTACAAAATTATCTGCCTGTACATTTAATAATACCCGAATGGGTAGGAGAGGAAGTCTTCAGAAAACCTACGTTTTAAAACACAGCTTGAAAAATTTTTTGTTCGTTTGTGGTGATTACTCTGAGTTCTTTGGTTCTTCTTATACGAAAAATATTTTCCACCACAACTTCTAATTCTTCACCTTTAATCATACGACACATGGTGTCGAAATTTACTACCTGTGAGGCTCCTACATTCAATGTGATTCCTTTAATTTTACATATATATTCGGGTGCACATTCTGGTTTACATACCTTAAGACTGTAACATTTTGGTCCTGTTGAAACAAATTCCCTACAAACTGCTTCGTTACCAAAAGATTCTAGCTCATCTGTCAGTTCACCGAGTGCATCACCTATTTCAGGATGGTAGATCATATCAGGGGCATCTATATATATGACTGAATCAGTATCACAATAACATACTCTGTCCCCTAATTTCTCCAACAGTTCATACAATTTTAGACGTGCATGACATGTAGTAAAGGCTGCTATAGGAACATTAATTTTCGTGTTTTGTTTGAGAACTTCCTGGATATATTTCCAATGCACTATAACAGTCTCCTGATTCAGATATAGTACACTGTTAATTGTTATGTTAGGATCAGTCATTTTGTCTAGAAAATCTTTTGTTTCTGTAATGATACTTGTTTGGGACAGATTTTTCCCGTTGACAGAATTTTCCCCACAAAGAATTTAGACATAGTTTTGCAAGGGTACGTTTTCCAGGGTTTATCTCTATTTTGGATTTATCTAGAAGAATTCCTTCTTTGCTGAAATAGTTTTGTATGTAACGTTCTTTATCTTCTTCAGTGAGGCACCATGCAGGCCACCCACTTGCTTCTTGTTTAATCTTAAGGAAAGTATTTACATATCCTGTAAATAATCCTCCTGTCTTAGATGATGGATCATACTGCACAGTTTCATACTGCCACACTTCCAAAACAGCTAGAACGTTATAACCTAAACTGCATGCTTTTCTAACTTCGGCTATAACCCAAGTTCCATCTAGTGCACGTTCGTCTGGAGAATGTTCACACCTTTCTTCACACTGTGTTTGAAGAGCACATTTTTTACACAAAACGAACATTAATTTCTGGTTAATTTTTGCCGGTAGAACGGGGTGTAGAAGATGTCTTGGAGGTAATATTCTACATTTGATGAGACCTTCCATTTTCAGAATTTCATCTACGACAGGAATATCTTCACCAAGAAATATTTTAGGGTATCCAACAGGATAACAGCAGTATTTGTTTACATAAGGGTATAGACTGGTGAAATCCCTATAACAGATGGTTTCATTTTCCTTTGTTTGGTAATAGGTTCTGACAGTCTCTACTCTACCACCGTAGAGAGCATCTCGAGGGTTTAAGGGTGTGCATTCTACAATAGGATGAGATGAAAGATGCACATTTATAGCAGGATTTTCTTTGAGGAATCTGTTGAAATCACATTCCCACATTACTTCAACATTATACCCTTCAATCCTGAGTGCTGCTAACTTACGACATGTCATCTCATATCGAAATCCTGCAGTATTCAATAAATCTTGTTCATTATCTTCTTTCCCACTCTGTTCATCACCATCTACATCTGTGTATTGGGGGTGTGTATTTCTTCTGACGGGCATACATCGTTGACAACCATGCCAAAAACATCCTAATGCTTCATATACTGTGTTAGTCTCTTCATGATACCCATCTACTTTGTATCGCCCACCTAATACATATTTCTCACGAGTTCGTCCCCCGTGAATAAGAATGATATTTTTCTCCTTCTCAATGTGTGTCAACCATTTTAGAGCAAATTTCGACATTGTATCAGCATGGTGGTATCCTCCTTTTGGAATTATTCCAATCGTGTTGGCAGACATGAATTTGGACCTGTATATCAGAGAACAGACAGAGGCTATGGTGATACATTCTCTAAAGATGTCTATTTTACAGATTTCTATGAAATCCGATCTCAATTTCAAACACCCCTGCCTCAAAACAGTAACATCCTTGATACAATATGCTAAAAGTTCTTTTCTGTTATCAAATATTCTGTTAGTATTTTTCTCTTCGTTGTACCACAATAGAAATGTTTTCTGTTCATCTACATTTTTCATGCGATCATAGCCATATGCTGACGGTGGTGGTATTTCTCCGACATAATTCTTGTTTTGTTCTGTATTCCACAAGTGGGGATAATGTCCCTTCTGGGTAGGTAATCCAAAAATTTTAGAAAACTCTGACAATGCCGAATGAACAAAATTCAGACTGTCGATAAAATACAAGTTTTCATATCTCATACTCATAATTTTCGTCCCATTGAGAATAACCCTCGGATTCATTTTGGTCTCCAACATTCTTCGTAAAATAAACGTGCAATCGTACCCTCGTGCATTATGTGCACAGATGATGATGTGTGGAAATTTATTCTGTAGTTGCAAATAGGATAGGAATGTGTCAACAGGATCCTCCCAAAATATATGTTGTCTAATTCCGCAAACCTTACACGGTGTAGATAGATCTTCCGAAAGATAACATTTATGACATGCTGTTTGTAACACGATTAAATTAGGTACATGGATGAATGAGTTTTCTTTATCAGTATTAGGAATATCTGTATAACACTCAAAATCGTAAAATATGAAAAGAAATTTAGAACCACCTTTCGGTTTTGGAACACCCATATAACATAAATGGTTTATAGGTTTTACCAGACTACATACTGTACAATATTTCTTCTCACAATTGTGCACTTTTTCACGTCGGTTATTTGTTAGAATTATTCTGTGGCACTTTTCACACTGCTGAATCTCTTTACACACAGTTCCCTTTCTAAAAGTTGTAGACATATGTTTTGTAAAGCATTGACTGTTTTTGAATAAACGATGGCATATTTCACATGTTTTTCTAAAATTACTTTCCTGTATACATGGTGGTATTCCACGACACATTGGACACATTTCTTTACACCTGTGGGTGTGTGGTTTATCAAAGATAAGTTCATTACACCCTACACACACGTCTTTTGCTGCAAATGCACCCACTCTGTTTACAATGACATCAAAATGTTGTCTTGTACTGTCATACAAAAGATATATATGTTTCGATGCGTTCTGTATCTGACCTTCGAATAAAATATCTTTTGGGTCACGAAGATTATTATGGACAATAATTTTGTAATCCACCAGATACTGCTGGAATTTTCGAAGTTCTGGAATTCCTCCTCCGTTAATTCCTAAATTCACTCCTGCTTTACTCATGAGTTCAAATACAGGTTTCTGCAAATTTCTTCCATTTACATATGATTTATAATTTGGATCATTGTCAGCACGAGCTTTACCAATAACTAAACTCTCTGCTAGACATAGAGGTTGTTTTAAACTCTTCACTGAAACTATACTTGTTTTCTGTGCAACCAATATATGGTTTGGTGCACTGTAAGCACGTAGTCCTCCACCCCCCACAGGAATACTTACATGATCAGCACGTAGAACTAGATGATCAGTAATCAAAAATGTCTTTGCACTTTGGAGTATTCTGCCTACAATATCCCATAACATATCTGCATGTAATTGGTCACTTCTGTGCCATGCTACATAGATGTCATCTACCTTTACATCTGATAAATTAGATATTCTCAAACCAATTTTATCTTCATCTTTAGCATGTCTCTTGATAAAGTTAAGAAGGTTTGTGAGCCCCTCTCGAATCCATTCATGAGGATCAATATTTTCCGAAGGAGGTTCAAAACTAAATTCTATACGATGACCTGTAGATCTAAATCTAGGATACTGCATATCTTTAATATTATGTACAGTAATGTTACCGATAGACTCAGTATTTGGTAAAACATATTTTCTTTTACGAGATTTCCTACCTTTATTTTCTACAACTGTAGGATTTTCTTCTGTTGTTGAGTCTGCCAATAATTCAGCACTGTTTCTTCGAGATGGTCCTGGTTGGTTTGTGCTCCATGATGATCTTGACTGGTCAGTCCTCCACGATAATCCTGGTTGATCCGTCCTCCACGATGGTCCTGGTTCCTCAGTCCCCCATGGCGATCCTGCTTGATCTATCCTCCATGTTGGTCCGGATGAATCAAATCTCCAAGACGGTCCTGAACGAGACTCCGTATCTGGTCTGGATAAAACATTTCCCGAAGTTTGTGGTGATAAAACTAGATTCGATGTTACAGGATTCGATGTCGATGCTGGTACAGTCTGTTCCAAGGATGTCCGTCCTCGTCCGGAAAGTTCTGGTACGGACGTTGTCACTGCTTGTAGTAATCGGTCATACTCGCCAATTAACGAGACACTTTCCCCTAAAATGATTTTTTGGGCGACGTATGCTAACACTTCACGTAACTGTTCGGGTGTCTTGAAATACCCATCCCTGTATAACGCCAGTAATTCGTCAGCGGATAACTGTACGTCCATGATCGTACAATGATTATTTCACGAAGACTGTTTTGTGGAGAGAACGCCGTTCTTTATATACGCAAACATGACGCAACATTTATCTCCGATCCTAACGGTTCTACTGACCCTATGTAATTATCCTGGAAATGGTTAACCGTCTTCACCACATGTTTTCCTTGTAGATATCGCTATGTAAGGGTTTTCATGTTTATCTGTAAACACAGGATGTAGATAAATTCTTAACGAAGGAACGTCCGAAATGTTTATCTATCGCCAAAGGAAGAAGGACGTAGATAAGCAAATAGCTCGGCTCCTAATTGAGCTAGACCGGATTTGATATGATACTGCAATCAGAGTTTACCGGATATACCAATTAGCCAGATTCAGCAATCAACTTACTATCTTGAAAGACGATATGATACTGGAATCTGTGTTTGCGGCAGCTGCATATGTTTCTCTACGATCATTTCACACTTTGAAATTGTTAACGAAGGATCAGAATGGAGAACGGGGACGATGTAAGCACCTTATATTAATTTCATTTTGGCAAATAATAAGTTCATATTTACACATCGCAATCTTTATTGGTGTCGATCATCAGTTTACAAAATATATACACAGAAATTTTTACACGTAATGAAACTCTACAGGTGAGTAATTATATAATATCAGTGTTGTAACAAATCAATAGTGCCGATCATCAGTTTACAAAATATATACACAGAAATTGTTACACATAATGAAACTCTACAGGTGAATAATTGTATTGCAACAAATCAATAAACTTCCCATCTATCTCTTCGAATGCAACCGCAGAAAATTGAACAGTGTGTTAGTGTATTAGTAATGTTAGTTCTAGCTGTTCAATTTTCTTTTTTTCAAAAGCTCCACCATTCTCTTCTCCATTCCTTTCTCCTCGTCCCCCATTTTCTCCTCTTGTTTCTGCTGTCTGACACCTTTAAATAACTCCATCAATTCAAAGCACACTCGAAGAGATAGATGGGAAGGTACATACTGCCCACGTTTTATATTTTCGACGAAATCCCCGAATACCGCAGATTTTTCTTTTTTCCCGATTATACATGAAAACATTTTTATCAGATTGTCGATTCTCACTTCCATATCTTTGCACACTTCTTCCAGATTTTTTAACAGATCTTCCGCTAAGTTGTTTTCTTCGCAAAAGTCGACGTAACACGCAATATGTTTCTCCGCATGTTTAGCCTGGATCTTATTCCATAGGTTTCTTCTTTCTCCCTTCTGATTCTCGTTCTTAAGGTCAGCATACAAAAGGTCGAAATCAAAAGGTAACAATGCCATCTGAAAATAAAAGAAAAACTGTTATTTATGCACACGTCAGTATTATAAGCATAGGTTCTATTCACATTTTACTCACGTATAGGCGTACGTGATGAATCCGCAAACAGATTTTTCCTAAGTCTTACCGTTTCCAAAATAAACCCACTTCCGGTCGCCATTTTGGATTTCCGAGCATAGGTTCTATTTACATTTTACTCACGTATAGGTGTACATGATGAATCCGCAAACAGATTTTTCCTAAGTCTTCCCGTTTCCAAGATAACCCCACTTCCGGTCGCCATTTTGGATTTCCGAGCATAGGTTCTATTTACATTTTACTCACATATAGGCATACGTGATGAATCCGCAAACAGATTTTTCCTAAGTCTTACCGTTTCCAAGATAACCCCACTTCCGGTCGCCATTTTGGATTTCCGAGCATAGGTTCTATTTACATTTTACTCACATATAGGCGTACATGATGAATCCGCAAACAGATTTTTCCTAAGTCTTACCGTTTCCAAAATAAACCCACTTCCGGTCGCCATTTTGGATTTCCGAGCATAGGTTCTATTTACATTTTACTCACGTATAGGTGTACATGATGAATCCGCAAACAGATTTTTCCTAAGTCTTACCGTTTCCAAGATAACCCCACTTCCGGTCGCCATTTTGGATTTCCGAGCATAGGTTCTATTTACATTTTACTCACATATAGGCATACGTGATGAATCCGCAAACAGATTTTTCCTAAGTCTTACCGTTTCCAAGATAACCCCACTTCCGGTCGCCATTTTGGATTTCCGAGCATAGGTTCTATTTACATTTTACTCACATATAGGCGTACATGATGAATCGGCAAACAGATTTTTCCTAAGTCTTACCGTTTCCAAAATAACCTCACTTCCGGTCGCCATTTTGGATTTCCGAGCATAGGTTCTATTTACATTTTACTCACGTATAGGTGTACATGATGAATCCGCAAACAGATTTTTCCTAAGTCTTACCGTTTCCAAGATAACCCCACTTCCGGTCGCCATTTTGGATTTCCGAGCATAGGTTCTATTTACATTTTACTCACATATAGGCATTCGTGATGAATCCGCAAACAGATTTTTCCTAAGTCTTACCGTTTCCAAGATAATCCCACTTCCGGTCGCCATTTTGGATTTCCGAGCATAGGTTCTATTTACATTTTACTCACATATAGGCGTACATGATGAATCCGCAAACAGATTTTTCCTAAGTCTTACCGTTTCCAAAATAACCTCACTTCCGGTCGCCATTTTGGATTTCCGAGCATAGGTTCTATTTACATTTTACTCACGTATAGGCGTACGAAACCTATAGTACTCACCTCGGAATACTGATTTTATACCTAGCTCGTCCAGGAACAAGTGTCAGCAAGGGTGTCCAGGAACAAGTGTCAGCAAAATCGCAGATGATTACTACCTGATAGCGTACAGTCTGCCGAACTGTGTAAGTGAAACACGGCAAAACCTTTTATATACCTACCTACCCCTCCTCAAATTCCCTGATATTCTCTGCGCATTCTCTCGCGCAAGGCATCCAACGCCCACGTGCCTCGTCGGTCCTCCTCTTTTCCCGGTATACTATGAATCTCCACCTCCTCCGAGAACACAACTTTTTTTATTCTATTCACATGCTGCCTCTCGGAAACTTTTTTTCCTTTTTGCCCGCTCTCCATTCCACCGCCTACTAACGTATCCTGCACACAGTCATACCTTATCAACGTTCCCACGAACTTCTACATGCCCATTCCAAGAAACACCCGACATGTCCCAACACGTGTTCCACAATCTCTCCATAGCGCTTCAACATCCCAACACATTTCCTTTCCAACTCCTTTATCTTCTCAACCGTCGACTCTTATCAACTTCAACAGTCATTTACGCCCCCAACAGAAACCCTTATCAAGTCCTCATTAACAACAGCTCAACTCCAGATTCAAACACAGGGGACGTTACGGTAACACCCATTACAAAACAAAAAAACACACACACATTTAAAAACTTTCATTCCACGAACAAGTTTCCTCCTGTTCCCCTTTATCTCCAGAGTTCCAAGAAAAACAGTTAACGCCCCACCTCTTATCTTATCACTTCCTGGCGGCTCGAAACACACTCTAATTAACTCACAAAACGCCTACCCCTTATCTTATCTCATTTCCGCTCTTATCTTATCTCATTTCCGGTTTTGGTGGGATGGACGGGGGGGTCTTACTACTACAAGCGACACAATTCCTTTCAGTCTGAAGGAAAGCATTCACCCCGCAACCGTGAACAACGGGCCGAAGCGACAAGAGACACGTGCAGATTTTCGTATGTCTTCTGTTTGAAAGGTTGCATTGACTACTGAAAGTTCGCTTCCAAGTGACTCGTGTCGCTTGTCGCCTGTAACTTCGGTGTGAAGAAATCTTACTCACAGGAAAATCTTCGAACCGAAGCTGTACGTCACGCTTGTCGCTTGCTTGTTGTTCTGCTTAGGCCGTTTTCTAGATACCGTGTATAGTCGCGAGGATTGTTATGCGCGATGCATGCTTGCTTATAACTGAAGTGTCCCTGTCGTTCGTTGCTTCGGTGTGATACTTCTGTGTCGCTTGTCACATTGAACAAGCCACAGGAGAGAAGCGACAAGCAACATGTTTCGCTTGGATACGAACCCTCAGTAAATGTAACCTTCGGAACCGAAGTACCACGTGTCGCTCAAATTGGGTCGTTTTCTTAATATCCAGCGTAGAATGGCCTCGATCTGTTGGTACTGCCCGTGCGGTGAATACTCCTATCATAGACGGAACGGAAGGGGATCCTGTCGCTTGTCACTTCTGTGTAAACCCCCGTGTGGCTTGTCGCCTGTCGCGTGTTCCTTTTGTCTGAAAGCTCCCTGCGTGTACGATGGATAAAGAGTGGATGGGAGCTAGAAAAGCAAAGGCAGATTCTATACATTATCTAGCTATTGATAATCAACAAACTTTATTTGATATACTCATGTTCTTATGATTAAGGAATCATATTTATTCTCACTATAACTACAGTGAGCAAACTGATTACAGGTTTAACCCATTTTCGATAATAATATTTTGTGATGTCTCCCAGTTATAACTTCTGTTGGCTTAATATCCTGCATTACTTTTACGAGACGAGGCGAGACAAAACGAGACGGGACGAGACGAGACGAGACAGAACCCTTCGAGACGAGACACAAGACGGGACAAACGTATATTTTCGAGACGAGACACGAGACAAGACAGCATTTCCACGAGAGTAAGACGAGACGGACCAAAGTCTCGTCTCGTCTCGTGGGCAACGCTATGTGTCGGGTTTAAATCCTGGTCTAGACATGGGTGTCATTTGTTATTTCATCATATCATCCTCATCTTCGCATTTAGTCAAAGGTGGCAGAAAAGCGAATTCAAATAAACCAAATCAATCAATCAATTATGGAAATATTTTAGAATAAGTAATCTTGAATTTCAGTCTGTCCATTATTTTTGTCTTGGTCAGCTTATAAATATTGTGAATGCTTCTTACAACATCGCAAGTATCATTAATGTTTTGGATTTTGCTCGGGCAAGACTCCCAAGTTGTTGTTTTCAAGTCTTCTCTGTTAACGAGAAACGCTAGTGGCAATCCTGTCACGCGCCCCTTGTAGTTATGTCAGTCATGGCAAGTGTTTGCTATGTTGAGTTGCATACGTACAGGATAGATTTTAAGCGCTTATAACGCAGAAACCAAGCGCTTTCGAGGTAAACTTTATAGGGAGAAGTTACTTGTTTTTATGATATCTACCAGCAACCAAGCGTTGTTGAAAGAGTTTTGCGACACCCTGTATATATATATATATATATATATATATATATATATATATATATATATATAGTACATGGGGGTGTGAAGGTAGGTATGTAGAGGGACAATTGGTAATATTTTGCGGGGAGGCCCAAGATTTGAAGATCCGGCACTGACTAGAAGAGCAATCACTGCAAAACTACGGCAGGATACAACTCAAAATCTAAACTGTTGGTCAATATCTGTTCCTTGGAGCACCCATGAAAGAAAGGAAAGAACGTGTAAGAGAAACCGCGAAATAAGTCAGAAGTTTATAGCAAAATAAATTAAATTTCCCAATCTTATCAATTCAAGTCGTAGAAGCAAAACTGAAGAAGGTGCTGAACACATACGATGAATGTGTAAAACGAGGAAAATATAATCAATTGAATGAAGTTTTTGACATCACAAAAGAAAATGGTGAATGGCTGGGCAGAGAGGACAGGTTATATAATCTTCAGATGGAAAACAAAGGACATGTTGGTCAAACAACTGGAATTGCTGCGAGTTCCAAAACTATACATGCATCCAAAAGAAGAAAAATGCCCTTGCAACCTACTTCAACAACAGCAAAAGCAACAACTGGTACTACGTCAACGTCCAAAATATCAGAGACTGAGAATGAATATGAAGATTCCGAAAATTCAGATGAACCGTCTACAACGACAAGGAAGAAGTATAACAAAATGAAATCTGCAACCAAATTAGTAACATCTTCAAAGTTATCAATCAGCAAAGCAGCACTTATCTCAAGATAGGATCGACATTGAGACACCTTCACATTCTGGAATTTACAGGTCCACCATTACAGAAGCTGTAAAACTTAAAGAAGAAACGAAGAAAACACTACACTTAGAAAACTGGTCGTTGAATTTCGATGGTAAACTTATTGATGACAAGAATATCAAGTGCTAGTGTTGGAGAGTGAACGAAGAGAAGTTAAATTAGAAGCACTAGATCTATCATACGGAAAAGCGGATAGCTACTGTTGTTAAAGGAATAACAGCTGTTCTCGATTAATACAATTTATCATCTTTAGATGATTTTTGCGGACACTACGAATGGGAACACTGGAAGAAATAATGGGATTGTCATTCAGTTACAAAAATTGTTTGCTCAGAAGAAACAGGAAGAACCACAATTCATTGGATGTCAACATCATGTTCTTGACCGAGTGCTTGGCATAAGAATGGATGACGAACTTGGAGGAAACAACACATCGCCCAATATCGAAATATCCATTTATCCCGGAACTTGTAAAGAACTACGAGCAGCTCCAGATTAATTTCGGGAATGGTAAAGAAGAGAATACTTAAACAGCAGGATGGCGTGATGATATGGAATTCCTGTTTCTGCTTTTTTTAAGAAACTGGAGGATTTCCTGATGTGACGTCTCAGAAACTACCTAAAGTAAGTAGCGCAAGATGGAATTCCCGAGCATTACTAGCTCTTTGGCATTTTCTTTTCTACCAGAGAGAAGAGAATCACTACGCAAAATTTGTAGATTCATCTCTTACAGATGGGCTGACCATTGGTTTACTGACCAAATCTACAATGCAGATGATTATCAGAAGCTATGTAGCAGCTTGCAGGTTCATGAAAAAGCGTGTTTGAAAAAGTTTTGGAATCAAGAACCATGGAGACTGAGAGTTCCCAGAACAAATCAGTGTGCCGAACGGGCAATCAAATGTCTTCAAGATCTTGATAACGTCTGTAAAATGAAGGAGAAACTTCAGCTCAGATTTATTTTGTCTAACAAGATATGATAATTATGTATTACGCCATAATTAGATAACTATTCTTACTTGTAAGTTTGTAATTTTGTATTTATTTGTAACTTTGTACGTTATGTTATAACCATAAACTACATATAGGCCTATGCGTACATGGTAAAATCGATTTTTTGGTTTGGAGATGACCTATTTCCAAAATTATTTTTTTTCATTTTTCATTACCTTTGAACAAAAGTTAATCGATTAACGATACAGGAACATGGGGTTACAAAATGTCATAACCCTAATGAACATAGATACAAGACCACATCCATACGCACAAACAAAATTCAATATCGTCGTACATGATGACAAAAAGACATCGGCGGCTCGTGACTTTTCAAAGATGAGAACATGCTAAAGGTGATGTTTCTTCTTTGCATTTACAATTACCCCCCACCCACACACATGCACACTCACTTGCAACTGCAAGCGTTCAAATGATTTTTTCTCGGAGGGGGCTAGATTTGTAAAAGTTGGTATCACATAGCTTCTTTCTAGGTAGGGGCGAAATAAACTGTAAAATATTTTGTAAACACAGGTTTAAAAGCTGTTCAACAAAGACAAAGAAATGATAATCGAATGACATATTAAGCGCAGATTGCATTTACCACATTTGGGGGGATCATTATTGCTTTCATTTGAGAGTTTTAATTTTTTTCAAAATTTCGACAGCGGGTACAACCCCATCAGCTCCCCCCAACCCCGCGTACGTCAGTGGCGTAACAAAATGCAACGAATTCTTCACAAAGACTGCTTCACATGCACGCGCCTGACAGCGTGAATCTGAAGCCAGTTGGAACAATGCACGTTTATAAAACAATCCGCGCTAACGCCAGAAGACGAAGGGCAGAGTGTGACCAGAAAGGTGTATGAAAGTTGTGTATTAAACAAGATACCCCTACGTTTTGTTTAGTTCTAACCACTAAAGTTCTGTAAAACTATTAGCAAATAGATTTCTAGCATTTAGAAGGGTGATTGTGATAATCAAATATCAAACTAAAATATTCAAACATACATTTTACATAGCAGAAAGCACTTTCGGAAGCCAGAAATGCATGGTTTATACTTTAAATAGTTGCAATCTATACAACTTACCACCAAAATAGAATAAACTCTGAGAGCAATTGTCAATTCGTGTTCCAACTCTTTACAGCTGATGCCAATATCAATGACACATTTCAAACATTACACAAAGTACACCAATAACCTGTGGGTAGAGTGGAACGACATTATGAGATGTTATTCTGACAGAGACGAGAAGGTTGACGCAGACTTTTTCTTCTACTGAGATGACAACACTTACCGTGCTGTGGATCTGAATAGTACGCTAGCAGACGATTTTCCCAAGCTGAGACCTTACTTTCAAAGTAAGTAACGGTGAGCATGATGTGTATTCATCCGCTCCGCGAGGTGGCGAAGACGTGCTATGAAGCCTATAGCCCGGTATTCGTTGTACAGTCACGGACACTTCTGGGTTGTAATGGCTTAATTTACTTTCAATGGAATCGCTACCACGCAGAAGTGTCCGTGACTGTAGCTTAACAGCGTGCGAAAAATACATTCCGCACTGCATTTTTTTAGCCTCTCAACGAGAGAAGTTTCATTTCACTTCAGTGTTACATTGGACTTCTTAAATATATGAAATTTGTTGTTTTATTTCTTTTCATTTTAGCAAATTGAGTAAAAATCTATTTCCTATATTCTTCTATTATTTTACACCTGTTTTCAATTTCTTGAAAATGAGGTTTCTCTCGTGAAAATAAAGATATATATGTGAGAATGATAGTTATTGTATTTGACAACTATCACTTACTATTATGCCACTTTGAAACCAATTTGACATCTCCTCCTTCTTATATACACCTGACTCTTGAAAACGAAGAGTATCGCAATTTGAGCTTTCGTAGTTCTCTTTCGCAATAGAAAGTAACCTCCCTTCGCCGGGATTCGATGTGGAGTGAGGTTAAGAAGAGATAAATACTTCCTTATGTCTTGAAGATGGGTGGAGGGAGACAAGGAGAAAATTGGTCAGTGGGGAGTTGATTTTGGAAGCTAAGCTAAAAGCTAACATAAGAAAGGGCTTCCAGATTAAGTTGCGAGTATTTTGTTTAGTATATGTATTTTCAATTTATTAACATAATCCCGTCCATAAGCAACAGGCTCATGAGAGGCTAAAAACAAAATTAGTACATCGTCCTAATGTATTCTTGGAACATAGAAACTTCGATAACCGACAGATACTATGCATCTGAGAAATGGTATACAAGACATGATTTAAGTCTTCTAAGTCCATAAAGCTTTCGTAATAGTAACTTCGTAAATGCAACTTCAAATGGAAGAGAGTTACTATTCACAACATTATTATTCGAACCCTCATGAAATACAAGTATATTGTTAAAAAAATCTATAGCCAGTGCTCGAAAATTTTTCTTCAAAGCTAGGCGCCAGCTCTGAAAATCAAGCGCCAGCAATTGTGCATACTACAGTATGTTTCAAAAGTCGCGCAATTGAATCTTTGAAAATGTATATCATGAAAATCGTAAGATATATTTACACCGGGTTTTCTGCACTAAACTAATCCTGTAGGCTATCACTGGGTCCATAAATTTATGTTAGCATTTATCTAAATAAAGGAAATTACATTATTTTTTAAAAAAACAAACATTGTTAATTTGTTGAAAACATCTGAGAACTGATTTTCAACAATAAATACCAACTCTTAAACAATTTGTGGGATGATTTGTTGGTGTTTGACTTGTTGTAAAACAGTTGCTTTGCGAGGAACAGCAGAAGCAGGGGAATTTTTATTGGAAAACCTCTTGCACAAGAGTGTAACAATGAGTAGTTAAATACTCCTCAGCAATGCACACGCATTGCTCCAACGTATACGCCATGCTGAATCAATTAAAAAAAACAGTCACAGTAGCAGCGAAAGTGAGCGAAGAGAATTCAGTGAAACCAGGGGCAGCCTAGGATTCTCTCAAGAGTCCAATTTCGGCACAAAATCTTGCTTTACGATTTTTCACGTAAATGTATAGCCAATATTTAGACACATGTTGCATGCGACTGTTGGCAATATTTCGACCTGCTTGTGTTTCCATATACGGAGATATGTCTCAAAAATGGCACTTTTCACTCAACCCATAAAATCGTCATTCAAAAATTCATCAAATGTTGCACATGACCAATATTGGTCGCAAATAACAGATTCACATGGCATCAGTCACCAAATGTCTAATTATGACCCTTCGATAATTTCTGACATATTTTTCTTACTCAGAAGTTCATTTCTGGAAAAATTTCAATGCTGCTTTCCGTCAGTTATTAATTTATATAATTTTCTGTACGGAGTAAACTGATAATTTTAAGCATTGAAAAATATCTCAATGGGTGAGGGAGGCTTTATAATGCAAAAAAACAGGTGTACATATCTCTTACGGTTTTCATGATATACATTTCCAAAGTTTGTGTTGTGCGACTTTTGAAACACTCTGTATAAGATGCTGAGCATCACGGTATTCAAAATATTGCTAAATTATTTGAGAAAGCAGGAAATAGGGTGTTGGGGGACAAAGGGTAAGAAATTGTTACTGACTCGGTCGCCATGGCGACCTGGCGACCGAGATTTTTCGAGCCCTGTCTATAGCACTATATTTCTTCCTGGAACATAAGTGTTCCATAACGCCATTTGTGACAGCTTAGTTCATTAACTGCACATGACAATGGCTAGTGACATACATTTCCGCTGTTCCATGCACGCTAAGCACTGTTATCTTCTGTTGTGAACTTAGTAGAGTATTTTGCTGCAGTGATTAAATATTTTTAAAAAATCCAGTACGGGGCGGTGAATGATGAAGTATTTAGGACCCCACAACCTCTCTCATAAATGGGAACCTATACTCCGTCACGTGTAGAAGGCTCTAGCGATGATGGCATGCAGGCGTGTGGTAGAGGAAACCAATTGTAGTTTACCTCCCTTTACGACAATGTATACTCCCACTCCCCTCATATAGGACGCTTTCCAAAGATAGTCCAAAATAGAATATAAAGTGGAAAAGATGGCATAATATTATGCGAAACTCTGTCTTTGCACATATTTCCAAGCATGTAGGTTACAGTTCTTCCTTGCAAGTGGTATGAATCTATGCGAAACTTAGTCAAGAGACATTTTCATATCTATTTGAAGATGCCTACAAAAGAAATATCGAAACCCTTATCGAGTGGGTGAAAACGCTTCCTTCGATCTTACATGGGGAGGTACTTATGATGGATGCATACCAGAAAAGCAACG
Source organism: Lepisma saccharinum (assembly GCF_977018435.1). Lineage (NCBI taxonomy): Eukaryota > Metazoa > Arthropoda > Insecta > Zygentoma > Lepismatidae > Lepisma > Lepisma saccharinum. Next base: position 74,730,601 of record NC_139230.1, on the reverse strand, counting down.
TAAGCACGACAAAACTCCAAATTGAGAACAGTGGAAGAAATGCTTTGATGACACAAACTGAATAAGAGTTCCCAATCACAATTATTACACTGGATATTATATTGTAACGCTTTGCAGTGGATGTAACTTGAACATCAAAAGAACCTGATTATATTCCTTCTTTTCAATAATGATTTAGATCATTTATTCATAAGATATCTTGGATACGACGAAGAGAGAATTAACATTATACCGCACACTAAATATAAATGTGTTTGTGTGGAAAACAATATAATATTAGATGATGGAAAATTTGTTACTCTCTGCTTACAGGATTCTTACCAGTTTCTACACTGCTAGAAGTTACCGTGAAATTTACCACATCCTACCGTTAAAATTTTACGGACTCGACCGTGGATTCGGAAAATACTTCCATACCGTTTTAGACCAACCTACGCATGCGCATTTGTGTCGCTCGTCAACTTTCACAGGCCAACATGGCCGAAGCGTATGTTTTTGTTGCTGTGTTATGCTTGTTTATCGATGGTTGTGCTACGAATGCCTGCATGGAAAGTAAATCTACATAACTCAAGGTACGTATAATGTTTTTAAAAACCTTTTTGGTAAATTTCTCGTATCGGACAGTTTTTTACGTGCTATATTATAATTATTGTTGTACTGATGTACTATGCAACGAAGCCAATAACCACTTCGCCTGTGTAGTGGGAGATATAAATTCATCGATGTCTTATCACATGTACCACATTGCAAATACCAGTCACGTTCATTAGGTAGTATATAAACGATATACAGGGTGATTCTAAAGGTAGGGTACAAACGAAAACCACAGATACCTCCCATGAAATAGAGACGAAAGTGCCCCTTCCACTTTGCCAAGAGATGCCTCCGTGAGGAGCTAGACAACGCCGAAAACGTGTGAAAATGAACTTCACACCTCTGTACAGCCAGTACCAGTGAAGATAGAAAGGCGGAACAAAAGGAGTCAAAAGGAACACCAAAGTCTCCCATCCGAAAAACACCAGGCGGCAGCTGCGCAACGCATGCGCGTGGGGTTCCACAAAGGAAATAGGAGTGTCCCGCAAGACAAGTGAAGGGAAAGGGTAGCGATCGACAACGGTAGGAACAAAAGAAGCATTGAAGCAAAAAGTATCCACGGAAAAAGCGCGAAGTCCGCCTAAAAATGGAAATTTCGCCGCGCATGCGCACTTCATCTCTTGAGGTCTGCGACACTCGCGACGTCGCACCTTAGGTACAGTGAACTAACAAGCGCTCTACTGTTGACAAATGAATGCGATATGTGTCAAATTTCGAATTTGAAGTTAACTGTCGAACTGTAGTTTGGAACGCGCGCGGGTTGTTCTTGGCGGTTCTTGGCGTTGTGTTTTTTTTTGTAAGGCGTGTTGTGCTAGTTCTTTTTTTAGCTTCAAAGGAAGAATTAAATATGCCTCGCAAGAGCAATAGTGAACGTCGACTGTGTTTGGTTTGTGGGAGAAGTCAGCGAGACTTAGGAGTTTCGTTTTTTAATTTTCCGAAGGAACCAGACAGGTACGTACAGTAACACCAGTGCAATAATTGACAAAGTTGTGTGTGAGTGTAAACATTATTTAAAAGCCTGCAACGAGCAGTGTTGTTAGAAATTACCTAGTGACCCTATGATTTTTTTTTTTTTTTATTAATTAAAAGGATGTGTGTCTGCGACACATCCATGCCTCACCCAGGATTCGAAACTAGAATCACTGACTTCGTTACACGTTATCTTAACTACTGTATCACGGCACGGATCTCCGCATTTAATCTTGAAACGGCTGTAAATGAATGTATGTATAGTTTGGAAGGGAAAACAGTATGATTGCATGATGCATACGTCCTCATTCGGTTTTCATATCGCATTTTTCACAACGTGAAAGTGTGATGTTCACTGGCATTAACTAAGAAGCAGCTGTTTCTTTGGCCAGCACCTCTCGTATGCAATAGTGAGCCATTCAACGAAAAATGATCCTACCCTATCAATAACAAAATTAATCAATCTGGAGATAATTGCTTGGTAAAAATCTGATATTCCCCGGACACCTATAACTTCTTCGTTTTGTCAATTTTTGACATTTGTACTTACCTATCTGCTTCGCGGAACATTCTTTAAGGTGTATTCACGTTTTTTTGATCAAAGTAATTGCAATTTTGGAACGAGTTTACAATACCGGACCACTCTCCAATTGCTATGAATTTCGCCTACTCACTAATTGAGACCTCCTAATCACGAATCTGCATGTAATAATTGGCGGTCGAGTATGGAAATCGAGAAAAAAAGTAAATAAACTAGGTTTTCTTCACGTAACGTAACCTACCATAAGAACAGTAGCTCCACGGAGCACGCCATTTCCCCCGAATGGGTGTCACTTATCGCACAACACTTTAGCAACAGTATGTTCTGACGTCACGGGAGAGAGCTTTTTCATGTTAGGCAAGGAAAGGTATTTCTCTTAGCCAAAATATTAATTTTTCTTTGTATATTTATGCTAATGGAACCTAACCTAACCTCGTAGGCATTCCTCGTCAGACGTCAATATTCAAGGTTGCAAGATTGTTGTGCGTAAAGGAAGACCATTAACGAATTGCGAAAAAAGATGGTTCCGAATTGCTGTGTATGGACAATCAACGTGGTAAATCGCAAGGTTATTTTACAAGTTCTACATGTAAATGTACAATTTTAACAAGTGACCGCCAAATATGAACTACAGATACGTCTTCAGGACATCGAAATTAGTAAGTAGGCGAAATTTTATAGAAATTGGAGAGTGGTCCGGTATTGTAAACTCATGCCGCAGTTTTTCACATAATTTTAACTATGTTTGGCTAACCTAACCATACCTAACCTAACCACACATCAATGGTTCGTAGGGCTAGCGTCAATGGTTAACAATTATTTTGCAATTTCTAGATCCTGATACTACCATGACACAAAATTTTAACTGTGTTTGCCTACCCTAACCGAAACTAACCTAACCACATGTCAATGGTTCGTGGATGGGAGAATTAATTTTCAACAAAGAACATGAATTTCCGCTATGAAACATTCCCACATCACACAAAACACCTTCCAGATGTTAGACAATGCTACAGGAACTTATTACCGTAAGTAGTTTCTTCTGTAAAAATGAAGATATCTGTCCGGGGAATATCAGATTAGTATCAATTGCATTAAGATTTTAATGTTGGTTTATGCATATAATTTGCATATTTCATCAACAATAATTATTAGCATCTGTATCCTGGATACTTCACCTCTCTCACCCACCAGATATAAAAAATGTTGCCGTTCTTTCAACTTTTTCAGTTTTATTGGTATTTATAATAACGGAGTGATTATTTTCACCAGGTGGTGAAGCTTGCTTTTGTGCTATGTTCACCAGATTTTAAGCTACAAGTCAGGGTGGGTGTCTACCAAAGTAACAAATCCAAAATTCTTGACCTTTTTTCCCTTTTTCTTAGCATGTATTTAATCACCCCCTACTTACGTATGATTGGAAATTAAGAAAAGTAGATATTTTTATTCAATGAAAAACTTGTACCACAAGGCTGGTTAAGATGAAAACTGAAGCCGTACTTTAACAAGAGATTTAGACTTGCTTTAATAATTAATGCTTCAGACTTCATCCTGGATGGGGAATGGCCACATTACTTTAAAATATTTTTACAAACCTTTAAGCATGCAACAATGTAATTCTTAAGAAACAAATGGAAAAAAAAATTAACCACAACTCAAGGCAATTTTAGATTTCCAATTTTATCATAAACACCAGTAGAGGTATACCTATGTCAATGTAAATTCACTGTAGTGTAAAAAATAGCAAAAATTCTTGACCACATGCATAATTTCGTGACTTTTTCTTGGTACCTCTTGATTTCTTGACTGGTAGACATTAAGCATGTGCATCATCTACAATCTGGAAGGCCTACTAAGTAGATGTGTGTATTCTTTAATTGCTGATGTGTATGAAGCTTACATTGATGTGCATTTGCTTTCATTGTTAGGTTAGTCAGGTCAGGTTTATGGCAATTAGCATTAACATTACTTCTGTAAATACTTACCAACACCTGATCATATAATTTCTGGTTGAGCACTTTAGGATATTCTCTCTACCTGGTGACGCACACATTTTCAATTTAAAATAACTTCTTAGGAGTAAGTTCAGCAACACTGCCAATTAATGTAATAAAATAAGGTAAAATACAATGTCATGGTATGATTCAGGTAATTACTTTTGCTGGTGCACACATATGCTGTTTCTCAGCACCTGGTGAAAATAGCCCTCCCAACATGCTATTCTCACCACCTTGTGAAAATAGTCGCGGCCATATAATAATGGCATCCTATAAATACAATCAGTAAATATTCTCACATTGTGTTGCCTGGCTGCACTCCAATTCCTGAAAAGTATAGAAGAATGTAAGGCATTATAATGCTACCTAATAATCTAAAATTTCTTCTAATAATTTAGTATAAGATTACAATATTCAATTAAGCCCTGTAAAAAATCATACAAATAAATTTAATTTTTTTTATATATACAGATTTTAAATTAACGTGCAGAAATTTTTTTAGATTTGGCAAATATATTTGTGGATGTGCATGTAGAATGTAGTATGTAATGTGCAATGATTAATTCTGAAAGTACACCTCCCCTAACTTCTGCTTTCATTTTACAGATGTTCCCAGTGGCTAAGCATATTTAGGAGACCAGGCCTGGATGTGCACAGTAGCGATAAATATCGTATATGTGCACTACATTTCCAGGACTGGTGCTTCACCTCAACATTTCACAAACGACTCATCGTGTCGGCAGTGCCTCATGTGAGTTGTGAAGTGGAATGTGGACGTCCAGTGAAACGTCGAAAGACCAGTGAAGGTGGTGTCTGCCAGGCAGACATCACCAAATCACCAGTGATACATCCCAGTGTTTGCGGAGGTGGTGTCTGCCAGGCAGACATCACCAAATCACCAGTGATACATCCCAGTGTTTGCGGAGGTGGTGTCTGCCAGGCAGACATCACCAAATCACCAGTGATACATCCCAGTGTTTGCGGAGGTGGTGTCTGCCAGGCAGACATCACCAAATCACCAGTGAAAGATCCCAGTGTTTGCGGAGGTGGTGTCTGCCAGGCAGACATCACCAAATCACCAGTGAAAGATCCCAGTGTTTGCAGAGGTGGTGTCTGCCAGGCAGACATCACCAAATCACCAGTGATACATCCCAGTGTTTGCGGAGGTGGTGTCTGCCAGGCAGACATCACCAAATCACCAGTGAAAGATCCCAGTGTTTGCGGAGGTGGTGTCTGCCAGCCAGACATCACCACTACCCCAGTGAAAACAATAGAAGTGACTCCAAAAACAAAGAGAATCAGGCGACTCAGGGTTACCGTAAGCAAGCTTAAAAAAAAATATTAAATGCTACGGTACCCAAAGCAAACAGTAAAAAATTTGTATTGGAGGAGTTGAAAAAACTTGTCCCAGTGAATTTGTATACCTTTATTGAAAATCAATTAAGGGTATCCAATCGATCACCTCGTGGTCGAAGGTGGACCATAAAAGACAAATCAGTTGCTTTAAGTATTTACCTTCATGGTCCTGCTGCATACAAAGCTTTAAGAAAGATCATTACACTGCCCAGTAAGCAAACTCTGATTAAATCGATGTCTCGACTGACTCAACGTCCCGGTTTTTGCCCAGTACTTTTGAAAACAATGTCAATATTTGCAAAGAAATTGCCTCAGAGAGACAGGTTATGTGTGCTGTCCTTTGATGAAATGGCCATTAAAACCAGTGTTGTATATAATCAGAAGTATGATGTTATAGATGGATATCAAAATTATGGCCCATCTGTAAACTCTGATCATGAACCAAAGTTAGCTTCCAATGCACTTGTGTTCATGGTCAGAGGCCTTTGTAGTAACTGGAAGCAACCTATAGGCTATTTCTTCAGTGGTAATGGTGCTCCCGCTTCAGTTCTACAAGCCCTTTTGAAGGAGGCATGCTCAAAGATTGCTGAAGCTGGATTAACATTAGTGGCTGTTGTCTGTGATCAAGGTGTTTACAATCAAGGGCTATTTAAAGATTTAAATGTGTCTCCAGATCGCCCATTTTTTGAGTATGAGGGTCGAAAAATTTTTGCCATGCATGATCCCCCACACCTGCTGAAATCTGTAAGAAACAATCTCCAAAAGTACAAAGTACTTTTTGGAGAGAGACAAGAGAAGTCTGCTACATGGAGTTTCATTAGGAAACTCTATGAAGTAGACTCAAAGCTAAAATATCGCACTTGTCCTAAGCTTGCGGCAATGCGTGTCTCCTTGGCGGCACAGGTCTTCAGTCATTCTGTGGCAGCAGGTCTGTGTCTGCTGACATCCATTGGCCAACTGCCCTCAGAAGCTGCCTTTACGGCTGAATTTTGTGCAGAAATGGAAGATTTGTGGGACTCATTCAATAGCTTTGCTTTAAGCAATGTCAAAATTTTGGGAAGGGCAGTGACAGATAAGTCACCACATGTGGAATTTTGGAAATCAAAGTTAGAATGGATACAATCTTGGCAGTTTGTTAAGGCAGATGGCAGTAAATTAACTCCACCTTGTAAAAAAGGCTGGTTGTTGACTTTGAATGCTGTCATTCAGTTATGGGAGGGCTTGAGAAGTGAAGGCCTCAAGTTCTTGATGACAAAACGTCTCAATCAAGATTGTCTTGAAAACACTTTTTCTTCTTTAAGAAGAAAAGGTGGAAACAGTGACAATCCTGATTGTTTGCAGTTTCAGTACTCCATGAGGGCTGCTGTTGCACACAATTTGTTGAGACATTCTGATTCATCAAACTGCGAGGCTGAATCAGATGTCCTTTTGGCCTCCATGTGTCAGAATGAGGTCCATAAGGTTGCAGGTTCTTTGGTTCCCAATGCTCAAAGAGCAGGAGGGATTGATGAAACTGCTGCCAATGGTGCTAATTCTGAGACAGGATTTTGCCAGGACATCTTTGTAGATATCCCTCCTGTATCTGACGTTGATCGCAGTCTATCAGAACAAAATGCCATAGTGTATATTGCTGGATACCTTGTGCGCAAAGCAGTAGCAATAACTAAGGAATGCCCTACTTGTCTCCAGTTATTAACAGGCCCTAAAGATGATTTACTTGTTAAGGGAATGTTAATAGATTTTAAGGAATATGATGGTTGCAAGTTAAAGTATCCATCATTGGCTCTGTGTGACACTATTAATGAATTTTCTACGAAGGCACAACAATCAGAGCATGTGCTAAAGCAAGAAGGTATTGGCAGTTCATTGTACACCATCCTTTCCTCCATCCTAATTCCATGGTTGGAGGGTCATACTTGCCATAACATAAAACACTACTTAATTGGTGTTTTTGTTAAAATGTTTATATATAAGTGTGTAAAAGATATAAATGAGGAAATCAAGAGGACAGCACACAAAAGGGGTCAGTCGAGGCCGCTAAAGCATGTGAAACATGTTTAACCAGTGAAGTTTTGTTTTGTCTTGTTTTTGTTTGTTGTCGTTTTGTTTTTGTTTGTTTTTTTTTTTTTTACGGTTTGTTGTTTTTATTTGTTTTATTTTTTGGTTTGTTTTTATTTATTTTATTTTTTGGTTTGTTTTTATTTATTATATTATTGTTGGTGGTGGGTGGTGTGTGTGGTTTATATTGATAGATGCTTAAATAATTGTGAATGTGATGACATCTAGGCTGTCAAAATTCCTTTCGTAATAATAAGGAACCTAATGCTGAACATGGCACGTAATTTAAAATTTGAATGCAAATACTATAATCAACAGCGGTCTCACTGCAGAACATTGACTGCTTTTTCCCTCTTAATAGATTTAACAAAATTTATATCCCCTGAAAGTACGTACCTTCCATTTCCATTTTCCGGTGTTACTTTTCTGATTACTATTATACCATTGCACGTAAAAAATGTTTTTCCTGCTACTGAAAGCAATGCGTTTCTCTATTCATTCGCGTCCATATTGTTTACGCACAGTTGCTGTCATTTGTTTCGGGGCCTTCCTCTCCGCACCAGAGTTTTGCTACCTTGTTTTCCGACGTCAGACGAGGAATGCCTAAGAGGTTAGGTTAGGCATGTTAGGTTCCATTAGCATAAATACAATGAAAAATGTTTTTCCTGCTACCAAAAGCAATGCATTTCTCTATTCATTCGCGTCCATATTGTTTACGCACAGTTACTTTCATTATTTCGACGAGGAATGCCTACAAGGTTAGGTTAGGTTTCATTAGCATAAATACAATGACAAATTATTATTCAGTATAAGAGAACTAACAACGTAGGAATTTTTTGCTTTCACTAGATTTGTGCAGTAATGTGCGCCACCATATCACTTTTTTCTTCCAAGAGCGCCCACATTACCAAAAAATTATGAACCGCGTTCCTCCTAAGCAGCCCATATTCTGCAGTCTTACCACAACAGCCTTTAGGCTGCATGTACGCACATAAAATATATTAAAGGGTCAGAGACTATTTTTTTCAATGTTTTGTTACACACTATGTCAAGGGTTCCCAACCTTTTTTTATTTCAGGGTGCCCATAGTGTTTCAAGATTTTTCCACAGTGCCCTAGTCAGAATGTGGGCCTGTCTAACACTTGCATTACTCAGTTACTGTGGTTAGGTTGTTTGCCTTAAGTTAAAAAATATTCACACATTTCAAATACAGAAACATCTTACGTGTAAAAAGTACTCAATAAGCAAATATTTGGAACAATCATATTGTTTCAGTGAAAATAATGGAAGATTTTGTATTGCCCGTGTAACCCAGCACCAGGGTGCTGTGGTGCACATTTTGGAAACCATTGGACTATGTAATCACAGAGTGCGTTATGGTCCGGTCCTGTTTTAGGTGTTTGCAAAGGTACAATGTAGAGGAGAAATTATTATAGCATTGGTTGTTATGTTTAACTTCCTGCTTTAGTGACCCTAGTATCTATATTTTTACCATTTGCATGTCAACATATTTTTTCTTCCACCATTGAGCTATATTGCACTAATATTTTTGGAATAAGTTTTTCAGAAGTGCTGTAATTTATGAAAAGATTTAGTAGTATATGTGTGTGTGTTGTTGTTAAAGGTTGCCTAACAACTTTTTGTTGTAAAGTAATATAATATAGTTATTTTAAGTGGTTTTTTTTTCCTGCGACGATTCATTCTGGTGTCCCAAAACTTTCTCAAGCTTCCACCAAGATAAACACACATTAAGAAGTGTAGAATGACTAGTGATGTAAGGCTGTGTGTCGTGTGTGCATTTATTTTTGTGTCTGCTTGAGAAAGTTCTGGGAAACTGGTACGGAATGTTGCAGGCAAAATAAAAAAAAAACCTTTAAAATAACTGTATTATATTATTTTACATCGTAGTGTGTTTGTATAGAAGTAAGATTACATGTGAAACACTCTGGAGAACTTTAGAAAGTTTCTTCATTTGTTTGTGACACTTTATGCACAGATCAGTGCACAAAGAATTCTGTCCATTGTGCAAATAGTGTCAGTCCTTGATGGCAATTCCACGATAATTCAATGAAGGCAACTGCTTTCACACTTTTTTGATGATATTTATGTATAAAATCCCTTCATGAAAGTAAGAAATCAAAAACCACTTTTTGCCTGCTGGATATAATTACACACTATTATTAGTCACATCCATAGTAGGAATAATATCATCTTTGAATTTGAAGTTAGTCATACTCAATTGCCAATGGTGAGGGTGAGGTATCATTGGTCAATACATTGAATTCAAATATAAAGTCAATTTTTCTATTCTACGCAGTTTTATGTGATAATGATTTTTTTGTTGCAATATTATGTATATGCTTCACAAGGGTGAATCACTTAATTCTGGACCAAAAAAGGAAGAAGGTTGTATTTCCATTTCTAGTCAACTCCATGATTCTTCCCCCCCCCCCCCACTTCATCTCAAGGATTTTCATTGTTACTGAGTTTCATTATATGTAGGGAGAATTTCCTTACATATTAGAGGTGCTAAAATCAAGGCAGGAAATTATATATATACAGCAAAAAGCAGTTTTTATAGTTACAGCCAATGTAATATAATTGGTAAGCTTAACTGTAAACATACTTCAAATAATAATAATTGCATACAAACAAGAACTTTGTGTCCAGATGGACAATTGTAGATCTGTTGAGCCATGTTGAAAAATAATATCAAAAGATTTTACAAAAAAAAATTATCTGAAATTATAAACCCCCAAGAGCACAGATAGATTGTTGTGGTTGAACATGTCCCTCAAAATACACTTGCCCTCAACTCCAGTAGAATATTCAAAGGTCAATTACCTTTTCTCGGAAATGGTGGCTAGTGCATGATAGTGCCTTGGCATATCAATACCCAGTGTGGTATTTAAGAAATTTCCAGTGGGGGGAAATTCTACTGACTGACAGCATGAGATAATAGCCCCATTTAGTTTGCTGCACTTGTTGACTCTCTTTGCACCGAAGCATCTAGTTGGTTGTAGGGATGGCCAAACGGATCCGGATCCGAAAAATCCGGATCCGAGAAATCTGGATCTACTTGGATCCGGATCCGTAAACTCCGGATCCGGATCCGTAAATTCCGGATCCGGATCCGAGAAATCCGGATCCGGATCCGAAAATCCCGGATCCGGATCCGAAAATCCCGGATCCGGATCCGAGAAATTCGGATCCGGATCCGAGAGTTCCGGATCCGCGGATCCGGATCCGAAATTTCCGGATCTGGATCCGGATCCGAGAGCTCCGGATCCGCGGATCCGGATCCGGGTCTGAAAGTTTCGGATCTGGATCCGGATCCGAAAATCCGGATCCGGATCCAAGAGTTTCGTATCTCAATCCCATTATAATATTACCACACCTTAGTCCTACAAGAATTTTTTTCAAGTGTTGTTCCTAAAATACTTTGCTACGCATCGGCTAACACACTCGTGCACAAATGTCCGAAGTGATTTTGTAAATGCCATTGAAACGAATATGTATTCATTCGAATGTATTGGAAATGAAAACACACATAAATGTGAGACATTCCATTCCAGGATGAAACCTTTAACACATATAACAAGATAGAAATGTTTTAGAAAAATTATACAATTGTTCTACAGTTACAGTTTTACAAATTAAAATAAAACATTATAATATATGTAGTGTTAAATAATTACAAAGTGTAAGACTAACAAGGGAGGTTATCTAAAGGTCCCCCTCCGATTTCCATGAAACTTGGCAGTATAGTGGGGCCCAAAGGAAGAATTACGTGTTTTTTTGTTTCAGCTAAAAAACGGTTTTAGGGGGCAAAACCCCCTCAAATGTCAAGATGAGGACAAATTGAAGTGAGGATCTGACCCCTGTGTCTTTCCGATTTCCATGAAACTTGGCAGGTGTATAGTGGGGCCCAATGGAAGAAATACGTGTTTTTTTGTTTCAGATAAAAAACGGTTTTAGGGGGCAAAACCCCCTCAAATGTCAAGATGAGGACAAATTGAAGTGAGGATCTGACCCCTGTGTCCCTCCCATTTCCATGAAACTTGGCAGGTGTATAGTGGGGCCCAATGGAAGAAATACGTGTTTTTTTGTTTCAGATAAAAAAACGGTTTTAGGGGGCAAAACCCCCTCAAATGTCAAGATGAGGAAAAATTGAAGTGAGGATCTGACCCTGTGTCCCCCTCCGATTTCCATGATACTTGGCAGGTGTGTGTATAAACGGGCCCAAATGAAGAAATACGTGTTTTTTTTTGTTTCAGCTAAAAAACGGTTTTAGGGGGCAAAACCCCCTCAAATGTCAAGATGAGGACAAATTGAAGTGAGGATCTGACCCCTGTGTCTTTCCGATTTCCATGAAACTTGGCAGGTGTATACTGTATAGTGGGGCCCAATGGAAGAAATACGTGTTTTTTTGTTTCAGATAAAAAACGGTTTTAGGGGGCAAAACCCCCTCAAATGTCAAGATGAGGACAAATTGAAGTGAGGATCTGACCCCTGTGTCCCTCCCATTTCCATAAAACTTGGCAGGTGTATAGTGGGGCCCAATGGAAGAAATAAGTGCTTTTTTTGTTTCAGCTAAAAAACGGTTTTAGGGGGCACAACCCCCTCAAATGTCAAGATGAGGACAAATTGAAGTGAGGATCGGACCCCTGTGTCCCCCTCCGATTTCCATGATACTTGGTAGGTGTGTGTATAAACGGGCCCAAATGAAGAAATACGTGTTTTTTTTTGTTTCGGCTAAAAAACGATTTTAGGGGGCAACCCCCCTCAAATGTCAATATGAGGACAAATTTAAGTGGGCATTTGATTTGTGTGTCCCCCTCCGATTTCCATGAAACTTGGCAGGTGTATAGTGGGGCCCAAAGGAAGAAATACATGTTTGTTTTTTTGTTTCAGCTAAAAAACGGTTTTACAGGGCGAAACCCACTGAATTGTCAAGATGAGGACAAATTGAAGTGGGGATCTGACCCCTGTGTCCCCCTCAGATTTCCATGAAACTTGGCAGAAGAAATACGTGTTTTTTTGTTTCGGAAAAAAATTTGTTCTAGAGGGCAACCTCCTCTCAAATGTCAAGATGAGGACAAATTGAAGTGGGGATCTGACCCCTGAGTTCCCCTCCGATTTCCATGAAACGTGGCAGGTGTATAGAGGGGCCCGAAGGAAGAATTACGTGTTTTTTTGTTTGAGCTAAAAACTGTTTCAGGGGGCAAAATCCCCTCAAATGTCAAGATGAGGACAAATTGAAGTAAGGATCTGACCCCTGTGTTCCCCTCCGATTTTCATGAAACTTCGCAGGTGTATAGAGGGGCCCAAAGGAAGAAATACGTGTTTTTTTGTTTCGGCTAAAATACTGTTTTAGGGGGCAAAACCCGCCTCAAATGTCAAGATTAGGACAAATTGCCATGGGAATCATCTGACCCCTGTGTCCCCCTCCGATTCCCATGAAATTTGACAGTGCCCCCTGTTTCTTCCTATGCCATATTTACGTGGTTTCGGTTTCGGGGACTTCAATTTCTCCTCATCTTGACATTTGAGGGGGGGGCTCTATACACCTGCCAAGTTTCATGGAAATCGGAGGGGGAGACTTAGACCTCCCTAGTAAGTAAGTGTATTAATTAATTACAAACCGCGCACGCGAGCACACACACTATATATATATATATGTGTGTGTGTGTATGTATATTATATATATATGTATATTAGCAGGTAACAATATGTTATAAGCACATTCTTACTTTCCAAAGAAGCGCATGTGGGATGGCAAAACGGATCCGGATCCGAAAATTCCGGATCCGGATCCAAAAGTACCGGATCCGGATCCGAAAGTACCTGATCCGGATCTGAAAGTACCGGATCCGAAAGTTTTGGATCCGGATCCGAAAATTCTGGATCCGGATCCGAAAGTTCTGAATCCGGATCCGAAAGTTCTGAATCCGGATCCGAAAGTTCTGGATCCGGATCCGGATCCGAATCTGAAAATTCCGGATCCGCGGATCCGGATCCGAATCTGAAAATTCCGGATCCGCGGATCCGGATCCGAAAGTTCTGGATCCGGATCCGGATCTGAAAATTCCGGATCCGCGGATCCGGATCCGGATCTGAAAATTCCGGATCCGGATCCACAGATCCGGATCCGAAAAATTTTAGGATCCGGATCCTAAGGATCCGGAACCAACCGGATCCGGATTTCGGATCCGCCAGGATCCGGATCTGGCCACCCGGTGCAACATCGAATCGTCTAGTTCGTTGATTTGGAGTCAAGTATTGTAATTGGTGTCTGCACTACCTTCCGGACCGGTGTATGGTCACGTGGTGTGTACTAACTAATCAAATGACCGTTTAAAGCAGCAGGCAGGCATTTGTTGAATCTTCTGTACTTGAACACCACTTTCAGTCTATTTGGTTGAACGTCATTTCCTTGCACCACCCTTGACACTGGATACACCTGCACTGCACCGAGTGTTAAAAAGTGCAGCCAAGTAGACAGGGCTAATGACTTCATGCCATATAACATATCCTCCCATGCATAAAATTTAGCAAGCAGAGGGGTGACACAAGTAACCAGAGAAGGGGAAATCCCCCTCATGCCCCCCTACAAATAACACTCTGTCGGCACCCACCCAGCCTCTAATAACATGGGTACCTGGGGGAAACCCTGGGGGGTAAAGGCGGTCAGGGGTGTGGTGCAGATCACATCAACCCCACTCAAGACCGTATCAAGAAAGTGTGGGGTGTTACCCCCACACCCCCTATATGCCTTCGTGGCGTGGTGCTATGTATAGGGGAACACTACTTTTTTAACCAAATAAGAAGGGATTTTATACATTATATTGCTATATATGTTTGGTATATGGTACATATGTCAAGCATAGTACTTATCTTTTGAATACCGAAGAGCACATCATCATAATATGTGTATCCATTTTGTGTTCTTGCAATTTTCAGAAACAACTTTCTACTAATGTGTTTTAGTTGAAACTGCCAACAGGTAACGTTACTACTGTAAAATGACAATGCTTGTACATAGATAGAAAGGAATGTTGGTATGATTTGAAGTGAGTGCTTAAATATTAAACTCCTAATGGAATCTTCAAATCAGCTGAAGTGGTGTTTTGTTAAGAGAAATTACATTTGTGTAGTTGAGATTTACATTGTTACCTTCAACATATTTTTAGTACTGTACAATTTAGAAAAATAATGACTTTTTTACATTTTTATTTTTGTTTATATTATTCCTGTTCTTTAGTTGCCTTTATCTGCTAAAGAAGTGCTTGTCAGAAGCCTTCTCTCATATAGTGTTGCTGTCAGGTTGAGTGTACTGTGGTAATGAATGAAAGAATGATAAATTTGAACATCAACATGAACATCAACACATGGTAACTAGACATTTCTATAATCTGCCAAGCTAAGAATAAAAAAACTCAAAAAATGAGCAAAATAGGTTTGGCTTGGATTTTATTGAAACTAAATTTAGGAAATCATAACACGATCACAGTTCCATGCCTTCCTAAATTTTATTTAAAGACAAATTGTATTCAGCTCATTTTTTGAAATGAAATTTAGGCTTCTTGGCTTAGGAAGACAGTACTGATATTTGTATCTTCACCAGGAATTGAAGATATTGGTTATTCTTGATGAAGCGGTTTTCTTAAGACATTGGCAAAAGAAGTTAGATTAAATATTCCAAGGTTTGGAAGCGGATTCCTTGAACTTGTCAGTGTCACCAGCTCGTAAAGCTTGAAAATGTATATTGAATTCAAAATGTTGATATCTGATTAAATTCTCTGCATCATATGTCACCAGGAAAGACTAAAAAAAACTTATTTGTCATTCTTCTCCGTACAGTATGTGTGTGCAATTTGCATGTCAAGTTTTTACTAATTGTCTATGTAACACAAACCGTTGGATATGAAAGGGGATTTTTCTGTACTTGTCCTATTTGGGTGGGATGATGTTTCTGCTCATGTGTCATTGAAACAAAACGGCGCACCACATTAAGTACATAAACATTTCTTTCATACAGTAAATCAGTAAATGGTTCTACCAACCATTTTCATTTTTCCTGGAGATGTAAGTGATCGATTGATTGCATTTATTTATTTTGCTTTTCTGCCACATTTAACTAATCACGAAAGTGAGGATGAGAAATGATATGATGAAATCGATGAAGGTACACTCACAAAGAACACCCAAGCAGGGATTCAAACCTGGAACCCTTGGGAATGTAGCACACTGTACTAACCACTCTACCATGGAGGTTGGCTGGAGATGTAAATTTAGAAATTATAAGGATCAGTATTTTACTTGAGCAGTGATTTGGTTTCTCTCATCAGTCTCATGATATGTGCCACAGGTAAGACGTAATATGTGTTTGCCAATATACTGAAAATCTGTTAAAAATTACCTATGATCGAAGTACGATGCAGTGCAAAACCACGAGTCCCAGGTAAGTCCAGGCTATTATTTCTGTTTATCTTCAATATTTTGGTTGTAAATATTATGACACACAGGTCATGGAAAAAGATACCTCAGGTGCAACAAATCATTGAATTTTACTGCAAATATTTATTTGGTCAGGTGAAAAGAGTAATTGATAGATAGAGATTATATTTACACACTTTCTCATGAATTTGCCAAGTTTTGTTTCTCCAAATCTCAATTTGGAATAACTCTGTTCTTTTGCCAAAAACCAGCGTTAACTTATATTTACATCAAACTAATGTAATTGCTCATAGACAGTGGCGGCGATTGGGTTCCAAAACTGGGATGCAGACAGTATATTTCCCTTTGTAGATAAGGTTTAGCATAGTGCGGGGGCAAACGTAGCAAAAAGGTAGGTTGTAACAGCCCCCCTCCAATCGCCGCCACTGTCACAGAGCAAAGAAAAGCTTATACAATTGTGGTAGTACACCTGTTTTTTGTACTTCCTACTTTTCTTACTTTGTGTAGTGCTCGGATATTTTACACAACTGAAAGATAGGGGACAAGAGTTCCAGCATGCATATTGCTGTATGGATTTTTTTTTTTTATCGGAAAATTCTTAGAATTATATTTGTGCAAATCTTGTTCCAGTAGCGGTTGTATGGCTACACTTGACGCTGAAAAAAATTTAGGCTCTTTGCGGGAGCGATAAATTAAAATATTCCATGGGCATCTTTATTTTTAATTGACATATTTCCATGTTTTACGTAATATAATAGTGGTTACAGCATTAAGAAAGCACAAATAACAGATTCCCCCCTCGAATTATCGCCCGAAGTAAAACAAACTCCTAAACTGGACTAATTTTACTCCCTTCTCCCGTAAAAATTCCCAAACAGCAGCAAAATTCCTTTTACTCAAAATTTGATAGTTATCATAATTACGTTTTTTTTTAAATGCGCTGCATTGACAATTTTTCTTTTATTATTGAGCAACATATTTAAGTCCGTATGTTATTTGCATTGCCGAACAGACTTAAACTTTGCGAATTTCAATCTCTCAAGTACCAACGTTTTGGTAAGTACTTTCACGCTATGGACGTCTGTGCGTAGCTACCCGCGTTGCTATGGCAACCGATGTAGTTCGGTACCTAGTCGGCGGCGGCAGCACACGTCTCTTTGCCTGTTCCTGATTGGTCGGTTCGTTTTAAAATTTCTGACGTCATCCAAGCCGTCTGCTAAAACATTTCCATTGTGAGCATAGGGAGTTATTTCTCTCCCCTATCTTATTCTCTTTGCATTGAAGCATGAAGTAACAATTGCACAGCGGAAAACAAACACCATGACTGAAGCAGTGCAAATACAGAGGAAGAATGGTACAACATCCCTTTGACAACCATACGCGACCTGTATTTGTTCATTCCACGTCGACTGCAGGCCGTTCTGCGTGCCAAAGGTGGTCCTACTCGATATTAATAAAGGTAATGTGCGTTTCTGCAGGTGTATCCATATTTTTGTCCATCCCCTGTAAGTTTAATTACTAGATTTAGGTAATTTATGGTTGAATTGTTATCATTAAGTTAAAAGTTAAAAACTGTAGAAAATTGTTAATAATTTATGGTTTTCATGCTCATAATTCATTTAATTACAAGTTTTTATGAGAAAATCTGATTTTAAGTCTGGAAAGCAAAAGATATTCCAAGAATTGTGCCGATGGGTAGTGAGCTGTGAAATTTCTGTGGGAGGTCCCATAAACTGCATTGGAACCTCTTTCGGACAGGATCCACAAGTAAGTTGCTTTTCATGTTTTCAACTAGAACCTTAAGCAACAAAATACCCACCCCTCCTCCCATTAGAAATGGATCCAATAAGTTTTTTTTTTATTTATGAGAAATTTGAAATGTTACTCACTCAATGGTTGGGAGTTAGCTTGAAAGGTAAATAAAGGTAAAGGTTATTGAAAGTTTTCAATCTTGTGTTCTGACAACTCTTATTCAATCCCCTTACCTTTACTTTCCATATGAATGACTGTATGTGGAGAGAGTGGGTCATGGAATTGAACAATTACTTGAATTGATACTAACACATAGGGCCTACTTTCTAATTTAAATGGTGCCAATTTATCATACAAACTCCTGTAACTATTTAAGGTCAAAGTGGGCTTTCCTTAAAAGTGGACAAATTGACATTCTTTGAAATACCCCTTCCGTGTACTGAATGCAAGTATTTTTTTTGTTCATATATTTGATATTTTGAATGAGATTCTTAAATTTATTATTGTTATTACAGGATCGTCCCTAATAGAATGGATGGAAATTATGCTTCCAATTGAGCAAGAATTAATAGAATGCTTGGCTTCCTGAATGCTGTATGAGTATCCATTTCAAGCATGCAACACATTGGAGCTTGGCAAACGGTATGTTGTATCATGTGTGAATAGAACACTGCACAAACTTTCACATAAAATTTCAAAAGCTCCAAGTTTGTAGTTATTATGTGAAAGTTTGTGCAGTGTTCCATTCACACATGATACAATATACCGTTTGCCAAGCTCCAATGTGTTGCGTGCTTGAAATGGATACTCATACAGCATTCAGGAAGCCAAGCATTCTATCAATTCTTGCTCAATTGAAAGCATAATTTCAAATATTCAGAGTTTGAGCCTTCTTGTCAGCATGGACGTGGTTTGTTGTACAGTGAGATGCATAAGAATTGCAAAATAAATAGTCCATCGCCATATTTATTGCCCTTGTTTTACGAAATGAGAGCTTAAAAAAATGAAACAAAATGCCAAACAAGCTGCTGAAAATTTCTACACCAACACTTGCATACATAAAAGGCCAGTCCCTAAAAACACGAAAGATGCAAGAAAAATATGAATGAAAATTTTTATGGACAATTTGCTGAGCAATACTTGTGCATCCCACTGTACCATTCATTATTTAATCATAATATTGGTTATTCCTCATGTTACCATGGGCGTCCGGAAGGAGGGGCAAGGGGGGCCGTGGCCCCCCATGGGACATGAAAGTTAATCAAAAAGTATGTATTTCACACATATAATTTTATTTTAGCCACAATAATATGTGTTAATTGTTGCATGAATATTATAAATTCAAATTTAAGCAATGTTTTTTTTTTATGGAACAACACTATTTTTTGAAGAAAATGTGCCTTGTTTGCCCCCCTGGAACAAAATACCATCCTTGCCCCTCCCTGGAAAAAATCCTGCAGACGTCCTTGCATGTTACTACGTATTGTCTCTTAGATCGAAAAGATGAACGGTTTAAACACTGAATGCAGTACTAGGTTTACCATATGATTTGGCACACACGGAACGTAAGTAAGGTAAAGCTCCTCATGCACCATGCCATGAAGGCACAGCTCAATGTGGAAGTTGGGCCCCACCAGTGCTGTGGTACCATAATTTACCACAGCTATACATTAAATTTCATGAAACGTTAAGTGGAGACCATGTTTCCATTAACTATGGATTGTGTTTCTATTAAATATATGGTTGAAATCTGCAAACTTCTCTAAAAATGTGTCACTTGTGGTGGAATACTGATGATAATGATATATGGCATCTTGCAAATAAAAACAAATATGGAATATTTTCATGATTGCATTTCAACATGTACATGTACATGTACAGTACAGCATGTTATTTTATCTCCATTTCTTGTTTCATTGTTTTTTTTTTAATTTTAGTTTTGTTTTCTGTTAACAACTTTAATAATACTGGTAATGACACTAAAAATGAAAACTTGCAAAAACGTACTGGCATAATACAGACTTCAATTGTCTCATGGCAGTAAAGACACCCAACTAACTGGATTGTCATGGTTCACACAGGAGATGTACTGCGTAAACATTTTTGCAAAGAAAATTCAGGCTTAACCAGGACACAAACCAAGGTCTTTGGCATACCATGTCATTGCTCTAAGAACTGAAATAAACCAGGGCTGGCTTAGTAGCTAAGTTAGTATAGTTACTTTTTCAAATTAGTTACTATATGGGCAAATGGGAAGGGAAGGTACTGAAACATGGTACTGATCACATCATCTCCACTGTAGCCAGTAGAGAATGTGGAACCATGTGCCTTCATGGAATGGTGACAATTTCTGCCACCTTTCCACATATGTATTTATTTTTTGAGGGAACTGTATCAATGGAAAACCCCTCCTGAGCTCACCCACCACTGAACACCTTTGACAATGTTATTCTGTTACTTGAGAATTAATGAAATTTTATATTTAAGCTGTTGCAATTACATTTGGTTTTGTATCAAATTCCTTAATGGTATATCTCTTCTTTCCAGGTGTTTTAATCTAGCAGAAGGGTCCTAAGTAAAGAAGAAAAAAGCACAAGTGCAATGTAGTAATTATTTGACAAAATGCAAAGAAACAAGTGTAAAGTGAAATAAATAAAAGTAAATTATAATTATATACTTGGTTGATTTGAATAAATTATTTATACTATTTGAATTATTATATCTCATTTGAGAATTCCATTTTTAAAATTGAAAAGTATTTCAGAGGATTGCACCAATAGCAGGGATGGAAGATTAGTAGTAATGCCAGTAAAAGCCAGTTTATGATCTTATTTCACTTATTTATTTATTAACTTTTTATGTTGAATTTATTCTCTTGTGCTATCGATCAAGTGGGTTCTGCAACTGTTTCTGAGCTTTTGAGAATAATGCCACTATCTTCAGGCTAGAATTACTTCTTTACCTTTACCCTGAAGATGAGAGTAAAGTCAGATCTAGGAACGTCTGAGACTTTTGTAGAATTCATATGGTCAAGGAGAGAGAATCTGTTCATCATTTGCCTACATATAAACTTCGGCTTATTATAGTATTTTGTGTGTTCATGAGTGCAATTTGTGATTTATTTGTTGCAATGTGAGGAACTTGAAGTGAAAATAGTTTTTTTCAGTTCAATTACAGATATTTTTGTAATTTTTCCTAATTTAAGTAATAATAATTATTGTACTAACAAAGTAGCCTCATTATGGAAATGTATTTCCATAAATGCTAAAACATTGAAATTTTAAGGTTTGAGGGCTATGTTTTCCTTTCTGCTTTCTATTATGTTATTCACAGGCTTCCTGAATATCTGAAAAACACTGAGAATTTGTTTGTTTTTTGCTTGGAAAAATTATAAACATATTACACCTTTTCCTCATAACTGTTTTTCTTTGTGAATGTATCATATCCTTACAATGCATTCGCACACACACACATACATATTGTAGTAAATGGATAGGTATAGTTTCAAGTCCACTGTATGTTCAGATAGGCTAATTGGGGCTGGACCTACAGTTTTGAAGTGGAATCCAAACCTTTGCATTATGCCTCCACCAGGGTATTGAACTCAGGACTCGATCACAAGGTAAGAATAATAGCTTTGTGCTATCAGAGGGGCCTGGAAAGTACTAATAAAATAATTAAAACATTGCCTTCAAGAAGATATTAATTTTGTCCAATGAAAATGTATGGTATTGCTGGTTATGGAGTTGGTGGATGCAATAGAAATGCTTTTTATTAATATGTTGTAATTCTTATTTTAGTATTTTTGTTTCTTTCTGCATATTGGGTTAAATGTGATAATGATCATAAATGATGGAATGGGTATAACAAATACAATGATACACTCATGTATGTCCTGGGTATAAACCTGGCACCTCTAGCTTTATGGGACGTTAGCTGACCAGTCCACTACAGAAGCCAGAAGGGGGCTCTAATAGTTCAGTATTTCTCCCCAGTTAAACAGGTAATTTTTACTTTCTAACTACTGTCGACCTCTGCAAGGGTACGTAAATCAATTGTGTGTTGTCGAAGTGTAAAATTTTCTCTAAATGCCTTAGTATTGTGGAAAACGATGAACTGTGCTGCCAATGAGTGTTTTAAGCACATACATTGGCAGTGAAATTGGAAATTTTATACCTATGTCAGAACAAAATCAATCATCAATATGTAATGTGCAAATAACTTTTTGACATTAAGTCTGGCCAAAAAAGTATAATTTTTTACATTACGCAAAAAAGTATTCCATCTAAATACAGCCAATTATTGTTTAAATTACGGCATTATGCCGTATTTTTTAAAACACAATCTTGTTAAAATTACGGTATATTACCGTATAATATACCGGTATCTGTAAAAAGAAATTTACGGTCCCCGTAATTTTCACGGTATCTGGATGGCAGCGAGAATTGACGGCCTTAGACCATTTTTTTCTACTGTCAACTTTTTACAGTGTATCAAGCATCTTGATTACTCCAGTTAATCAATTATAAGATGGCGAATTTGTATACTCGAGGTACCATTTCGTTTTTTTTATTGATTGGGTTGGTGTTTTAAGTACACTTTATGCACAGTAAGGCTAATCGGGACTGGACCTACAGTTTAAAAGTGGGATCCGAACCAGTATATGCCTGCACCGGGAGCCCGCAATATTTCGGCATCGATCATTTACCATTATTAAAGCAAAATGGGTCTAGGAATTCATGAACAGCCTTGCTAATTTCGAGGAGAACCAGTGGCCATTGCGAGATCAGTTTTACAATCGTCCTCAAGCCATTGAATGCAGCGAAGAAGATTACAAATATACTCACAAGATTTGGAATGCATTTAACTGTAAAACCATGGCGATTATCACGACATGTAATTATTTTTGGATACTTCTCGAGACCGTTGCTTCGGCATATATACATACATATTAGATCCCGCATAGTACACCAGCTAGTTAATTTTGGCATTCAATGTTGAAATTTACTAAAGCTAAAAGTGGACTCGTGACTAAAATCGATCAGTTTATGTTCATGTAAAATGGAAAGCGATGTGAAATTGTCCGATGCCGAAGCGAACAATCCTTACGTCCGTAATTACTATCTTAGCAAACCTTGCAAGTACATATTTTATATGGGTAGGAATAATTTATATAGTTACGTCCTGATGCAAGCATTCCCTATCGGCAATTACGAACGGATGAGCCCTGAAGAAATTGCAAGTTGTGTATTCTTGAATTGGTCCGATGATCATTAGTGTGATTGTTTTCTGGAGGTCGACCTGAAGTATCCACCTCTTCTTCACGATAAGCATCACGGCTTAGACATGACACGGGCTCCCCAAAAAGTACCGAGAAAACTAAATTAATGCTTTCCTTCTATCTGTAATATGTGATACGCCTGTTGCTGTGGTTGTTACCGTACTTGAATTAAGAAGACTTGCAATGTATTAATTTCATCATGATATAATGAAGCCGACATATCAAAAGAATATTCATTGCACATGTGTACACTGACTCATTTGCCTATGTGATAGAAACAGACGACATGTACAAAGATCTCGAAAATTATGAAGGAGATTTATAACCAACAATTACGCACATTACTAAATACAAAATGAAACTTGGTAAGGTGAAGGATGAAATAGAGGTATGATAACAGAATTTGGTGGACTCAGAGCAAAAAATGTAGTCTATCAAAATGCTTGATGAGGAAGAAATTAAACTAGCAAAATCTGTCAAATGTGCATGTATCGTTAAAGTTACGATATTAACGGTGCGGCGTCTATTTGAAAACGAATTTAAAATGACTGAATTTCATACTACTAGAAAGTCGGATGGTGTTCACACAACAGATATGAATAAATTGGTACTCAATTGAAGAGACAATAAATTTCGACTAATATATTGCAATATTCATGCCTTAATATCGCTCTCATCATTAGAGAAATTGCCATAGAAAGAACAACTTATAGATATTTTTAAAATTGTTCCAGGACACATTCATTTTTCAATGAATGCGCGAATGATTTATCAACGAACAAACTAACACTGCGTATGGTATTTTCATGTAACACATCTTGAAATTCACAGATAACTTTGATATTTTTGACACATCGTTAGCAACAACTTGTTTCCATTTCGATGTAATAATAGAATATCGGTATGCGTAACATGAACACCCCAGGATTGTAATACATTTTAATGTTTCTTTCTTTCATTCGCTTGTATGCAGTGTATGCCTTGTATAATTTTAAATGATCTTGAACTGCTATGTTAAAATTTTATTTTTCGCGAGTAGTGTAGTAGCTTCGTCCTTGGCCATTTATTTTGTATTTATTAATTTTACCTCGATTTCAGCTAATTTTCCAAGGGAGAAATATCCAAAAAATCCAAATTTTTCCATTTTTATAGCATAAAAAATAATTATTTTTTATCAAAGGGGGAAATATCCAAAGGGGGAAATATCCAAAAAATCCAAATTTTTCCATTTTTATAGCATAAAAAATAATTATTTTTTTATCAAAGCTCAACTCATAGGGGAAATATCCAAAGAATCTAAATTTTACCATTTTTATATCATAAAAAATAATTGTGTTTTTTATCAAATTCAACTACTCATTTTTATAGGGTAAAATTTACTTCTCGAGCCTAAATCAGTATATTTAAAATTATCCAGATTTTAAGAGAAATAGAAGTGTAGATATTGGTTTTACGTTATGAGCACTGCAGTGCTGTGTAGTGTATATAATTATTTCTCAAATGTGTGTATTTCTGATTAATTTTTACGTCTGAAATGCGTAGATATTGGTTTAAAGTTATCAGCACTGTAGTGCTGTGTAGTGTATATAATTATATCTCAAAATGTGTGTGTATTCTGATTAATTTTTACGTCTGATATGTTTAGATACTGTTTTTAAGTTATTAGCAGTGATGTGTAAATAATTATTTCCCAAAATATAAAAATATATGTATATTCTGATTAATTTTTATATCTGAAAATGTACATGTGTGTATTTTTAGAAAGAAAAAGGCTATATATAAAAATGTATAAATTTATAATTAATTTTTATTAAGTATAAATTGTTCTAACATATGTTTGAAAAAAATTGAATATATAAAACCTAAGATTTTTTTTAAAAAAAATAAATATATAAAACTTAAGATTTTTTTAAAAATTTTTAATATATAAAACGTAACATTTTAAAATATATATATAATTATATATATATATACAAATTATATAAAAATAATAACAAAAATGAAAAACAAAAATATTAAATTATACCACAAACAAGAAATTTTGTTTAGAAAAAGATATACCACATCAGACATAAATGATGAAGGCTCAGATATTAAAACTTTTCTAGCTAAACTGAAAGAAAAAATTAAAAATGCAATTCAAAATAAACTTGAAATGAGTTCTCTCAAAATATATTTTAATCTATTTTGTATGTATATAAATTCTCATAGTGAGAGACAACAATACTTTCATCATACTCGTGTGTTAACTTTACACTACGATCACATTCATCGATTAGATGATATTTATGATGAAACATGTGAAGAACTTAAGTTAAAACATGAACAGTTCCAAGGAAGAGGTTCGGGTTGGTCACTTTGTGATACAAACCATAAACTTGAATTAAAAATAGCAAGATATCTTCCTTTTGGAGAATCTAGTTATATTAAATTACCCAACCACATAAAAAACAAAAAAGCTGTAATAAATATTGAAAATTATGATGACAATAAATATTTTTATGGTGTCTCATAGCCCATTTTCATCCAGCATCTGACCATAAATATCGTGTTTCTAATTACAATTATTCTGAATATATAGCAGAGTTTAAAAAACCTATGTCAGGCATAAACTATCCAGTAGATATCTCAGATATCCATCAATTTGAAAAACAATATGTAGAACACTACAATCAACCAATAGCTGTGAAAGTTTATGGTATTGATGAAGAAGATAAATTTTGTGTACTGCGTCACTATCCAGCAGCAAATAATAAACGTGTTATACATTTATTATATGTTACAGAGAGAAACAAGAAACACTATTGTCTCATACAGGATTTTGGAAGATTGATACATAGTCAAAAAACATCAGATCATGGAAAAATAGTATCATGTGTTTCGATGCTTTACGAAATTTGATGGAAGATATTGGGAAAACACGTGAAGAGAAATTAGAGGAGCATATTAAATATTGTTCTCTCTACCCTCCTGGGACTTATAATTTTTCATGCAAATGTATAAAATTTAGTAATTATAAATCATTGGTAAAACATCCATTTGTAATTTACGCAGATTTTGAAACAATACAAGAACCAATAGCAACATGTTTTCCAGATTCGAATGCATCAAGTACAACACATACAGCTAAACATAAAGCATGTCGTTTTGCACTAAAACTGATAAAAACATATGAACAAAATACTCCAGAAGAAGTATATATTTATCAAGGCAAAGATGCAGCCCAAAAATTTATTCAAAAACTTCAAGAGTGGGGTAAAAAATATGGTCTAATTTTATATAATTAAATACCAATAAACTCTCTTACCCCAGAACAACAACACGAATATTATAATACTATATGATGTAAATACTGTAATAGATATTTTCTTTCTTATAGTGAAAAAAGGATACACCACAACCATTTTAATGGAGAATATATTCATACAATTTGTAATTCATGTAACTTGCAAATACAAAAATCTAATTTCATTCCAATATTCGTATATAATTTTCAAAATTTTGATGCACATTTATTTATCAAAGAATTAGGATATGATGCAGAGAATATCAATATTATACCACGCAGTAAAGATAAATATATTGCCGTAGAGAAAATTATCAAATTAGAAAATGGAATAAAAGTTGTTCTCAGATTCCTGGATTGATATCAGTTTATTTCCAGCAGTTTAGCTACACTGGTGAGTCAATTAACCAACGATGAATTTGTTCACACAAAGAATATTTTGGTGATCATAAGATAGAATTGCCGAAAAGGAAAGGGGTCTACACATATGATTTCATGAATAGTTTTAATAAATTCAATGAGACACAGTTACAATCGAGAGATAAATTTTATAACAAACTTCAGGATGAAGAATATAGTGAGGAAAATTATCAATATACACAGAGAATCTGGAAAACACTAAATTGCAAAACAATGGGGGATTATCGTGACAAGTATTTGATTTTAGATACTCTCCAGTTGGCTGATGTGTTCGAAATTTTTCGAGAACCTTGTTTTAAATTATATGAAATAGATCCTGTATTTATGTACACAACACCCGGTTTATCCTGGCAGGCTATGCTTTTAAATACTAAAGTTGAAATTGGTCTCATTAACGATTTCGACCAATTCATGTTTGTTAAACTTCTAAACGTCGTGGTATAGTCCAGTGTTGTTTAAGACATGCAAGAGCAAACAATAAATATTTATGTAACTATGATCCTCGTCATCCATCTAAATACATATCTTACAACGATATGAACAATTTATATCGTCGTGCGATGACTCAATCACTCCCAAATGGTAATTACAAATGGATGAGTGAAGAAGAACTTAAAAACAGGGATTTCCTAAATTAGACTGAAGATTATCCAAAAGGTTGTTTTTTGGAAGTTGATTTAGAATGTCCATCAAATCTTCATGACCATTACCACGGATTGGCTATGGCACCAGTTTCCCAGAAGGTGCCAGGTACAGAGGAAAGAAAATTGGTGTTATCTTTTGAAAACAAAAATATTATGTACTTCATTATCGACTGTTGCAATATTACTTGGAACAAGGTATGAAATTAATAACCGTCCATAAGGGGTTAAAATTTGACCAAGAAAAATTGTTAAAATCTTATATTCATAAAAATACAAAGAATCGAATACAAACAAATTCTAAAGTTTAAAAAAATCTTTATAAATTAATGATTAACTCTATATTTGGAAAATATATAGAGAACGAAAGAAATCGAGTAAGGTGTAATTTGGTGTCTGATCAAAAAAATTCAGAAACTCATTGCCGACCCCACATACAAAGGTTTTACAAGAATTACAGATGATCTGATTCTTATTGAAAGATCCAATAACAAAGTAATGTGTGATGCACCAATCGCTGTGGGTGTTACAGTGCTAGAATTAGCTAAATTAGAAATGCATAAATTTCATTATAAAGTCATGAAACCTAGATACAAAGATAAAATTGAAATAGCATACATGGATACTGATAGTTTTGTGTATGTGATAGAAACACCTGATTTATACAGTGATTTATTGCTATGAAAAAATATTTTGATTTTAGTAATTATCCAGAAATAGATCTATTATACAGTCTTGAAAACCAGATCATCCCTGGGAAAATGAAAGATGAGTCAGCAGGGTCTATAATAACAGAATTTGCTGGTCTAAGACCAAAAATGTTTTGCATAATTATTCAGGGCAAAGAAGAAATGAAAAGAGCCAAGGGTGTAATTCGACCATGTACAAGAGAACTTACAATAGAAGATTTTAAAGAATGTTTATTTGAAAAGAAAACAATAAACATGATTTCATATCATCTTGCTAGCAAATTGGATGGTGTCTATACTACAGAAAAAATAAAGTAGCTGTTGATGGCAATGATAATAAATTGCAAATATTGGATTGCAATGTTCATACTAGAGAATATGGACATTATAACACAAGTAAACAATGTAATAAATGTTTATGAATTAAAAAATGATATAAATATTAATATTATATTTTTATTTTTCTTATTTATTGCAATATCTACTTGAGTTAGGTGGTTTTAGAGCAGCCCTACGGCTAAATCTTTGCTTTAAAAATATATTGTATTATATTGCATTATATATTAGTATTAAATAGTATAAAAATTAAAATTGTTCTATCACTCTCTCATTCTTTACATCATATATATGTATGATTTCTCCACAATTAAAATTGCATTGCATATGGTATTTTCAGGTAAAGTTTCATGAAACTCACATATTAACTTAATATTTGTACGATCAGTAATAACTACAAATTTTCTTTTTGATGCATTTATTAAAAACATTGGTCTGTGAATTATAAACTCGTCTGGATTATAATACATATCGATATTTCCTTCAGTTACCCTCTTAAATGCACTAAATGCTTCATATAACTTCAAATAATCTTGATCTGCAATGTTTAAATTGTAATTTTCACGTGGGAATACCTGATTCCGACCATTCTTCAGATATACATTTTTAATTTTGCAATTATCAAAGTGGCTGCTATCTTTCACCTGATTGTCATCTCTCCCTGTCTGAAACAATACAGCTAAAAACTCTAGCATATCGTAATGTAGAGATTGAAACTGATTAGTAATATCGAATTCAAAGAATTTACCCTCCACTGGCTTCTGTATACATTGATATGTATAAAATTGTATCGGAATTTGAGGATTTTTCAAAATGTTGGCTTTGTATTTGAGAGCATAATTCGATTCATATTCAACTATAGACATGCGTAACTACATTGACTGAATCACACATTTTGCAGCTTCAGGTAAACTAGCCTCATTGGGTGTTCCACCTGGATTCAAAGTTTTGTATCTCATTATGGAATTATGATCATTGGGTGATCTGCGAAATATGATACTTAAACCACCTTTCCACATAATTTCTTTATAATCAGAGAAAAAGCCAAATAGCAATCTCATGGGAAACAGTAATGTGTGACTTTTTTCTTGAATTTTTGTTCCAGCTTCGAACCCACAAACTTTATAATATACACTCTCTGATTTGGATAATTTTAATGTCCCCAGTGTAGTGGATGTAATTCCAGGATAATCAATTCTGTCAATGACTGTACCATGCTTTCTGATTTCAATTTGTGAGAATAAAAATGGAACAAAATTATCTATAAGTTTTACATTAGCAGTAGCTGGATATTCTTCACCATTACATTTCTTGACGATGTCAAATTTTATATACAGATCTGATCTATGAGGATGAATAAAATCGTCCCCTATTGTTATGTCATTGAATATCTTTATTCGGTTGATTGAGGTTAGCAAATGTCCTCCTGTTTGGAGGAAATGACTGCAACTCATAACTCTCGATATTTTCCATTGGTATTTATTTATTTACTTTAAATATTAATTTATATTATTGCAGTGGTATTAGCACAGACAAAATCGATGATCTCATTTTTCTCATTTGTAATTGTTATCTCTATGTAATTAAATTTATCAAGAGAAACAGGGAAATGGACTTGTGGGATTGGGGAATAGATGATAGGTTACATAAATTCTGAATTTAGCTTAAATGTAGCAATGATATCTGTTTCCTTGTGGCTACCAACTGAATTTTCTTCAGCTTTAATCATCATTCCTTTAGCAATGTTGCAGTGAATATTCAATGTTTCTCTGCTAAGAATTTTGTTATAAATGTACCTATGTGCCTAATACCTGCTTCTAATTTGCTATTGTTTGGGAAACCTAGAAGTTCGCCCATGGTAGATAGGAATACTGTTTCTATGGTGGATACGATCTCCACTCTGTGTGTTACATAATTTTGAGATAGCAATACAGCCTTAGGAAGTTCAGTCTGTAGATATGTTATGTTTTCCAGGAGGAATAAATTTTTTTCATTAAATACAAATATAGAATTGCTGGGATTTGGAATCAGATGCATGCTGTAGAAGGCTCTCAGAGCTATGGATTTTGGATAGATAATATCATAGTGGAGATGTAGTTTCAAGACCGAAGTCTCGCTGGAGAGATGAAAAATTCCCATATTTAATATTCCACACTGCTTTTTGAAAATCTTGTAACTTAATGTTATGTATTTTATTTAATATTCTAAGCATTATAATGCAAACATGACCACATATAATTTGATCGAAATCTTGAATACGTTCGTCGTTGTACTAAATCTTAACATGTTTTAAATAATGAATTAATTCTGTAGGTGGTACTCCTCAGAAAGAGTCGAAAATAAAAGCATTGTTATTTTGTTATAATAGCATATCCAGTGGGTACCGATATTTATCGACATGTCCAAATTCACCACGCTACATTCTCGTGAGAAAGGGGGACTATCTTTAGGGAGAGAATCAGACATGAAAACACCCCTAAAATGTCAAATTTTAAATATTTTAACTAAAGATTAAATGTCTTGGTTTGTGAGCGCTTCTTCTTTTTCTTAATTTTGTAAGTGCACTGGACTTCACACCACTGCCTAATTTTTTCTCCATGGCAAGATTATGACGCTTCTGCTCTTCTAGTTCTGCCTTATTCTTTTTGGAATCAATTACAGTTTTGGCAATAGCAGCACTGCCACCAGTTAATCTCCCCACTGACCCTAAAGCCGCCAGGATAGCTGGAATGATGAATATAAATCCACCACTATGTGTTTTTTTTATGTATTTTGCAAACGTTTTAATTGTGGTGTACTGAGTGATAATTTTATTCCGTTTCCTTTGGGTATACATTTTTCTTCTTTTCCTGTTGTTTTTAGTTAAAATTGGATTAATTTTTATATTTTTAAGATCATGATATGGAATTTGGTATACAATTATTTTTGGTTTCATGTTGTTTTTATTATTTTTATTATTATTATTATTATTTCAGGGTATTTATATATATATATATATATATATATATATATATATATATATATGTGTGTGTGTGTGTGTGTGTGTGTGTGTGTGTGTGTGTGTATTACAGACCCCATCCTAATTTTTGTTTTGTATTCATAGCAATGGTTGTACCCAATGCTGTCATTCGTTCACCCAAAGCATCATCTCTGCTGGTTAATCTTCCAAATGCAGTCTCTTCCAATTGTTGATCAGCGACATGACGAGCATCCACATCTGTTTGTGTGTTGTATGCAATGCCATGTTCTTTACAAGCTGCATCGAGAGAATTGATCCCCCTGTTCCCTCTTTTTAATCGTTTCTCAAGTTTTGTCCCAGGACCACAGTATTGGTAACCAGGTACATGAAACTCGAATGGGAGCTTATTAATAATATCACTTACCAAACCTCGACCCTCTGATACATTCCTGAATTTAGGAGGTAGAGTATTGATAATTTTAATTAAGTATCCTATAACTTTGGGATCATTTACAATAAAATGAGCTAGTTTATTGTTAATCGTGTCTACAATACCCATTTTCTCGTTGTAAAAGTTGTTGTTTCCAGCATTTTCTTCCCCTGCTATAACCAGCAATCTATCTATGAGTTTTCTCACATCATCTACCCACACAAATTCTTTAGGTAAAGTATTGTATCTTTTGATACCACTACCAGTTTTGAGTTGGTTCCAGATAGGTTTAATAAGATTCTTGTATTTGTCCCCACTGCTCGATTTAACTCTATTCTGACTGGCATCGTTATTTTGATATAAGGCATCAGATAGTATCAAAATATCTGAGTAACTCTGATAATCTTCTTCTGTGAAATTTTTTGGTTGTTCCTTGGTAATGAGCTCCCATAATCCAGGAGTGCCAGGATATCTGGACCAGCCATTTTTCTCACCCAAATTAATTTTTATGTTGTCCCCTTTGAATGTTACTCTAGATTTCCCAATTTTCCAAACCACACCCTCGTTTGTTTCCATGGTCGGATATAATCCAAACACTTCATCTTTTTCAAATTTACCTGTACTCTGGTAATCTCTTGCCAAGGGACCCAACTCTCTGGTTCTTCTATGGCTGTTTTAGGTTGTTGTTGGAGGGTCAGGGGTGTGTGAATACTCGATAAAGGGGTAGGTTGAAAATCTGCATAATTTTTAGCAGTAAGAGGTACCAATTCATTTATAAGATTTTTATATTGTTCTGTGACACCCTTAATCTCTTTACCGAGACCACTGATTGCATCGATAATTGGTTGGTCTTGACGTTTGTGTTGTTCATAAAAGCACCTGTTTTCAATCTTCCAACCTTTGAAACGTTTGGACAAGTAAACACGTAATTTCAAATTATCTTCAATTTTATGTTTTGACATATTTATTTTTTAATTAGTGGTCATTTTATATCGTTTCAACGTTGAAAAAGTCGTTGATTTTATTTCTAAATTTTCCATTGTTAGGTTTTCTAGTCACGTCGATGGTAACATATCCAAAATCGTCATTGTTCCAACAAGATGAACAGAATTTTAAAAATTGGTTATAATTTAAGTCACCCCCACGTAATCTTCATAAACATGTTTAAGGTTAGTGTGATCTTGATGAAATAAAACAAATTAGGTTTTTGTATTATCTCGTAGTAACTGTTTAGGAATTAAATAATAAGTTTGAGCTAAATAAAAGCAATCTATTTCTTTGTGACGACCCTGTGTAAAGAAATTTCGGATTTCGGTTTGATTTTCTAGAAAAACATCATCATAAACTACAACAGAATTTTTCAAACAATCATTGAGAGGTTTTACTTTTGATGCAAATGTAGCTACGTTAAGTCCCTCGTACAGCTTCATGAGTTGTTGCTACCAGCAGTGTGGTTTTTCCACAACCAGAAAGGCCTGCAATGAAGCACCTTATATTATCAGGTAACAATTCCCCATTTTTTTAGTTTCTACTAAATCTGGTAAACCCTGTACGACATTCCTTGTTGGTGTCAAAGAATCACCTGGTTTGCATCTATCCAACTTCTTTCTGGCAATCCTAGCCATTTAACATACAATTTATTATTTTTCTTACGTATTATTTTCTAAATTAAATATGTATCTGGATATTTTGTTTTACTGAGTTCCTCTTCATAGAGTCTCACCTTGAATATTTTATTATAATTATCTTTTATGATATATGTATTTCGATTCCCTGGTAAAACTTGAACTACAGTGAATAACTCTGTACTCCAATTTTTGGTGAATCCCTTCTCAAATAAATGTTTAAATTTACCGACCCTCACCAGATCTCCTATTTTATATTTTGCTTTGTTAGTTGTGTATTTATATTTTTGACAATAAACAGTAGAAATCAACCTAGACTCATCAGAATTTGTTACCTCAGCAGATTTCATGTGAATAGTTCTGTGTACTAAATTATTATAATTATGGACCAGCTCGGGTAAAATTTGTACCCATTTATAGTAACCCTATAGAGTAAATTGCCTCCACATGTGATTTATTTAATGTTCTGTTGAATCGTTCTACTATACTGGCTTTCAAATCACTTTATGTAGAAAAATGTTTAATATTAACTTGATTCATTAACTTGGTAAATGTGGAATTGTAAAATTCTTTTCCTCTATCTGTCTGGAAGTAATTCGGTATCCTACCCTCACTAAATATCGACTTTCAAGCCTCGGTAACTCAAGTACATGTCTTAGATTTTAGTGGAATAGCTCAAGCATATTTACTGAATGTATCAATACTTGTGAGCATATATTTGAAACCATGATTTACATTATGTAAATTTTTTAAAGTTCCTGTGCTCATTTCTATCAAATCACCTTGAAAAAAATCGTCTACACCTTTTGTTACCACAATCGCTTGTAGTTGCGAAGAGGTGGTCTGTGTAATTCACTAACTATATCTTGTCTTGACATCGGGTTTGATAAGAAAATATGACATAAAATGGATTATTTTCAGGGTATAATTGCTTCACTTCAAATAATAATTGGTCATCAGCTTCCACACGAAAAGCAGATAATTGTTCATCCTCATGTATTTTATATTTCTTTACAGATTCATCCCAATATGCAATAGGTATCTGAAGTGCTTTGTACACACCATCTTTTCTCTGTATGGTGAAATTTGGTCCTTCTATATGTTTCCCCTTCCTTCCATAGCCAAATTTTAAAAACCTAATATTACCATCAAGAAAAAAATTCATGAGACTGAGTGTAGGGATACAATTTGTAAACATTACCTGCATTAACATAAGTCCAGTGCCCTCGTACATTTGCTACACTCTCAAGTCTATTTATCTCAACAGTGAAAAATTGACGTAATTCAAGATCGTCTAATCTTCTCAATACTGTTTCTTGATATTCGTTTATGGTGCGTATCACTTCATCGTATGTGGGTTTGATTTTCACATCAACATACAATTGTTTAAATTGTTCTTTGAGATCATGAAGTTGCGAGGTAAAACCTGATAAAGCAGATTCTTGACTTGTTTCGAGGGTACTAATTTGTAGCGTAATGTTAGAAATAATCTTATGTAAACTTTCTACAAGTTTCAATTTAGTACTCTGGCTTGCAAGATCGTGCACCTGACTTCTGATTTCTTCAAACAATGCATGAAGTTCGTTGACTCTCTGGTTGGTAGGCAAAGTAGTGATGGTGCCATGAATTACACCAATTTCCGCTTGAATGTTCTTGATGTCCTCTGACTTGAGCATTCGATTTACTGCTCTTTTTACACATCTTAACTCCTGGGAAGTGGGTAAATTAGCTACAGTATTTTGAAGTGTGGTCAAAGCTTGTTTAACAGCATCTAACTCCGTAGCATCTGCAACATTGCTCGAAGCATTTTTAAGTTTTTGTATGTCATCTTGTATAGGCGTAGATTGCTGTAATATTTGTAATTTATTCTGAATGTCATCTATGAGATGATGAAAATGGGACAGTTCAGATTCGGTATTAAGGTTTTCTACTTTGGTAATCTGTTCTTGAATTATGTTTAAAGATTCGGTTAAGCTTAGCAACTTAAATTCCAGAGTTTCCTGTACATTTGTCATGGTTGTCAAAGTGTCTTCAATATGAGGTATGATAACCTGTATCTTTCCAAGATATTCATAAGTCTCCAACTGTAATTTGATACTGACAACACTGCGTGCGATGGCATTTAATTCGGAAGATGAAGGTAAATTATTGATAAAATCTTCCAACATTTGTAGTTTGGCTTGAACTTCTGTTATGGTCCTGTGTAATTCATCAGTTTGGAATTCAATTTTAATATTTTCTAGTGTAGGAATTTCGAAAAATATAAATTGCTCTCGTAATTCGAGAATACTAGCATTAAGCTGCTCGTACTGCTTTTGGGTTTTGATATTTTGAATAATAGAAAGCAGTTCGGTACGAATAGTATTTGCTTGCTTGTTTAATTCTTGTTTCAATTGTTCTGAAGTGGTTGTTTGGAGTTGTCGAAATTTATTAAGTTCATTTTTCAACTTGGCTATACTTTCTTCTAAGTTTTGAATATTGTCTATTGAGACTAAGTGATTATATTTTTGGAGTAGGGATTTCAGTTCGCCATCAATTTTTATTATGGGGTTAATTAATTTA
This sequence comes from Lepisma saccharinum, assembly GCF_977018435.1. NCBI lineage: Eukaryota > Metazoa > Arthropoda > Insecta > Zygentoma > Lepismatidae > Lepisma > Lepisma saccharinum. Next base: position 74,694,645 of record NC_139230.1, on the reverse strand, counting down.
GTTTGGAGATTTGTAATCTCAGCTTGTATATTTAAATTTAGTGAATTTTGTAAAATTAATAAATCTGATTTAAGTTTCTTAAGACGCTCGTCTAATCTGGCGATGTCGCTGGAATTATCTGGTATCTCTTGTCGCCTCCTATTTCCAAATATAACCATTGTTTTATTTATTTATTTTTATTTTTAATTTGTTTTATTTTTTGTTTTGATATTTGTATTTATTCATGAGAGGATAAATTATTCTTATTTCGATAAACAGAGGAATTAACTTATTATACTCCCAAATTATTTCAGCATACAGGAAATCACCTGCTTCCACATCAAATATTGCGTTGGGAATCATATTATTGTGTTTAATTCTGTACAAATTTCTACCTATGTGTGCAATTGCCCCCTCCCCCTTTTCAAGCGAGACAGAGGGAGAAACAGATATTTGAATTTCCCCTGTAACGGGAATTTTATAAGAGGTTTGGCTATTGTTGAATACATGTAATTGTTTACCCGTATCCTCATCCACTTGATACCAGATACTATTAAGATGGATGATAACCAAACTTCTTAGTTTATGATGAATATCCCTAGTATTTTCCATTTTTAATGGAATTCTTTCTATTTCCAAAATGTGCTTCTTTAAACCGAACACATTCATGGGCATTATTTATTTTTGTTTTCTATTTATCGAGTGTGGTATCAAATTAAAGAGAATATCAAAACAAAACCAATTCAAAAAAACTCATCTTTCTACGTTACTTGGTTCTCGAGATAAAAGCATTTTAATAATTTATAAGATTAAAAAATATAAGGGAATCCAAGGCATAATGCTTCTCTCCATAGCATGCAAAAAGAAGATAATGATCTTTGCATGTTTACATATCCCCCATATTCCGTTCCGAGTTCAACTTGTTTGCATGTCACACACTACCATGTTCCGAGTTATCACCAATCTTTTGTATGTCTCACAATGCACTGTTTCGTGTGACAACTATTGATTAGAATGCGTTGTTTCCTGCGAGTTATTATCTAGACTTACTGGCGCGCACCACAGTTCAATTTCCTAGTTTAAAGGGGGGTTCACCCCGTTAACTATTGATTTGCACAAATTCTCGCGTCAGAAACTTGCTCAACATTGTGAAACAAAGACTTATAATGTTTTTGAGCTTCTTTCATGACATCATCACTAACCAATGGGTAAACTTTTTTAAACGGGGGGGGGGGACCCGTTTGATTTATTGCGTCCGTAAAATATAAAGGTGATTACATGTTACCACTCGGGTTATTTGGTTTAGTGTGCATTTGTGAACAGATAAGCTTGCTATAACTAGGAAATGCATGTTAAAAATATATATATGATAGACACAGTTCGGGGCTTCAACCACTTGCTCCATTAGAGCAGTTAAGTCTCTATTAGAGGCAATTGAGTCTTCTTCAGAGCTTTTTTGTCAGCATAGCATGAAGCTGTACCTCTTCAAGGTAGCTTTGATATATTACTGGCACTTAAATTTGATATTTTAAAGAGAAAACAATTTTGATGCACTAACACTAATTGCTTTTGCAATTTGCTTATTATATATATATATATATATATAAAAATTAACTTCATTACTACACACGTTTGTGAATGCTTTACATCTAAGGTACATGCATATATATTTTATATATAGCTTTTCTTCTTAAAATACACATCTACATTTCAGACGTAAATATTAATTAGAATACACACATTTGAGAAATAATTTTATATACACAGCACTACACAGTACTGTATACTAATAACTTAAACAGTATCTACATACATACATAAAATTAATCAGAATACACACACATTTTGAGAAATAATTATATACACTACACAACACTGCAGTGCTGATAACTTAAAACTAATATCTACGCATTTCAGACGTAAAAATTAATCAGAAATACACACATTTGAGAAATAATTATATACAGTACACAGGACTGCAGTGCTCATAACTTAAAACCAATATCTACACTTCTATTTCTCTTAAAATCTGGATAATTGCAAATATACTGTTTTAGGCTCAAAAAGTAAATTTTACCCTATAAAAATGAGTAGTTGAATTTGATAAAAAAAAACACATAATTATTTTTTATGCTATAAAAATGGTAAAATTTAGATTTTTTGGGATATTTTCCCCTGTGAGTTGAGCTTTGATAAAAAAAATAATTATTTTTTATGGTATAAAAATGGTAAAATTTGGACTTTTTGGATATTTCTCCCTTGAAAAATTATCTGAAATCGAGGTAAAATAAATAAATACAAAATAAATGGCCTAGAACGAAGCCATTACACTACTCGAGCGTGGAAATAATTCATTTAGTCCATTCCTATGATAAATGTTTTTTTTTTGTTTTGCAATTATCAAGTTGCTGTTTATAGCAGTACAGGTACGAAGTCGGTCATATCATATTGTATACTCTGGGATTGCGTTGTCACGTCAAAGTCAAAGTACTTGCCTTCCCTTTGCTTCTCTATGCATTGATAACTTTAAAACTGCCAAGAAATTTGAAGATCTTTAAAATATGTATTTGACAGCATATGAGTATGCGTAGTACGTTTCATGTTCTACCACAGTCATGCGTAATCCCAAAGATTTGTTCACGCGTTTCGCTAGCTCAGTAAAATAGTATCATTCTTTGTTCCATCTGCACAGATAGTTTTGAATCTCAATAGAACATTGTGAAACATTGTGGGTGCTCTGCGAAACGTAACGTACAAGCCATATTTCTACTTGATTTCCTTGTAAGCTGAGAAGAAACCAAAGAGAAAGGGCATGGGAAACAGAACAGTTTCAGTTTTGTTTTGATTATTGTCCCAGCTTCGAATCCACCTGCTTGATAATAAGTACTGTCTTCTTTAGATAATTTCAATGTCTCCACTCTGGTCGGGGGCCAGGATAGTCGATGCGATCGAAGACCAGCTTAATGACTTAAACTTGAGACAACAGGATAGATACAAAATTGTCGATGATGTTCAATTTCGCATTGGATGGTAGGTTTAATTACTTTGTTTTAAAAAAAAATATCATTTTTTTAAAAATAGATCTGCTGTTTGTGGATGAAGGAAATCATCTCTGAATATACACATCAAATTTGATTTCCTTCTTCGTTTTATTCATGTTTGCGAACGTGGTCCGATTCGGTTGGAATGATTGCAACTACTAAGTTTCAACATGTTACGTTGCTATTTTTATATATTAATTTCTATTACAGCTATTGTAGTTGCAGAAACAAAATCAGCAACTTCACCTTTCTCATTGTTGATGATTATTTATATACTATTAGATATATCGTCTGTCACAGAAAACTAAACAGGTGGAGCTGGACAATAGATGATCCGTTCCATTTATTCCGATTTTTTTAATGTGACAATGATGCCAGTTATGACTGCCAATTAATTTTCTCCCGTTTAGAAATCATGCCTTGCACTACATTGCAATTTATATTCGAAATCTCAATGTCCAGAAAATTTTGGAATGAAGGTGTTATTGTTTATGATACTCGGATCTGGTTTAGTGAGTTTCGGAAATCCTAAACGTTCGCCTAACGTAGACTGATACACCATTTCGTTTGTCACTCTGTGCGACACCGAATTTTGGGACTGCAACATGCTCCTGGGAAGTTCAACTTACAAAGTGCATAAATGATATTGCCAAGAATCGTGGTATTATTGTAGGAGGTAACGTTCGGAATGAAGTACAGGCTGTCTGAAAACTATGGATTTCCGAAATATAATATCATCGTGCAGTTGTAATTTCAAGACCGACCTTTTACTGGAGAAAGCAAACTCTCATGTTTACGTGCCACATTCTTTTAAAGTTTGCCATGTTACGATGTCTATTTCGGATAACAACTCAATCATCAAAACTCAGATATGACGGCAGATAACTTGATCGGAGGCTTAAATGCGCTCGTCGTTGTATTATATGGAAGAATGGGAAAGGTGATTCATTAATTTTAACGATGGCCTCCCTCCCAAACATTCAGAAATAATGGCAATGTTGATTTGCTTGTAATAGCATTTTCAGTGTCTTTGTTCGTGAGCGATTCTTTTTTTTAATACTTTTTTTGTAACCTTCTCAATGCTTTGAATTTTATTCCAATACCCCTCCTCTCTCTTCATAGTGAAGTTATGACGTTTGTTTTCTGCCAAATTTGCTTGCTTTCTTCTTCGCATCGATGACTGTTTTGGCAATGACCGCGCTACCCACTGTTAAGCTCCCTACAGCCCCCAAAACTGTTTACAGAGCCGGGATACTAAAGATAAATTTTCCACTGTGTGCCTTTTTTATTTATTTTTTCCATGGGTTTTAATTCGTGTGTTCTGAGAAGTAATTTCATTCCATGGCCCTTGAGCAGGCATTTTTATTTTTTCTCACGCTGCATTTCTGGTTAGAATAGAATTCAAAGGATTACATTTTTTCAGTGTTTCATAAGGCACTTGATAAACGATATCCTTCGGCTTCACATATGAATATTTGGGGTATTTATTTATTATAATTTTATTTTCGTATTCATTGCAATGATAGAGCTGCAACACGTTCACCTAACGATGCATTGATACTGACAAGACGACGAAGTACTGCATTCTATAATATTCTGTCTGCTTCGTTGTCTAGCACCACTGAATTCATCTACAAACTCAAAATCCAAAATTATCTTGATAGAGTCAAACCTGTAGACGAACTTGCATTAGAACTTGCAAGAATCCTACAAACCCCAATCAAGGAAACTGCCCCAATGATTCAAATATAACGTAATAACTTCAAGGCATGGTCCAATAAGCTGATCAAATTGAAGGAAAGAATGCGAAAGGCAAGGAAAATTTACCAATAATCCTCCATCGCTGCCTACAGAGCCATATATCTAAATATATACAGAACTGGAAAGAGGGAATATGATTTGGAATTAACCAACACTAAAACACACAAGTAACACTGTGAATCCTTGTTTCCATGTTAACTAAACATTCAAATGCTGACCAAGTCTAAATGTATTGTAGAAAAAAAATACACTAAAATCGTAACGTTTCCACGATCTAACAAGGTCTTCTTCAGACAAGGATTGACAATAAATTAATGTAATGATTAAGATGATGGTTGGATCTTTATAACAATTTAGTGTGAATCTCTGTCTGAAGAAGACCCTGTTAAAGGGTGAAAACGTTACGGTTTTAGTGTACATTTTTGCTACAATAAAGTTTGCCTTCATCAGCATTTGAATGTTTTAAAGCTTACATGTGGGTCAACTTTGCCCAAAATCGGCTCGAAATAAATAAATTGCGTCTACCCTATAAAATTGACACAGGAAAAATAAAAAGTACTCAGACTATCATCACTATTCTTAAAGATGATAAATCAATGACTAAGGACTTAAACGAAACTGTACAATATATCTCCTCTAAAAGCTCCTACCGGATGACGATCCCAGCACTGACAACAATAAGAAATTGGAAACGTGAAATGAACTTAATATACCAATAAACCAATTCCTCCTTTCAATCAAAAGGAAATTTAACAATTTGAAAATGTAAAATCCAACTGAGCCAGACAACATTCCCGCTGAAGTAATTCAAATCGGCAATCCAAAATTCTTGACATAATTGACATCCTTCTTCAAGGAATGCCTCGTTAAAAAGAACTTTACCATCATGTTGGAAGGGACAATTGTAATTATCATTAAAAGAGATCCTAAAACGGCAAACTGCTCAGTCAAATAATAGAGGCCGGTTTGTATTTTGAATATCATTGGTAAACTTTCTTCAAAACTGAATTTAAAAGAACTGAAATAATTTTATTAGTAAAAGGCGTTAATGGAAATCAGTACGGATTCACAACTAGAAGATAAACAAACGATGCACTTTGTCTACTCACTGGAATAGTTAAAATATTCAGAAAACAAATACGTCATTGGAATTATGGTGGACATAATCGACAATCTGTGGTGGCCACACTTTTTCAAAACACAGAAGATCTTAGAATGTCCTGGTGCATCATATAACCTACTCAGAAAATACTGCACCAACAGGATTGTTAAAATCAAATGCCAACATTTTGTAACTTCTAAGCTCGTCACATAAGGGTCCTCCAAAGCAGCTCCATCCGCGGACCGGAGCTTTGAAACTTACATTTTAAACCAGCTTTGTCAAAGCTCAACAATACTCCTCACTTACGCAGACGATATAGACATTCTAGTATAAGGCAACTCCAGGCAATTGAGGCAAAATCAACATTGGCAATTAAAACATTAGCTGATTGGTGTAACTCTGTAAAATGAACAATCGCTTCAAATTAAATTATTTACGTAAAACGAAGGTGGACCTTGAAAGAGAATAGAGACCCCACTCTACAGTTCAAATGGAGTACCCTAAAACGCCTCAGAGAAGCAAAGTTTCTAGAAATAGGATTCACTGCACTGTACAAGATACATTTCTAAAATATCCAAAGAAAAAGTGGCTAGAATCAACTCACTTGAAACTATGTAATCTTCCAAATTTCAGTTACCAATTCGTCTAATCAAAACTTACATTATTTCTATTTATAACTAAATAATTGGACATGGATCTCCAACCTCCGGCTGACCGTATAGACATAAAAACAAACAAAGAGAAATTGAGACCCTCACAAAGCTATTGAATTTCACAGGTGCATTCTGTACAACGTCCACTATGGCACTACTTGTAATCATGAGCCTGTGGCTCATCGATAATATTATCAGTCAAACGTCCTGAAATTATACTTTGAAATGGGCAAGGAGGACAAAATTAACGAATAACTAGGAGAATATGCTCACACTTTGGCAAGAATCAACATAACCATCCTATAAGAAAGGTAAGAAGTATGTTCCAACATTACGCAGGGAAGATGGCTCTTCTCCTTCATTCTGAACATTTTACAACGACTTGAAATGAAACATTTCCTATCGTCAAGAGGCCATAGCCCTATAGCCAATATTTGAGTCAGTTTAATCAAAAGCAGAACGAATTATGCGATTCCTATGATAATACCGTGGAAACGCCTTAGCACAAAGTATTCCACTGTCCTCAACAAATCCCAAATTCTTTAACTGAGTGATAATTTACCAAACTTACGAAACTTTAACATTTGCCATCTCATCCGTTCAACACTTCGAAATCCTAAATTCCCCGGTAGACCTCGTACAAAAGTAGGAATACAGTAAATTAAAAACCAGAAACCACCCAGGAAGTAACCAGAAGAAAATCATGCAGGATACTGAACCAGCTACATCAACTATCCTACCCATTCTATGAAGACCCATGGCAAGACTAGGAACCATGAAACAAGCAATCTTCAAACGACCACACCACCCGGAAATAGCCATGAAACTCTCTGGAATGGATTCGACCCACGAATTAACCACTAACCATTATAACGAGTTCCGCTTAAACACGTCATGTATTGTAACTCATCTCACTTCATCTATTACTAACCTCACTTCCACTTCTATAGCCTTCATAGCCCTAACCTTTCATGAACTTTCCTGGGAACTTTACCCTCTTTTGATGTTAATAGGTAAACAATCTCCGTACTGACGTCCTTCCCAGTTGTGGCCAGTAACGCTAATTGGAGGGTTTCCCATGAACTTTCTTTGAATACTTGGGCCCCTGTGTTAGCCTGTCCACCACTAACACGGTGCTTGATCTGACGGACTGTGTACCATAACTTCCAAACCGGGATACGAACTCAGTTTCCGCAGTGCAGTGGGACTCGGACAATAAACCCAACCTTCCCCGAAATGTGCTTCGAACACAGGACTTCAGGGTTCACGTGTGCATGGATTGTTGACGCTTTGGACTGAAATTTTGCACAAGAAGGAACTCTAGTGCTTCAAGATTTTGTACATACGTACGTACGTATTCGGAACGTCAATGGCAAGTGAACATCTATTCTTCATTTCTTTCTATAATATTCGTGTGATTAACCGTAGGCATTGGTGAACCTGTGTTGTGTCTTCATTTCACGGAATATTCTCAGCGTTTCTGTCTAATTAAATTACATCTCCTTCCTGTTACATCGACGTGTCATTACGAGTGAAGCTTGGTGTTGCCTACAGTCGCTTCACTCGTTTGTTGAACAGTCCCCTCCCATCGAGGAGTAGGGCCGTCGAGTGTAATCATAATCACGGACCACACTAGACGCTTCGTCAGCACTATACATGGTGCCTCTATACCTATCTGTCAGTTTAAACATGAGCAGAGAAGCCATTGCCATGCAGATCGCGTTAACACAGGACTGTGACGAACTACCGCTTATTCATCGGGTCTGGAACAACATTCTCTCTCGAGTGTCAAATAAAGTGTAAGTATTTTGCTCAAAACAAACTCTCCCAGCGTGTGTGTCTAAAGGAACTTCAAACCTAGATGTCAAGCTCTGTAATTTTAATTTGTTTAAACGTTTTAATTTTTTTTGGTGGAAGATTTAACATATTATTTTATTTTTTCTGTAATCCTTCTGCAATAAACTAGTATTATTTTAATTCTGGGTGGAATGGCAGACAACTCAATTTTCAAATTTGCAATTTTTTATATAAAATTTCAATTTGGGAAATAGTTTTGTACGCAGGGGATCATAACATTCCCCGCCCGGTGAACGAATAAAGATCCTGTCAGAACTTGTCAGAACTTTCTCCTAGAATATTGTTGAATAAAGAGTTTTCACAGGAAGCAGCGAGGTCGCTTACCTTTAGCAAAGTAAGCGAAGATCAAGGAAATGGAACAAAACCAGGTGAGAGGGGTTGAACGAGGTATTTCGTTTTTAATCGTCTACACGAGCAACAGCTGGAGGTATAGATTCGTTCACCGGGCAGGGTCAGTTACTTCACCTTAACTAGCCATTTTCATTGCTGAGTCAGAAGTGTTTAAATCCAAAACATGAGTTTTACATAAATTGCTAAATGCTAAGCTAGGTATTCACACCTGACCCTTTTAGCGCCGTGTCTACAATCAAGTCCAACAATCGGTGGGGGTGAGCAACATCCCTTGGTTTGATCCCCGCGTTCTACAGGCTGGAACGTTACGCTACAAATAAAATATTGTAATATTTGTAGTTTAAAGTACGCATGTGACAAGAAATATGACAGTTGAATATCATTCAGAAAACAGTATTTTGTTTCATATTATTACAACCCTCGGTAACTAACAAAAACACACAGATGTTGAAAAAAATGAATAGCAAAATGCTTAAATGATTATTTACTAACATTAGAATTGCGTAGATAGGAACTCACTGCCGGAGTACAGGCACTCGTTTGCATCTAAAAATTAATGCAAGAAAATCTTACATAATAATTCAACATTTTGAAATAAAAATAACAATTACAGATATAACTCAACATTCGAGTATCACACATGTCAACTATCATAACAGTTCAGGTAGAATCGAAGAGTTAGTCTGTATTTTAACACTTATATTTAGGTTCAACAATCTCAAATTAGAAAACCCTAAAAATGTTTTGTCAAACGAATAACCCATAAATATAAATACATTCGTGTACATTAATTGATTAAACATTTTATTATTAGAAAATGTCTTGTAGCTTGTAATACTCAGTATCTTGATTTTGCTATTTCACATGAGACTTCGAATGCAAGACAAGTTAATTTTCACTAATCTCCAAATCAATGCACATCAGATCATACGTTACAAATTTGCCCAAAAATACAAAGAAAATCGAAGATATCTTAATACTTCACCAGAGAGACAAAAATCAAACAAAATTATTTGAAATTTCAAGAAATGACCAGTTCCCACTCACAAGAAACGGTATTTAATACTTTTCCTGTATATTATGCCATTTCACAGGTTCGATGGCAATTTTGTTTTCAGTATCTTGACTTATTTCATGCATTATTTATCGCCCAAAGACATTGCACTCGTCAATAACAATTTTTTAGTACTTTGCTGCAGATAATTGTGCTTTAATAAGCACAAATTACCATTTTTGATCTGCGGAAAAAATGACGTTTTGCAACCAGCATGACCGTCACATAAGCCAAATTTCAATGTATACAAATATACTACTTTACCACTATGATCAAAGAATACAAATTTCGGAAAATTTTTCAGATGTGAAATATAATTTTGTACAATATTTTGCTGGTATTTTTACTGCAAGTTTTGCAAGTAAAATTATATTTTGTTGCAATACAATTATTTTTAGTTATTTTACACCGTGAAACTGCATTTTACGAGATGTTTAACCACGGTGGAAAGAAGTTTTTCCCGTACATTTTAGATTTTTTCCACAAAGAAAGTTATCTACAAAGAACGATTCTTGATGTGTAGGAAAATTTAGATGCATTTTTTAAATGCAAATTCTTAATGTTATCACTTAATAACTTCGAAATATGACAATTTGTAACAAATGTTAGTGCAAATAAGAAAGAACATTCGTGCAAACCGTAATATCTTACAAAGCTTGGTAAATATGATGCGTTTTGGTGATTTTATGCAAGTTACCTCTTAATCTTGACCTCTTGATGGGTGTTTTTAATATCGAACAAGAAAAACTATGACTTAGATTGACTTGGTTAAAAGTAACAAATTTTTGTGAATAATAAGTTTTAATATAACTCGTACTTTTACGCCTACATCTATTTATCATGGTACGTGACTATGTACCGTTATAATATTATTCATTAAGTAGAATGTTTAAAAATTCGCCCAACCCAAATTTTGAAAATTTATATCACAAAAATCGTAATGCATATTTACACCGAGTTTGCTGCATTATAAAGCCTCATCCATTGAGATATTTCTCTATGCTTAATATTATCAATTTATTCCATACAGAAAATTAAATAAATTAAATACTGGTGGAAGGTAACATTAATTTTGTTTCCAGAAATGCACTTTTGAGTGAGAAAACAACGTAAGAATTTATCGGAGAGTCACAATTAGACGTCTGATGACTGATGCCATGTCAATCTCTCATTTGCAACCAATTGCAGCATTTGATAGATTTATGACTGGCAATCTTATGGGTTGAGTGAAAAAGTGCTATTTTTTGGATATATCTCCGTAGCTGGCAAAACTAGCAGGTCGAAATTTTATCACCAGACACCCGCAATAGGCACCTAAGTATTGCCCATACATTTACGTGAAAAATCATAAATCGTGACTTTGTACCGAAATTGGACTCTTGAGAGAATCCTAAGCTGCCCCTGGCTACCCTGCATTTTCTTTGCTTACGCTTCACCGCTACACCGGTTGATTCAGCATGGCGAGCGTATTCATTGGAGCAGTGTGTGTGTGCATTGTTGAATAGTATTTTCAGTGTTTGGAAGTAACTAGTTACAACTAACAGTTACATTTTTTGAGAAAATGTAACTGTAACTAGTTACTTTTAAAAGTGAGTAACTGTAACTGAGTTACTTGTTTACGATAGAAGTAACGTTTTAACAGTTAATTTTACAGTTACTTTGCGACACTTACATTGTTATGTAAGTGTAATTAATTATTGGCGATTTTGGACTCAAAGTGATTCGGAATTTAGTTTATTCTGTGATATAAAAGCCCATTCTTTGATACATTAAATCTTGCACACAATAGATGAAGAGGAAAAGAGAAAGTTGTTGTACTAAATTTATTTCTTTGCGGTGGTCAGTAGGTGGGCTCCAGCCAGGTGCCAGGAATTTCAAGTTTTATCGTATGTTTCATCTTTCGTTTGGTAGACCTGAATTCAAAAGCGATGTACACGCCTGGGAAGAGGGGTGGATTTCCCAGAAGTAGGAAGATAAGCCTCTAAGAGGAAAATTCCTTCCTATTGCTGACAGTTTTAAATTGTCAGTTGTGTGCTGTGAAGTGTCTCTTTTTCTGTAATTTGCTCCTCTGTGATATTCCTCTTTGACCTTATAACTTCACCCTTCTGTAAGCAGCATCCGATAGTTTTCTTTACTTTCTATAATATCGAATTAAGCTGAAAAGGGACGTACTGCAATATTTCATTGTCTTTACGAAAGAATTCAACAATAGTGGTAGTATGAACGAAACTGAAGAAGACGAGAGGTAGCAAATGCACATATGAATGGAATACAATGTAATTGTTTCCACGTGATTTCTTTTATCTCAGTTTCTGATAATTTAGAAATTGAAGTAAAAATATTTCCGGTTAGAATTCGCTTATTTATGATTATTCAGCATTTCTGGACATTTTGAAAAAGTAATATATTTTGGTAAGTGCTATTCGTTTAAGATTTAAATGAGAACCCATTTTATTGCAATAACAGATACGACAGATCTCACCATTATTATTGATACCACAGTGAATTACAACACTCAAGTGGCAAACGAAAGAATCAGGAAGACCCTAACGATCGTTCTCGCTTGCTTATGTAATCGTCTCAGAGAGAACTGAAGGGGTAAGTTTAAAATGCCATTTTCACCTTCATTGATAACGCACAATTATAGGCTACTACATTATATTTTTTATCATTTTCTGGTTCATAAACACTTGAAATTGTGCAACAAATTTATTTCTCTCTGACATGCCCTTTATGCGAAACAGACCTCCCTTCTTAGAATATATTCTACGTGAGTGATATCTCTCTCTCTTGCTATACAGTTTCTAGAATCCCCCCCTCCAATGGACATTCCTTAAGAACAACAATGATAATAAATACAAATGTTTAAGTCGCAGTAGCTCAGGTCAACCTCCTTGGCTGAGTGGTTAGCACAACACACTATATCAGGAGTCTCGGATTCTAGTTCGTTTCGGACATGGATATTTGTGTTTGTTCCAATGAGAATACAGAAAACAAAAAATAGATATACGTGAAAGCTAAGAAAATGTTAATTGCGGTTGATACTACCGCATAGGGGTATTCCTTAAGTAATAATTAAAAAAAAGTCGTTTGGGTGCCTGACTACCATGCGAGAGACCCCGGGTTCGATTCTCTGTGGGGGAGATCCATGATTTTTTCCACCTGTTGTGGCTCCAGTGCCCACCCATCATCGTATAAAGTGGGTATCTGGAGGAAACCCTGGTAGGTAAAGGATGCCAGGAACGTGGTGCTCATCACATCTTCCCCCCTTCGGCCATGATCAAGAAAGTGTGGGGGCTCTAACTACACACCCCCTATACGCCTTCATGGCGTCGCACAAAGCACAGGAGAGCACTTTATTTTGTAATAAATATAAATATACGAAGACTTATATTATGTATCAGTAACGTATTTAAAATACATGTTAGTCTTCACAAAATATTTTATTACATTTAATAATGATCGATTTGCGTAATTTGGTTGCAAGAAAATTTTCAGCAGAAAGTAAATGTAAAAGTAACTTAACGTTACTTTTGAAGTACATGTAACTGTAACTGAGTTACCTTTTAAAATGTGTAACTGTAACTGTAACTGTTATTACTATCTTTAAGCAAGTAGCTGTAACTGTAACTAGTCACCTTTTTAAAAGTAACGTTCCGAACACTGAGTATTTTTACCATACATTCTTACACACATGTGCAAGAGGTTTTCCAAGGAAATATCGTCCTTCTGCTATACCTCACGAAGCAACTGTTTACTACTATTGCGTCGATTTCGAGAAACCGGAAGTGCATGTGACAAAACAAAGTGATCGCCAATCGTTTTTAACCCCTACCGCATTGGGGGATGGATGTGCGTCACGTTCGTAACAATCTCCAACCAAAAGCCTGAGTAATCTTGGGTCCCAAGCGGTCTTTTCGCTTTCCTCCAATGCTCGTAGGGATGTGAAGAAAACTACCCTACAAGAACTGCGAGACATTGTTAAGGATAAAAGGTAAAGGTAAAGTGCTCCCCTGTGCATAGCACCACGCCATAAAGGCGTATAGGGGGTGTGGGGGTAACGCCCCACACTTTCTTGATCCGGTTGCGAGTGGGGGTGATGTGATCAGCATCACGCCCCTGACCGCCTTTACCCCCCAGGCTTTCCTCCAGGTACCCATGTTATTCGACGCTGGGTGGGCGCCGGGGCCGCTTCCATCGTTAGAAATGTTCCCGGATTTGAACCGGCCGGGGATCGAAACCGGGACCTTTAGCATGGTAGTCAGACGCGTTACCGACTTTTTTAATTTTTTTTTTTATTTACAATATAACTATTACATTCTACTACTTTTTAACAAGGTTTAACCATACTTCATTTGTGGTTACATTCACAAATGTTACATTATTGTTGAGTCATACAGTGTGTGTTGAATATAGTTTGCATATAACATTTTTTTTTACTAGGTAAAATTTTCCCATATTCACTTCGGTAATAGTCCCTCATATTGTTTCCTGTTTGTCCATTGAAAAAAATATATATCATGTACGTACCTATAATCCACTGTATCGCTCGATGCTTTGTAGCAGGGAAAAAATTAAATTCCGGAAAAATTATTACTTTCGGAGTAATACACTGAACTGATGATCGACTTATATGTGCTATCATTTTTTGGAGTACCGGCCAGTCTTGTTTTGCCTTTCCACAGTACGTCATCCTGTGTGCTATTGTATCTTCTAATAAACACTGCTCACAATTAGGGTCTGAACTAAACCCCAACCGATGTCGTTTTGCTTTATTATCAATTAGTTCGTGAACAACTTGGTACCATTGACTGCATTGTCTATTGGATAAGTGTTTTGCCGAGATATTGGTAAAAATTCTGTTCCAATTATATTGTGGGTGTTTCTTCACTATGTGCGGCGTATCCATATTTTGAGAAAGGTATTCATTATACAAATCTTTCACTGTTAGCTTATTATAGTCTATTTTCTTTATAAGTCCATATAAATATTCCATTATAGCTTCTCGATATACTTTTTGGGAAGTGGGAATTTTGATCTCATTCACTGGTGCTTCTAATGGAATATCTCTTATATATGTATACCCTGGAATGTCCTCGACATTTTCTTTAGATTGAATCATTGAAAAATATCGATGATTAAACAAAGCTTTTGTTTTTTTACCAACGTCCACCAAACTCATTCCTCCTTGCTGTTTTTGTAAGCTAAGTGTCTGCTGATTCACTCGGAAAACTTTTCCTGCCCAAAGGAACCGGTTTAAACTTTTCTTTATTCGTGCTAAGTTACGATTATCACATGGCCAAATTTGGGCTCCATACCACAGTTTTGATAAGATATATACATTTGCTATTTTGACTCGCGTACATAAAGTGAAGGGTCGTTGTATAAATTTGTGTATGGTATAATTAATATTCTGATATATATTATCAGAACTAAGTTTTATGCTTTTTGTAGTGTCATTTGTAAAAAACACTCCTAGGATTTTAACTTGATCCACTTTTTTAAACGTCACGTCAGGTGGCTGTTCGTGTTGTTTTCCTAATGTTAAGTAACACGTTTTAGTCTTATTCACTAAGGCACCAGATTCTATTTCATATTGTCGTATACATTCCATTAAGTTCTTAATCGCTGCCTGATTTTGACATATGACTGTGACATCGTCGATATAAGCTCCAATCGTAAATTCTGTTCCTGTAATGTTATTATTTACGGTCGTGCGACAGTGTTGAAGGAAAGGTGCCAAGGCCATTACAAAAAGGGGTAAGCTTAATGGGCTTCCTTGCGGAAGTCCTCTTTTGACTATGCATTTATTAGTTAAAAACCCATTGATTTTTGCCTTTAAGCTTATATTTGTCACTAATGTTTTAATATTTTCATACATTTGTCCATGAATACCCATCTTTTGTATTGTTTTTAACAAAAAACTATGTCCCACTCTATCAAATGCCTGTGAATAATCAATCGCTACGAGGTATTTATTTTGTTGGGAGTCTTGAGATTTTATTATTTCATCTCGTAATAGTGGCAATAAATGGTATATTTTTTTTCTCCAACTACTCCATATTGATATGGTGCAGCCAGTTTTGTCAAAATCAACTTTAATCGATTTGCTACACATCTAGTCAGTATTTTATAGTCTGTGTTAAATAAAGTTATTGGTCTGCAATCTTTCATCTCCTTGGGTTGACTATTTTTTGGTATTAAAATTATTATTCCTGTTGTCTCATAATTTACTAAATTATTTTTGTTTAATACTGTATTAACCCATTTTGTTAAAGTATTACCCATTGTTGGCCATAAAACTTTATATGCATTAGTCGCTATTCCATCTTCCCCAGGTGCTGTTCCCCGTACCCCCTGTACTATTGCTTTATACACTTCTTCATTTGTGTATGGTTGGTTTAATCCAACCATTTCTTCTGATTTCAGGATTGGTATGTATTTGTCTAAAAATTGACTAGCCTTCTCATTATTTTGATATGCGTTTGAATATTTATTTTCCAAATATTTATACACTATTTGTTGTATTTGGTTCCCCTCATTATGTCCTATTCCATGATTATCCTGCATTTCTGTTATCAGACTCTGTTTTTGTCGCTGATATATATTTGTTACGTGAACTAAATTTATTTCTTCTTCAATATCTATATTGGGGAGCGCACTGTGTATACGTATTCCTTCTACTTTTGTTGCCTGTAGGCGCAGTAGTTGTGCTTTTACTTCTTTAATTTTCGTTTGCGTGTCACGGTCATTGTTCTTTTTCTTATATAGGTCGTGTAATACTGCATAATGGAAATTAAATGTATTATACCATTCGTGTTGTTTTTCCCAGGAGTATTGTTTACAATATCTTTGGAAATTTGGTTTAAAAATTTCTGTCCACCATCTATTAATATTTTGTTCATATAACGATCTCTTAGTCCATTTTTCCCACTGTTTGTCAAAGCCAAATCTAAAATCTTCTTCAATTAAATGTGATGTATTCATTTTCCAAGTTCCCCTCCCTATTCTAGTTAACCTTACCGGTGATTTCATTGTTGTAATTACAGCATGGTGATCACTAAAAATCACCGGTTCCATATGAACAGAGGTAATGTTTGATTTTAGTTCACTTGAAACATATCCCCTATCTATTCTCGAGGCACTAGTTGCAGTGACGTATGTGTATCCGAGTTCATTGCCTCTTTTTTCTTGCCACACGTCCTTTAACTGCAAGTTGTGCACCAATTTTTGCAAAGCATTTGAAAAATTATAACCCGGTGTTTGGTCCACATTACATAATACGCAATTAAAATCTCCTGCTAAATACATTGAACCTGCACTACCTGCAATGTATTGTGGTACTGTATATGTATAAAAATTACTTCTTTCGTTCCGGTATCTTGATCCCGACGGGGCATAAACGTTAATTAATGTCAAGGTTCCCAATTTCCCCATGATTAGTCTTCCACTGGATTATTTTTGTACTTGGATAAATGATAGTCCTTTACGAACTAAAATTGCAGTTCCTGTACCACTTGAATTATAATTATTATATTCTATGTAATTTTGATTACATTCTAGCGAATTTCGGCCTACTTCTTGCAACATCGCAACATCTATACTTTTTTTATGCAAGAAACTACGTAGTGATTTTAACTTTGTTTCATTTTGTATATTATTTATATTTATATTTGCAACTCGTATTACTGATGTTTCCATATTCCTATATAATACTATTAATAGTATTAAAATAATCCACACTTTTGTATAATACATATTTTCCATATAAATAAATTACTCTAAGTACTATGTTCTTGAGCTGCCTTTTCGCTTTCTTTACTTCGATTACCAGTCCCCATCTTCACTACTGGAGAATTTAATCCAATAATTGGAGCACTATTTGAAAAGTTATTTCCTAATCGTCTGGTAGAACGCCGTTTTGCTATAGAGTTTTTTGTTTTTGTTTTTCGTTTAAGCTTAGTTTCACTTACCTTCATTTGATTACTATTCTCACTCCCACAAGTGGAAATGAGATCACTGTCTTCTTCTGATTCTTGTTTGTCACTCAGTGATTTAGTGGCGGATGCAGTTTCCTCTGGTGATAAGGTAGTGGGGGGGAGGGATGTGTCCATGAATTCTTCCTTTTTCTTCTCACTCTTCATTGATTCTCTTGATTCTTTTTCTTACTTCGAGTGTTTTTTATCTTGAGGTTCTGACGTTTTTTTATTTGCTCCCTCCTCTTGTGTTCTTCCTATTTGTTTTCCCATCTCATTATTACTGGTTGGCTTCATTTGTGAGGTAACCTCATTTTTCTTCTGATTTGATGCACTAGCTAAACCCTCTGAGCTTACTATGTCGGTCTCACTGGGCAAAGCTGCCTTACTGTAGGTTGCCTTGACTTTCGGTGGGACCCGTAGGGTAGTCATTTGCCGCTGGTTACAACTGTATCTTAAATGTTCATCCGAACCACAGAACTCACACGTTGGAGTTTGTCCCGTATATATCACGTGTGCCTTATATTTGCCAATAGTTACAAATGATGGTATTGGCATCTTTAATGACATTTTTACCGTACGTACGCCACTGGGCACGGGGTAACGAAACTTTTCACTCCACATTTCTTCTGTCACTTCATCCACTGTTCCATATTCACTGAATTTCCCGTGCACTTGTCTTAATTCAACTTCCATAGGTAAATTAAATACACGTACGTAATTCACTGTTCGACTTGCGTCGCTAATTTTTACTTTCACTACGTTCCCATTATCATACTTAAATTCTAATTCACCTGGGTACTGTTCTAGCAATTTTAACATAGTACGTTGTCGCACTAATTTCAAATAAACACCTCGCGCAGTTGTCGGTATTTGTATTGCTAAAATTTCATCAATACTGAGTTTAAACTTACTGTAAATGAACTCATGCACGTCCATTGCACTGGGTTTTGCTGCTCCATATGCGAAATTTATCAAAATGGTATTTTCACGTTCCATTTCTATCCTTTTTGTTCTTATTAACTATTGTCAAATACTATTACCGATCAGAGTCCTATTTTCCACTTGGCTCAACACTCGCACTCGGTTTTCCGCGTCACGCGTTATCTAAGCCCGCACGACTGCTTAGCTTCGACCTGCCTCTCCCGTGGCCAAGCACGACGACTGAGCCACCGCGGCCACCCATTGTTAAGGATAAACGCTGGAATATTGCAGATGATTTCGATCTCTCGTCGAAGAAAATGGCATCAAAATTCGTGATTGCGTTTTATTCACTGATAAAGCTTGGTTCCATTTGAGTGGTTCTGTTAACAGCCAAAACAACAGAACATGGTCCGCTGTAAATATTCATGAGTTCCACGAGTATCGCTCCATTGAAAAAAACTAGGAGTACGGCGTACTGTGACAAATGAATATTGCGTTTACTATTGTTCATTGTTTGATTTTACTTCGCTTCTTGTGGCACTTTTTGGCTAATTTGCGAAGATGGGGATGAGTGATGATATGATGAAATTGATGACAAACATCCATGCCCAGGCCAGGATTCTAACCCGGGACCTCTGGCGTCACACCGCGATGTGCTAACTGCTCCGCCACGGAGGAAGGCGTTTACTATTGTTGTTATTGTTGTCACACTGTTGCTGATTTCTGACTTGATAACAATCAATACTATTATACAACAAAAAATGATTCCACACATTGTTAGGAGTTGGTATTTACTGTTGAAGATCAATTCCCAGACGTTTTCAGCAAATTCACAATGTATATAAAA
This sequence comes from Lepisma saccharinum, assembly GCF_977018435.1. NCBI lineage: Eukaryota > Metazoa > Arthropoda > Insecta > Zygentoma > Lepismatidae > Lepisma > Lepisma saccharinum. The sequence goes on along the minus strand of NC_139230.1, from coordinate 74,675,100 downwards.
TATTGTAATTGATTTTATTTGGATTAATGATAACAAATATATTAACCCAGTGATAGCCTACATGATTAGTTTAGTGATTTAATCGGAACACTTAATGTCCAAATTGTAATCATAATAAAAAGTAGACGTGCAGTAACGGCAATTATCACTCACTCTTACCATTTCGTAACAAGCTCTCGTGAGATGTGTTGAATGGCAGGGTTGCCAGGTGCGCGTAAATTTTCACTTAAAAGTCAAATCTCGGTGCAAAATTATGATTTTTATATTTTACGCAAATGTATGGGCAGTACTTAGGCACCTACTGCGTGCGTCTGGTGACAAAATTTCGGCCTGCTAGTGTTGCCATCTACGGAGATATGTCCCTAAAATGGCACTTTTTCACTCAACTCATAAAATTGCCAGTCATAAATCCATCAAATGCTGTACATGATCATTATTGGTTGTAAATGAGAGATTGACATGGCGTCAGTTATCAGACGTCTAATTATGACTCTCCGATAATTTATTACATAGTTTTCTCACTCAAAAGTGCATTTCTGGAAAACTTTTAACGCTGCCTTCCGTCGGTAATTAAATTCTTTAATTTTCCGTATGAAATAATTTGATAATGTTAAGAATTGAGAAAAATCGCAAGGAATGAGGCTTTATAATGCAGCAAACTTGGTGTAAATATCTCTTACAGCTTTTGTGATATAAATTTTCAAAATTTGGGTTGCGCGACTTGGCTGTTGGGTTGTCTCATTCAACAACTCCGTGCAGTTACACAGTAATTTGGATAGTGAAAATCAAGTTTTATTTCAAATCATTTAGAACAATAGTTATTTCAAAATCTCTACTTCAAGACTTTTGGCCCACGTCTATCTTCACCTCATAATCAATGCGCTTGGCATCCACCTCTAAGCTTACCTATCCAATTCAATTTCCATCAAAAGTGAAAACAATTTTAACACCTACTATTCATCAATATCTCTATATTTGGTTTTATGAGTTTCTCTTAACACGATATTGTATTTATTTCTGGTAATTTATTTTACAATAAAATGTATATTGATACTTATTCATTTATTATTCTCCAATGTTTTTCCAAAAGAGATTTCATTTATATTGAAATGTGTGTAATTTCTATAAAATTTATGTTCGTGTTTTATACCCTGTAGACAATGTGAAATTGAATTAAAAAGTTATATCAAATTAGTGAAGAGAACATTTATTTATTAAGCAAAATATGGAGGGAATTTCAAATGTTTTATAAACACTTACCGCTATTGCTGTAGTGGCCCGTTGACAACCATAGAGACAAAGGAATACGACAAGAATGGCAAGCAAATAAAGTACTGATATACCAACTAAGATGGCAAAGTACAACCCAGGTTTTCTTAAATGACTCAGATTACTGACTTCGTATGCATCATGGACCGAACCTGAAATACAAAAATGAAGATACAAATATTTATTAGCTAATTGTTGAAAATAATAGAACAGAAATTAACAACAAAAATCAATTTGACAAGGTATCGTAAAACAGGTACTTATTTTTTTTGTTTGAACATAAAGAGGAAAAGACTAATCCGATATAACTCTCTGATAAGTCCTTGTCTTACGATCAGCCCCTTCCTGAGCCACACGATAAATACCACCCTGGAAGCAGTAACGGCTTCTCCTATTCGCGCATTCGCATGTGCACACCCAAATAAATCTGCAATGCAATTAATTTTTATTATAATCATTCACTGAACACTATCTCTTTCAAAACATCAACCGTTCCCACGTTCCATTGGAAACCATATCTGCCTCGTTTTACAAGCGCCTGCAGACTGGGGTGCGTTCAGTTCGCACAAGTCGCAGTGTACTCATTTGCCGATGTTCGCAGCACGCAAGGAGAGCACGTCTATAGCTTGCATAATCATAGGCTTTACGCACACAGCTATAGATCTTTTCAGTTCTTACGGCGGGCGCTCTAGAAGCTGGAAGGGAAGTGGGGAGCGGGGAATTCGCCGCAGACCAACCAGACAACAACGGTGGCGCCGTGGAGGAAATAAGTACTACGTGAACCTCGTTCTACAGGCTGCTGTGTTTCTTATGGCGCTGGTTTGGTCGCTTCCCCGCTCCCCACTTCCCTTGCCAGCTTCTAGAGGCTCGCCGTAAGAACTGAAAAGACCTTTAGTGTTGTGTTCACGATGCAGTGTTTCAATCCCATTCCATGCGAGATCGTTTGTTTGAGTTTGTGTTTTAAGTCCACTTTATACACAGTAAGGCTGATCTGGAGTGGACTTACAGTTTAAAGTGGGATCCGAACCACTATGTGAATCTACAAGGTATCGAACCCGGGACCTGTTCATTACAAGGCGATGATGCTACCATTGCGCCATTGGGTAGGCTCTATTCGAGATTTTGTGGCGAGGTAGAGGCAGTCTCAGCCCACACATCATCATAAATCGAGGTTTTTTTTTTTTTTTTTTTTTTTTTTTTTTTTGTAAAAGGAACATTTCTATGGTATCTTAGCCCTCTCTATTCCGAGCATGGCAGGGGCAAGAAAGATGGGAGCAAGGGAGGAGGGAATCTTATCGCGATAAGATACACGACACCTACCATCACTTTTCCCGTACATGCGCGCCATTTCTGGTTGTACACGCCCATCTCCTCATTACCCTCCTAGCAGTATTCAACTGGATGTGGTATCAATCGTGTCGCTCTCCGTGCACACTGTTATCAGTAGTGATAAAGTTTCGTGAGTTAGTGTCATATTTTACACTGCCTTACAATTACAATTGTTGCAGTCTTCCCGAATATGAATTCGCTTTATATAACTGAAGAAGAAATACCGAATGAACTTGTAAGGCAGCCAGAAGAGTGGGAAGAATTTGACGATGATATCAGTGACTGAGGCAGTGAAATTGAAGACGGTATCTTACCAGTTAATGTCTATGAAGGGGACGACCCAGGTTTTTTCTGAAAATGAAGGCGTGGAAGAAGATATAGATTTTGACAGTGATGGTATATATTTCATTTTAGGTTAAGATCAGGAGACAATTTGGACCGATTCTCCGTTGTGTAGTCAATATTCTAGAACTCCAAGACGGAACCTAGTCACCCATCTTCCTGGGCCAAAAGGGCGAGCCAAAAATATAACAGAAGTTGATGAAGTTTCTCATTTGTTCCTTTCTGATGACGTATTGTTGTTTACATGAATGAAAAGGTGAATTTTCATTGTAAATAAAAAGATAGAGATTTATACATTTTCCTTTTATATTTGTTGTTTTGAAGTAAGTACTTGGATTTCAATCCAAAAAAAGAAGATATTTTGTAGGCACCTACATTTTTTTAAGTTTCTTGTTCTGCAATAGGTATTTTATTGCAATAAACTTGGTTTGTTGCAATCATTTTGTGTTTTCTTTGATTTATTGGCATCATATATTCTTCTGAATGCGATTAAACATGAATCGAAAAAATAGGAAAGGGTTATGCATTCAAAAAACAAAGAATAGCAGTAGGTGTCATATACGACACAGACTTGTCAAATTTGTCCCACAGAGAAACTTTGCTATTTAAAGGTTAATATTGCTTATTTATTATCTTCATTTCGCTTGAGTGTGCTGGTTTGGTAAGACGGTCGATAGAAATAAACAACCGCTTGATAGATTACTACTGAATTTCTGAATGTGGTCATTGACCGGCTACCATTGGCGTATATATAGTTCACATAAGGGAGCGGTCAAATTTTGGTATGATTAGGGTTGCTATATCTCATAAGTGAAAATCCGGAACACTACTGACCTGAAGCTTTTTTAAGAGCGGCGCGAGGAGTGTTGTGTATATGTATATATCAATTATATATTCTTTACACTTCTTAAAAAGAAACAGATATCTACTTCGAAGTATATCATTGACATAGGCGTACGCAGACAAGGGAAAATCCATTATGAAAGTTCAGTTTGGAAAGAAGAAATCTCATTTTATCTCACTGTTTTAGTTTTTTGCATTGAGGGTGTGTGTGTGTAGTTAAATATTATATATATATATATATTATTTAAATACATTACATAATCAGTTCACATCCCCATAACAAATCAACAGCAAAAATTATATAAAGTGTCTCTGAAATGTGCGCGCACCTTTTCCTCGGAACAATTCTTCCTGCATTTAAGATAAAACTGTTTAACAGGAAGAGTCTCAAGTTCTTAGTTGTTCTTTATTTTCTATGTCTCTCTCTCTCTAGAAATTTACGAAGAAGTACAGAAAAGAATTAAATTGCGAAAGAAGCGAGCAAGAAAAATCTCTGATCCAAATTTTTGCAAACTGAAAACACTTAGATTGTTTGGCGCCGAAGGCCAAGTCCCGATAAAATTTTAAATCGATGGGGAAATGACCCCTCTGTGACCTACTGCAGGTTCTCTTGGCCGTCTGGAAGAAATAATGCAAGAACGACGTAACAACTAATACCATCTTGAGTGTCCTTTTCTTCTGCTACTCTTCGATTTTGCCAGTCTTGCTTTATTTAACTTAAATTTTTGCCCCCCCCCCCCCTTAGCCCGACCGAATTGATTTCCGTCCACTGCACCCCCTTACCCAGTAGTTGCTTTAAACTTTCATCAGCTTGAAATACTTCATTTTCCTTGAGAGTATATTATCGTTTAATAACGGCGATAAGATTCCTGTATACTAAATTTCTAAGGTGAAATTACGTACCGTGCGTCCATTTCGATCTGCAGGCGAGAGATCGGGAGAAGCGTGGCGGGCGGCGCTGACGGAGATGCCGACATTTGCGGCCTGTAATGCCCGCTTATTTTTATAGACATATGCAGACATTTATATAAATATTGCAAAACGAGCACTAACCTGTGTTATAACACGCAAAAGTTCTTCTGTAATTCATCCAAGTTCTGCTCTTATATACACAAATAAATACGCTATAGAAACGATGTTAACAGCCACAGATAATAAAGCATTTTAATCATAGTTTTGACCAGTAACGTCCTGTTTAAGTTTATATCCTTGAAAGAGTTTTGTGGCCATGGGAATCGTTTGGAGGTTTCAAATGTGCAACACTGTATCAGGATTACGCTGCAGACGAAACCGATAAAAGTGAATGGTTTTCGTGAGCTTCCTTGCAATCCGAAATATCCGAGCTCGAGTTTTTTGTTCCTTCGCGACTAGATGAAGACAGAGTTTTGAATATAGCGGCGAGCAATGTAAACCAAGAGTGTGTTAATTTCGTACTGTGCGCAAGAGTGTTATTCTTGGTTACTTGCAGTTACTTGTTTGTGTTATTGCAGTGTGTATGTGTGACGTGTCAGTGAGACGATTTGAATGCCAGCCGCAAGGTTCAAGTTAGAACAAAGATTTTTTATGTATGACACGTACGTGAAAACAAACTCGTGTCGAGACGTGTGTAGGTAATTTGTACAGAAATTCCCAGGCGTTTCAACTCCACACAGATATACGGTTAGACATCTTGTCCTTAAATTACGAGAAACTGGATCCTTAAATTTTAAAACACCTAAGCAAAAACGACGGATTCGAACCGAAGCAAAACTCGATGATATTGGTGCAGCGTTAGAACGTTCTCCAAACAAACCTCTACGCCGTGTTTCACAAGAGGTGGGCGTGTCAAAATCATCGGCACATACAGTCACTAAGCTACTAAAATTAAAACCATACTCTTATAACACAGGTTAGTGCTCGTTTTGCAATATTTATATAAATGCCTGCATATGTCCATAAAAATAAGCGGGCATTTCAGGCCGCAAATGTCGGCATCTCCGTCAGCGCCGCCCGCCACGCTTCTCCCGATCTCTCGGCTGCAGATCGAAATGGACGCACGGTATAATATAGGGGAATGGAAGTAGTGTATTGAAGAGGATTCTGCGCCATCCTTTGTAGGTAACCCCTATTTATACCTCATCCTTTGTAGGTATGCTACGATCTTACGTGTATAACTTAACCTATTCATTTTTTATGATCTTTCACGAGTTAGGTAACATACGGGTCGTTCTCTTTCACTCCAGTTGTAACCGGTTACGAGGACCTTCTTTTACGATCTTTAACGGACTAAAGTACGTACGTGGAAGAGTGCGCCTCTAAGTAATCATTTGTAAGAGTAGTGTGTAATAGTATGAACTAGACACCTCCTTTGACCTACTTTTTTGTTCTTACGATCTTTTACGGAATAATCTAACCTACATGTGAAACAGCTGACCTATATGTATGCATGTCCTTGCTAATTCGCCAAAACAGATTTTTTGATCAAGTGTAAACCGTTTTCAAGATACATCCACTTCGTGTCGCCATTTTGAATTTCGGAAATCTGATTCCAGTCAGGGAGGACAGAGGACATCGGAACGATGCTAACGCAGAAAACCCCATGTTTCTACGATCATCCCTTCGAAAGTTATAAGTGGTCGGAAAAAAATTCGGCAGTTGACCCTTGACCTCACAGGACCACCAAATTTTGTACGCGTACTCTATGTTACCAAAATCGACGAGAGAGTCAATGGGAGATTTTTCGAGATATTTTTGCTCTAACTCTTACCGTTTTTAAGATACATCAACTTCCGGTCGCCATTATCTTATGATTCTTGTATTTTTTTTTCAGAAGGATCGAAATTTGATAGGCGAAGACAGAGCCATCTATGAGCAAAACGTTGGAATTCGGATGTTGGATATTTTGCCAACTCTTCTTTTTTTTTAATAATTTAGTATTTTGAATTTTTGACAATTTTTTGCGAATTTTTATGATTTCTAAAGATGGTGATACTTGTTCTTAATTTTGAAACTTCTTTCTTATTCTTGACGTTAGAACTTTTTTGTGACACGCTCATTTTTTACATCTTGGACGAATGACTTTTCTGCCCCCAGTGTTACGCTTCAAACGGTGTCGGCAGGCAGGTCGTCGTCTATTTCACACACTATTTTGATGTTGGTTCTATCGTTGACCACAACCTGCTTTCTTTTTGACATGTTGATTACGAACATTGGTCTCTGTACTATGAATTCGCTGGGTGTTTAGTACATGTCCACTTTACCCGTGGTTACCCTTTTGTACGCGGTGTTCGTAAAGCTTGAAGTAATCGTTGGCGTTAATATCTAGGTTGTAGTTCTCGCTTGGGAAAACTACGTTTCTTCAATTTTGAGGTATGCGTTCTCCATTTTGCAGTTGTCGAACATGCTGGAATCCTTTTCCTGGTTGTTTTCGTGTCCGGTCTGAAAAAGCACAACCACAAAATCTGGCATGTCGAACTGTATGTTCGGCCTCCCCGATGGCCTAGTGCTTATGCCTAATCCAAATGAAAATGCCGAACTCAAAAAATTTGAAGCTTTGTTGGAACACCCAGCATATATAGTTTGTGATTTTGAATCAAACCTCAAACCTCTTGCATTCTGCAGTCCAGATCCTGATGAATCTTCAATTACATCATACCAGTTACATGAACCTTCTAGTTTTTGTTATATAGTTATACGGGATGGTGTTGCTAGTGAACCACAATTATACATCGGACAAAATGCTATCAAAGAATTTGCACATAGAATAGAAAATGAGTGCTATGACATAGCATCTAATATCTTATTAAAATCAAAACCTATGATGCTTTTAACAAAAGAACAGATTCAAAATTTCAACAATACAGAAAAATGTCCGGTATGTGATTTTAAATTTTCAGATACAAATATTAAGGTGAAACACCATTCCCATACAAATGGTAAATTCTTAATAGCTCTGTGTAATAGTTGTAATATTAAGATCCAGAGACCAAAGTTTGTCCCGATATTTTGCCATGGTGCATCTAATTATGATTTTCATCATCTGATCAGGTACGAGGGGTTTGACAAGCAGAATTTAAATATTTTAGCAGAAAATGATGAAAAATATATAGCTATTAGCAAGATAATTAAAGTTAATGGTGTTCCTATTCACTTAAGATTTCTTGATTCATACAGAATTTTGTCGGCTAGCTTGGCTACTCTGGACAGTCAATTATCTGATAATCAGAACTTGAAATTAATTAGGCGAAAAGGTGTATACTCATATGACTATGTTACAGATTTTTCTAAATTTGATGAGTGTACGTACTCTGCCACCAAAGAAAGCATTCTACAGTAAACTCAGGGCATCCGAAATCACTGATGATGATTACCACCATGCCCAGTTGATGTGGACTAATTTAAAATGCCAGACATTTAGTGATTATCATAAAGCATACTTAAAACTTGATGTGACTCTCTTAGCCGATATACTTCAGGCATTTAGAAAATCTTCAATAAAAAATTATAAGCTGGATCCAATGTATTTCTATAGTGCTCCAGGCCTAGCATGGTCCGCAATGTTTTTGAATACTAAAATGCAATTGAATCTAATCCAAGATCAGGAAATGTATCTATTTATGGAACAATGTATAACAGGAGGCATGGTGCAATGTTCTCAGAGATATGCCAGAGCAAATAACAAATATATTCCCAATTATGATCCAGCACTGCCATCAAATTTTATACTTTATGTGGATGCCAACAGCTTGTATGGTTATGCTATGATGGATAAATTGCCATATGCAGGGCTTGAGTGGGTTGAAAATTTTAGTATTGAAAATCTTCAGGATTTTGATGACAGTCACTATGGCCTGTTCTTAGAAGTTGATCTGACAATTCCTGATGATTTACACAACAAGTTTTCTGATCTGCCCCCAATTTCTGAGGTTGAGTGTTCACCTAACTCTAAACAAAAGAAGCTAATGATGACTCTAAAACCTAAACAGGGTTATGTAACATATTACAAAAACCTTCAGTTCCTGATGCATCACGGTGTTCGAGTGACCAATGTTGGCAAAGTTTTGAGGTTTAGGCACTCAAGATGGTTGAAGCCATATATTGATACGAACACCGAACTTCGAACATCTGCAGTAAGACAATTTGATGAAACTTTGTTTAAATTAATGGTCAATTCAGTATATGGCAAAACTATAGAAAATGTTAGAAAGCATAGTGATGTTAAATTAGTTACCGACCCCAGCCGGAGCAAAAAATTAGTGGCAAAACCTAATTTTAATTATAGAAGAATTTATGATGAGAATATGGCACTTTGTAATATGAAAAAAAAAATTAAGTTTGATAAACCTATTTATGTAGGAGCTGTGATATTAGAATTGGCCAAATTACATATGTTAAAACTTTATTATGATGTATTGAAACCTTTTTATGGTAATAGTGTAAAATTTATGTACATGGACACAGATAGTTTTATTCTTGATATTCAAACAGAAGATGTTTATAAAGATATATCACATCCTGAATTGCTTAAATATTTTGATACTAGTGAACATACAAAGATTCAACCCCACAACAAAAAGGTGCCTGGCAAGTTAAAAGATGAGACCCTTGGCGATGTTATTGTAGGATTTGCTGGGTTAAGAGCTAAAATGTATAGTTGTAAAACATGTAGTGGTGCTGTTGCCAAAAAAGCCAAGGGTATTGGTAGAGATACTGTAGACAAAGAGCTCCAATTTGAAGATTATGAAGATTGTCTCAAGTTACAGAAGTTAATCAGAACATCAGAAAACAGAATCCAGAGTGTGGATCACTTGTTAACTACTATTAATATATAAGAAAAATAGCTCTGGACCCACATGATGATAAGATATGTATTTTATCATGTGGGATACATACTCTACCATGGGGTCATTGTGACTTGAGAAGTGGCAATCAATGTCCAATGACAGAGCATGATTTGAAATAAATAAAACATGCCAATGAATTAATTTTGATTAAAAAAAGCTATTATGGACTTGCCAAAACCAGCACCTTCTCCTGATATAAAATCTAAATTAAGTGGTTTGTTAATTATTCACCTAAATAGCATACTTACAGATGTTGATGATAAAGCAGGTAAAAATTATACATATTTAACAATAACTTAAACTATTACCAATTACCTATAGGTGGTCAATTACAATTTATTACAACTCCCGAGGGTGATGTCAAAGTTTCAGTAGGGGGAAATATTTATAGAATTAAGTACTCAAACATGATTTCTGGTACTGTATATACTGTCTCTGCCGGTGACTGTTTATATATTGAGGTCCCAGGATATTATGACAAGCTTATACCTTTTTTTATAGAATTAAGAATTAGATATTTTGTAATAAATAACCACTAAAATAAAAAAAATGCCTAATGATATATTTGGCCATACAAGGCATGAAGATCACAGTGATGAGATTCTGACGTCAAGCATCAGAAGGAAGATGATAGTGGTAAATATAGGAGTAAAATCAACGATTTTCAAGACGTAGAGACGTATATAAACAACCATGAAACGACCAATCGTTGACGATCTTAAATTAAGAGACTATCTTGTAAAAACGTTTCAACGTATGTTGAACGATGTTCCTATATACGATGTTCCTATATAAACGTTTCAACGTATGTTGATTCGCGATTAGTCAAACATGTCAAATGTAACTGCTATTAGTAAACGTACGAGGAAAATAAGTTTTGTAGAAATTCTCTTCTCAATAAGAATATTATATTACTACCTTTATTACATTAAATATTAATTAATTAACTAATTCGCTAGCCCTCTTGATTCTGAAAATTCGTGGTTACAGTTCAATTTGTATTTATCCTTAGCAAAATTTATATATATTCTATTCCAATCTTTACAGATTTCTTTTAGGTCTATCTCCATCTTCGTTTTGGTCCTTTACTATCAGGTTTCCCAACAAGATTCCTGTAAAATCTCCTATATTCCTCTCTCATTCGTGCTCACCTAGGTCTTCATGATTTAATTATCAATCTAATAATACTTGGAAACTAACATAAATTATGTACTTCTAAATTATGTAACCTTCACCATTCACTTGTTTCTTCATCCCTTTTAGGCTGAAATATTTTTCCTAAGGATCTTATTTTCAAATACTCTCAATGTCAATGCGAATGATCAATTTTTTGCATCCACAGGCAAAATTACTGTTTTGTATATTTCAACATTTAGTATCTTAGATATTAAACAAGAAGACAGAGAAAAATAACATGCATTAAGCTTTCTTTTTCATTTCTTCTTTAATATCATTTTCATTTGTAAGTATTACTTAAATTTAAAAACTAGATTAAAAAAGTTAGTTTCGACTTGTACTTTTATCTTTACTAACTTTCTTACTTGCTTTAAAAAATATTTTAGCATTATTCTTAATTGTATTTACATCATCTGCATATGCTAAACAGTTGAGTCACATTACTTCGTTAGTTTTTTTACCTTCCTAACAGCATATTCTAAGGCAAAATTAAAAAGCAATAAATATGATGCATCTTTGTTTTATAACCTTTCATAAATTGTACATTTGTCAGACATATTAACAAGATTCGAATAATTTATCTTTTTAGCATATTTAACTTCAATCAAGTTAGTTTCTGGGACTATAGGATCTGCTTCATTTATTTCTGATTTATCTCCTACATGAACATTTAAAAAGTCATTAAAGCAATTCTTCCATCTATTTAAAATAGTCAGCTATTTTTTATCAAGTTTACTTTAGGTTGCTACGCCTTTCTAAATTTATTTTCACCTCTAATACTTTCATTTCAATTGCATTAATTTTACTTTTCAAGTAATCTCTTTTTTGTTACTTCTAAACATGCTGTTCTTTAACCATCTAAGTCTATTTCTATTAGGTTATGTGAACTCTTGCTTCCTTTTTTCTTAGTTTATACATTATTTAACTGTTGATTCTATTCTACTATGTACGTGCTTCCCAATTCTTATTTAAGTCTGTTTAATTTAAATACTGCAGATTAAAAAATAATATACAATTGTATAGGTTAAGGTTCATTATGTAGAAATAAATTTCATTTTTAAGAAGTTTATTCTATGCCAGGGATTATATTTTTTTTATAGTGCCATGTGATTTCATAACTAACTAACTAACTAACTCTCTAGTCTTCTTAAACCCAAAGGTTCGTAGCTGCAGCAACACAGGCCTTCCATCTATCCATCTATATATTCTTAACCATCCCTAGCAATTTCCTTTAGATCTATCTCAATATTGTCCTTCTATCTTCGTCTAGGCCTCTTACCATCAGGTCTCCCAAAAAAATCCTGTAAACTCCTCTTTCCTCTCCCATTCGGGCTTTGTACCACATAGCCTGTCCACCTAAGTCTTCTTTATTTAATTGTTCTAATAATATCTGGACATAAATATAAATTATGTAGTTCTAAGTTATGTAACCTTCTCCACTAACCTGTCTTCTCATCCCTTTTAGGTCCAAATATTTTCCTAACAATCTTATTTTCAAATACTCTCAATTTATGTTCGACCAAGTTTCACATCCATATAATACTACAGGCAGAATTACTGTTTTGTATATTTTAACTTTTAGTTTCTTAGAGAAAAATAACATACATTTCCTGAATTAAGCCTACTTTTTATTTTATTTCCTCTTTAATATAATTTTCAATAGTTAATATTACTCCTAAATATTTGAATTTGGAAACTAGTTCAAATAAATTGTTATCATGTGCTTTCATTAGATATTAAAATTTAGAATTTTTTAACTAAACAAAATAAATTGTTTGTTAATATAATATTATTTCATGTGATGCATGTTTGTTGTCCATGTTGATGTTTTATTTTGTTTGTTTGTTTGTTTTAATAGGATTCGACTTCTTGAAGGGGGGGAAGAGGGGTTACGTTTTTCGAGAATAACACGCATTCTATGTTTATAAGTAATTACATTTTTAATAGAAAGCATATCTTTTATCAATATTTCATGAGATTTGGTTGCCTGCAAAAGTTAATCCGTTTATCTCCTTGTTAGTAATAGTATTTTATTTATATATCATGTCAGGTTAGAAAAAAAGTTCGCGCCTCAGTCAATGCGATAAGTTGTGTAATAATGTTGTCTGTTTCCGCGTTTGACTCATACCAATCGTACGTATATCGTCTCCCTCCTTCCCTTGCCTCATAAAGCTCGTCCATCCTATCGGCCAACTTTTTGCCTGCAGCCCGAAAAAGAGACTCAGAATTCTGCAAGTTTTTAATACAGCTTATTTTGCGAAGATTGTCCATAAAAATCATCTCGCACGGTGGACGAAATTCAGGCACTATTTTGCTTAACTCAACAAGCCTCGCAACATCCTCACCTCCGTCGACTGTGTACTCAAAAATCTTGTACAGCAGTTCAAGTGGTAAGTCGGTTATACAAGTTGTCATTTTTACAAGATGTTATTTAAATAGAAGTTTCTCGGTATTTATATATAAATTTTTTCGGGGAAAAATACAAAATGCACAATCAAGTTAAAATTTAATAAGATTCTATTTACTAGAAAAAACACTTTTAAACTTACAACAATTGATAGAATATAACTTAAAAACAATAGTTATAATTATAATATTTTTTTCAGCTCTGGTATTTATATATAAATTTTCTCGGGAAAAAATTCAAAATTCAATACAAATACAAATTCATACAAATATCAGATTTCTTAGGATTCAAATCAAAATTTTATACTTAATAAAACTATGACAAATTGTAAAACTAATAGCCTACAATCACAAAGGTAGAATAAGTATTGATCTACAGAAGCACTGACCTACCACAATTGCATGTCTGCACGGGCATGTTGTAATGTGCATAGAAAGGCAATGACCTAATGCCGTGTGTCATGTATTGATTATGTATAACAAGCTAGGACAGATATAATCCTGACTCTAAATATGAGCAGATTACAACAAACAGGTTGGATGTAAGACTCTTTTACAGACCTGTATGAGAAGTACTGCAACAACATGTCTATACTTTTAACCACTAACTAATATGTAAATTCAACCTATTCCCTATGAAAAACTCTATGACCTTACTTGGGTTTTTCCGCCAAATTATATGCTTCTAGTCTCCTATACTTATGGCGAAGGGTTGTATCCCCCGCAATGTGGGTTCCTCTGCCAATCCAGCAAAGATGAGAAATCAGCACTGTGCTCTGACTTATATAGATTTATAGATCCAATAGAAATCTTGCCTACTTAAACCAATCAGGTATAAATTATTAGCCAATCAAAATCTCTGTTTCTGTAACTATCATATAAAAAAATGCAAAATATCCCAGTTTCAATTCGATCCATTTATTTGAATTGAAGAAACCAACAATTCACATATCCCCATATCATTGTACGCTTGCCCTATTAGCGCCTCTTTTGCTGTTGTGCTCAATTAGTTTTCACTAATTGGCGATTTTCTTGAAGAGGTCTAATAGAACAAGATACGGCGATATGAGAAATATGTGAATTTCAAGACATTTTAGCAATATACGACGTCTTAAGAAAGGCATATTCGGCTCCAAAGTACTTTGTCTAACGCTTACTACCAATCCCTATTGCTGGCAAAGAGAGTTAAAAATATTGACGTACTAAAAAAAGTTGACTTGTTCCCAAGTGTTCACCGAGTTCAGACATTTGCACATAGATGGCTCTGTTGTTGTCGCTTATCAAATATATATATATTTTTGGAATATCTCTAAAACAGGCAAATTCTGTTTACCGTTTTCTAATATCCACTCGGTGATAAGTAAAAGTATAAATACAACCTAAACCTAACAAGATAGGGCGATATCAGAAATATCGAAAAAAGCCTTATTTTTAACAAAGTTATAAACAACAATTTAGCAGATTCAGGTTTATGCACATCAATCTGAGGGGGTCATACTTTCTCAGGAGCTTTTTTTACAAAAATCGTAGGTTATATACAGTAGCAATGAAATTATATTAACATTTTGCCTTAGTTTTAAGTATTTCTATTCAGTCGAAAAGCTCGTACTTTATCGATTTTATAATAGTGTATGCAAATGCCTTATTCAGACTATGGAGCTAAGAATTCCGGCAGTTGAATATGAAGCCAGTTATGCTCTTAAATACAAAGCAGATATACTAAAAAATCCACAGGTGCCTTTACAATTGTATACATATCAATGTGTGCAGAAGCCTGCCACTGGTAGCTCTTATGAATTTTATGCTACAAACTCATTCTCCAGTATACAATATGACATGCCAGATTTTGTGGTGGTACTGTTTCAGGCTGGAAGACACAATAACCAAGAAAAATATTCAAGTAAGTTTGATAGCTGCAACATCAAGAACATATATCTTAAAAATGGCAGAAATGAGGTGTTTCCTAGAGAAAATTATAATTTAGACATGTCCAAGGATGATTTCCTTAAATTATATGAAGCATTTACATCATACAAAAGGGTCACTACTGGCAATGCTGACATGTATTACACACCAGATGAATTCAAAGCACAGAGACCCATGTTTGGTATCAACACTTCAAAAAGGAAACAAGTTGTGGTTAATGACAGGACAAACATTAAAATTATCTGTGAATTCCACGATACACTCCCTGATGACACCATATGTAATGTTATTCTTATAGGTGAAAAATCATATGTTTATGATGTAAGAAATGAGAGAGTCACAGAGCAATTCTAGAAAGCCTCTGCATATTGCACAAGTTGGGCCTGGTGTCCAATTAAAATATTGAGCATATTCCAGGCAACATATTAATTCTCTGAACTTAAACCGGAAGTGGACCGGAAGTAAATATGTGTGAGTGTGGGTGGGTGTGGGTGTATGTGGGTGGCTCTTATGAGCATTTTTGGCTGTTTTAGGTGTAGCCAAAAAAAATATCAAGAGGGGCATATTTTTAACAAGCTTATGGACAACAATCTCACAGATGTGGCTTTTGTAAGTGTAGGCAAATCAATCTGAGGGGGCTCATCATTTCACGGGAAATTCCCGAGGGCATTTTTACAAAAATCTTGGATTAGACAGAGTACCACACTTGAGCAATAAGCTCATATGCACATCTTGAGCTAGTTTTAAGTGTAAGCAAATCTGCCTGAGGGGGGTTCATCATTTCTCGAGTTTATAATACCACAAATAACACTACTTTCACAAGTTGGAACTCCACCTCAATGCTATGAATCCTCTATATGACGATCGTATATCTCTGCTCTACATGGACACCGACAGCTTCATATACCACATCCAAACGCCTAACCTCTATGTAGACGTAAAAAATCCATCCATGTTCCACTATTTTGATACTTCTTCCTACTCCCAACCGAACAGATTCAACATTCCTTCACGAAACAAAAAAATACCTGGCAAATTGATAGATGAGAAAAATGGTGACATCATTCTCGAGTTTGCTGGATTGCGTTCGAAAATGTATACAATAAGAGCAGAGAGTAGCATAACCAAGAAATCTAAAGGAGTGGCAAAAATACAGTAAAAAACAAACTTTTATTTCAATATTATATTGATTGTCTCTACTCACAGTCGACAATGCTACGATTAGAAGAAAGGATTCAAAGCGTTGACCATATCCTCACCACCAACAAAGTTAGAAAAGTTCCACTAAACGCTCGTGATGATAAGATATGCATTCTGTCGTGTGGTATTCACACATTGCCTTGGGGTCATTATCGCTTGAAAGAAGGAAAAAAAATGTAGCAAATTTCCATAATCAAACAAAAAATAATCATATCTTACATCATACAAAAGAAACTGTTTCTTACATACAAAGATAAATAAATAACCATGCCTATGAACTTGTTCGGTTTCAGAAAGCTAACTATCATAGAAACTGCACCACCAAGTTTCGACGTACTGTCTTCCGTATTATCTAAACTCAACGGTCTGTTCATTATTCACCTGAACAGTATTTGGACGAAATATGATGACGAAATTGGCAAGCCTTTTTAAGTCTTCAACAACAACCTCAATTTTTACAAGATTCCGATCGGCGGGAAACTTCAAATAGCTGTGAATCCGAAGAATGTGGGTGAAATCAAGGTTTCCTCTGGCAAGAATATTTACCGAATCAAGCGCGATAAGATTGATTTCGTCACCACGTGCGATGTTTCTATCGACGATTGTCTGTACGACGAGCATCTGGGACACACGCAGAACGTGAATCATGCCAGTGAGAATCTTAAGCTGGATGTCAGGGTTAAGAAGTTAAGAAGCGATCTGATAGCTTTGCAAAAAAAACTCAACACCAGTCTACCGTCGGCAATAGCAAGTCTTCAGTCTCTATGCTTGGACCCCATTCTCAAAATAGATTCTGAAATGAAATCTTTGTTAAAAAAATATGTTGACTCTCCGTCGGTTGACAACGTGCAAGATACTCGTATACAGTTGAGCGTTGGTTCGCTTCAGAACGATTTGGTCAAATTGCAGGTGCTTCAAACGAATGATATAAAAAAATTGAAACTTGAACTTCAAGAGCGTTCTTCAAAAATAGAAAAAAAATTGTCCGAACTTCAAAACTTGATAGGCGACATTAAAGATGATTTTACAGTTACATAATGGCATCTCTAACTTACGTGTGAATTTTCCACGATCGAAAGTGATTCTATCAAAGAGTAGCTTCAAACAAAAGAAATCCATAACACTCTCGAAGAAATTAAGAGTAATATGCAGATTTTGGAAGATACAATTACAAATTTACATTTCTCCGACGACTTGCAAGTTATCGGTAAGAACGTGGCGAATATTCAGCTTCAGTTAGAGGTGTACCAAGATTTTGAACACATTCAAACTACGATTGCTACACTCCAGGCGTCTTTGGAGTTGATTAAGGACAAAATAAAAAATATCCATGCTCTTATAGAGAGCTTCCAAAATCAGACGATGGAATTCAAGACACCTTAACTACGGTTCAGCAGAAGATTGATTACTTAGAAAATTTGAACGTCGAATCTAATCTCAACTATTTTAATCATGTCTTGGACAACATACGGCATGATCTCGAAACCTTGGAAACGAGTGTTCCATCGAATGAAGATTTACAGAAGTTTAAACAGCGGTGTCGACATTGTCCGAATCTAGTGATGTGGAAAGTATCAAAACTTCTCTGACTGCACTCGAAAACACAGTAGGAGGTCTTCCCACCTCGCAAGAACTTCGCGCCTTTAAAAGAAATATTTCACTCACACTGAAACAGATAAAAACAGAAGTGACAAATACAGAACAGATTAGGGATGAAATTTCTTCGCTTCGTCACATGTTGTCCACGTTACCGACATCGCAGAGTGTGATCGATCTCCATACGCAGTTTACCGAGATGAGAAACAATAAACGATCTTACTGTGAAAAGTTCCAAATTGCATCTATTAGAAAATCTTCAGCAAATTGTCGTCAGTGTCAGAGAACAGGATGGTGTTCTCGAAACCAATGCTGCTTCGCAAGAATCGACGCTAACCGCTTTCGGATATAAGATACAAGAACTGAACGAAAACTACAAATAGTTGAATGTTGAAATAAAAATCAAACCATCATTTTCGTGTACGAGGGTCACTATTTATATTTTGAGCCTAGGCAACACTGATTGAAGTTAGGCGCGATTTGACGTTTGCACGGAATCGTCTGGCATTATTGACCATAACGTACTTCAAATGTTTTGTCAATAGCTTCATTTGTGTTGTTTATGTTGCCTTGGAGATTGCGCGACAACAATAAAATGGAATTAACTCGTGAACATTTTTGTGCGATGATTTTTTACGATTTTCGACGTGGATTATCAAGACAAGAGTGCATCGAACAACTTACTTCCACATTTGGCGATGAAGCCCCATCCTTTGTCACTGTGAAACGCTGGTATAACGAATTTAATCGTGGCCGCCATTCGCTCACCGACGAGATTCGCGAAGGTCGTCCAAAATCAGTTGTTGTTCAAGAAAACATTGATGCTGTGCAAAACCTAATACTGCAAGATCGTCATGTGACATACTGTGAGATTGAGGCAACCATAGGCATTAGTTCCACCAGCATATATAAAATATTACATGATCATTTAGCTGTGAGAAAGGTATGTTCTCGTTGGATCCCACACAATTTGACAAAAACTCAAAAAGACGCTCGCGTCAATTGGTGCAAAAAAATGCTCAATAAATACGTAAAATCGTGGTGTATCAAAAGACGTATATAAGATTGTAACAGGTGACGAATCATGGATATATGCATATGAGCCGGAACGTAAACAGCAGTCGACTGTATGGGTGTTTCAAGATGAACCCAATTCAACAAAAGTTGTTCGCGCTCGAAGCACATCTAAACAAATGGTCGCCTGTTTTTTTCGGGAAAACTGGTCATGTGGCAACTGTGGCTTTAGAGGAACGTAGAACGGTCAACTCTGAATGGTACACAAAAATTTGTTTGCCATCTTCGGTCAAATACGGAAAACAAACAAACGCCGTCGGATCATTCTTCATCAAGACAATGCCAGCTGTCACACATCTCGTCTAACAACCGATTTTATGAACAGTCAAAAAATTGAATTGATGGGTCATCCGCCGTACAGTCCTGATTTGGCACCCAATGACTTCTTCTTGTCCCCGAATGTCAAGAATAAATTGCGTGGACAACGATTTTCGTCGGCGGAAGACGCCGTTGATGCGTTCAAAAACCATATTATGGAGGTGTCTCAAGAAGATTGGAAAAACTGCTTTGACAAATGGTTCGAACGAATGCAAAAGTGTATTGACCATAAAGAAGAATACTTCGAAAAACAATAAATCAGTTTTGAATGCCAAATTCCTGTTTTTTCATTGTTAGGCTCAAAATATAAATAGTGACCCTCGTATAACGGATTATGTCGTCGAGCAATTGTTAGCCATAGAAAATAAACTGGGACATGTTCACAGTAATCTTGTTTCTGTCGATACTAAAATTGCAAAATTGTTTTCCTTGAAAGCTATCGAAGTCAATAGGAATGATTAAGCACACTATGATGACGGAAAATTATAATTCACATGACTATAGTGATGCATTACATCGGCGAAACATTAGTTTTTGATCAGGAAGAAATATTGAAAAACGCAGGGACACAATGACCAATTTATTTATTTATTTATTTATTTTACTTCGCTTTTCTTCCACTTTTGAGTAATCACATAGATAAGGATGAAAGGTGTGTTAAGATGAAATTTGTAAAAGGCAATCACAAACGTAGGAAGGACACAGCCCAAACTCCACAGACCATTATTCTGGCCTTGTGTCTAGACGCCAGATCCTCCTTAGTCTGCAAAATATACTCCAAGGTCACAATGACGTAACCATTCGTAGAATAAAATTGTATATCATTCTCCCCCCTCCCACAAGAAACGTGAGCTAAACTATTGCGCATTCTGTGATATGTTCATTACTTCTCATGAACCACTCGTGGCCTTCAACTAGTTTTTCCTAAAAACAATTCTATTCTCTCATATCTACTACAACCCTGGCGAAAAAAGGCGGCTGGAGCGTGGTGATGATCGTTTCACCTCCAAAACGGCCGAGCTCGATAATATGCGGTGCCCTACTACCACATCCCCTAAATGTGCCTTCATGGCACGTTGCTATACGCACGAGGAACTTTAACTAACCTTTACTACTACTAACTACTCATGCCAGGAATTTTGGTATGTTCTATACTTTTTTATTTGCCCATTGCTAACCTGGTACATTCCCGGCCATAACAGCAATTAGTCGATGCAATAAAAATACGCCAATCTTAAAAAGAAACAGGTGTCGGCGCGCGCGCGCGCACACACACACACACACACACACAGAGAGAGAGAGAGGGGGGGTAGGAACACAAAAATCTTCTACAAACTGCCCAGATCATGCCTGACAAAACTCCAACAGAAAGCTTTCCTGAAACAAGTTTACTGGCGCATAGGTTAATGATGGCCTTGTCTGAAACTGCCTTCCACGACTTTCTTATCCAATACAGGAGTAATGAAGTGTTTCCAACTACCTTCCAATCTAACTAAGATGAGGGAGACCGTATTTTAAAGTTTGCCAGTATACGTATTAAGCCCACCAATACCATATTAAAGATTTTTAATCAATGTTACTATAAAATACACGAATTTTCATACAAGGCTCATGGAAAACAGTTCGCTATTCTTAAAATGACATTAATAATTAAGCGCGGAGTCCAGAAAGCAGAAAATATCGCTGCAGCATACTCGGATGAAACTCATTCTGTATATCAAATACATAAGGATGAAGATCTTACGGTTTTTGATGTGGTAGCTGGAGATAAACCTTTGATTCAAAATACCATTGAAGTGCCACCTTCAAAACATCGAATCACGTTAGTCATTCTTTTCAAACGAAATATCTCACTCAATGTCTAGGATGGCTTTATTGAAAGAGTTGCACGAACCAGCACGTCGCAACTACAAACGTTTATCGGTGTTGACAAAAGGCATCGACGATTTGTGACAATGTGACCTCGTCGTAATGAGCAGTGGTAATTTGAAGAATTTACGTAAAATCAACAAGGGCAACAAGTACTTCCTAACCGTCATCGACACATTTTCAAAATTTGCTTGGGCTTTACCCCTCAAGGTCAAAATAGGAGCATGTGTAGTGGAAGCATTCAAAACAATTTTCGATGATAGTGGCAGACGACCCCCATTCCTTCAAACGGACAACGGAAAAGAATTCTACAATACCGTTTTCCGGCAATTCATTCAAAAACACAACATTCAACATTATTCGACCTTCAGTCACACAAAAGCCAGCATAGTGGAACGTTTCAACCGAACCTTGAAAACGCGCATGTGGAAACGTTTTACGCATCAGGGTAATTACAAGTGAGTCGACATCCTACAGGAACTCGTAAACAATTACAATCATAAACGACATCGCACCATCGATATGAAACCAGCTTACGTTACTAAATCTGACTAGCGGCGTTTTATTAGCCGTCACACGTATATAATAAAGGATAGTCGCGGTGAAATTTTGAGAGGAAGATTTTTCAAGGAGGAGCTCTCTAAAACTAAATACCCCGACACGTATCTCATCGAGAAAATATTGCGTAAAAAGATAACAAACTTTTGGTATAATGGCTGGGGCTTCCGGAAAAGAGTTGGATCAATGCAAGTGAAATGATTCAAAGAGTACGTGGAACGTTGTGAAGCGTTTACCAGATTCCAAATGTCAAACTAAAAAATAGAAGGTCGATTTGCTACCCGATAACATTCGTTGTCTAATCGTAAGCCCTTCAGATTGTGGAAAAACTACATTGCTGCACCTGTACGTGTTCTCCAAAAGTTTGGTTCAATCGATATACCAGCAACTTACGAAACTGTACGAGGGACTGGGCATAGTATCTTTTGAATCCGAAATATAACAACTCGACTGTTGTCACGAAAATTCTGTAGTGGTATTCGACGACATAATTTTAGAAACCCAGAATGAAATTCGCAATTTCACTCAAACTATTACCAAAATTCCCAAACAGTTACAGATTAAAAATGCTACAGAACAGAACAAGGATCTCATCACGGAACTCGTACCTCTTGCCGCTCGAAATTATGTCGATTTCCCATCCACGGCTCTTTCTAGCATTTACACTCCTCTCGAACTCAGACAAACGCCACCACCGAAACATCAAGCTATAGGAAGCACTACATCCTCTTCGGATAAGATCGAGTTGGGTCCATTGGCAAGAGCACCGCAAAATTTGACAAGGATGAGGTGTTCGTATTTCATCCGACCATGGAAAATAACGAAGGAGTGATTTGGAAAATTGGAAAATCGAAAGTCACGTTCGAAGGAGACGACGTGAAAGTTAATTTAGGTGAAGAAAATAGATGGGCAAGGTACCCAGATACGGTGGGACTGTGGGAACTCATCACCAAAAAATTTCCGAAAGATTACACGGACGAAGCTCATAAAAGTTACACGGACATTTTTATATTGTCGGATGCTCTGTACCAAAACACCGACGACACTCAGAATCGTGTCAAATCCAGCAGCGGGGAGAAATACAGGAATCTTATCAAACCTATTTGGAACGATATAAAAAGTGTAAGCGTCGTCAAACGCTAGAACACGTTACCGAAGAAATTCGTATGGGTTGACGATGTTATCGATTACTTGTCATAGCAGGCGAAGAAAATGCAGGAAATCGTAACTTTTACAACGGAAAGGTAGGCATCGTGGGCACGACCAGCACCAAACTCTCCAACTTCATCGTGAACGATATTAAAGGAATAGGATAACTGATCAAAATAATCAACACACTTCCACCGAAATTTTGGAACATGGCCAAAGGCGAGGGTCTCGTGACCGACATCATAAACAAATATCCGTTGGAAATGCATATCCCAGGTTACCAGTACTGCGGACCGGGTACCAAATTCGAAGAGCGCTTGGAGAAAGATCACTACATCGCTTTCAACACTCAAACAAATCTAGATGAACGTCAGGAAACAAATAGAAAATTGAAACATGCAGCATTCGGGAGACTCATCAGCAGCGACGCTTCTCTGGGGGAACGTGTTGCAGCTTTGGGCACGACCTTCGCCATGAACACAAAACGAAAATTAGGATGGGGTCTACAAATAACACCACATAAAAAAATGACACAGTCTTGCATAACACAACTTCCTCCCGAACTGTTGCATAAAACATTTACGTTCACTTTCGATGAAGGTGACGGGAATGTCGATTTGGTCAAACTAACATGAGAATTTCGACCACCATGCAAGATGGTTCTCATGGAGCACCTTCCAAAAATTTGCAACACAAAATGTTTGCAAAATTTCAAAGCTTTTTTCGGGCTGCAGGGAAAAATTGGACCACAGGTTGGACGAGCTCAGCAAAGCAAGACAAACAATAAGACGATACACCGACGATTGGTACAGATCAAACATGGAAACATGTAACATCATCAAACACCTCATTGCTTTGTCCGAAGCGCGAACTTTCTTCTTCGAATCACACGATATATAAATAATCGATTGTCAAAAAAATAAAAAAAATAACCAACTTATGACGTGAATTATTCTCAAAACTCATAGACCTAGCGTGAAATTAGATCGGATCGCATCGAACACAGAGACTAATAATATTATCGATCACATCGTCGCGCTGAGTGAGTCAAAAAAGATTTTTTTTACTTTTTTTTCATAATATATATATATATATATATATATATATATATATATAACATAGCATCATCATGAAGCCCAAGGGTGTCGTGTACCAAGTACCGCACTCGAATCTTAAAACTGTGGGTGCCCTCGATGGGTTACTCACCAAGAAACAACGCGAAAAGAAATGTTCTTGCTTGTCCAAAGGTCACGGAATGAAATTGTTGCTCAGCACTCCTCAATTGAAAAGATTGCAGCGTGCGAGGAAAAAACGTCACATGGGAGGTTTCATATTCAGCTATACAGCAATTCTAACGGCTTTTGGGAGCCGTGGGAAGTTTGGCAGATGGAAGTGCCGCCATAGCTAAAACCGTAATCGACGCGAAAAAGAACAAGGCAGAATTGGAAGAACAGAAACGTCACAATCTGGAAATGGAGAAAAAAGGTAAAGGCGCCAAAGAAACGCTTTGAGTAAGCTTCAAAAAAAGATGAACCACTCAATAACCACGACACTGAATCTCTGGTTGATCCGCTGGGAATCAAACATTTCAGAGGCGTTTTCATGTCAGATTCTTAAGCCTCCGCCATAAGAAAAAAAGAGTGTGGAGTCGTCAACTTGGACAATTACGAAAATCCAGGCACACATTGGATATGTTATCTCAAAAATTCAAATAACGCTTTCCTTTTCGATTCTTTCGGAGGTGTTCCACCGTCGGGTTTATTAAAATATCTCAGAACTTCCAACCTCGACTACAACCACGAGAAAATCCAAGGTTTCGAGGAAGTGAACTGCGGTCATCATCTTTGCATTTTCATTCTCGCCTTCTTGTCTCGAATAAATAACCCATCAATTCGAAATTTCCAGAAAGCATTATGGAACCTGAAACATTAGGGGAGTGTCGGTCTTAAAACTCATGTTGCACGATGACATCGTCTATCCTAAATCCATCGCTCTTCGTGCATTCTACAGCATGTACCTGCTTCCAAATGTGATCGAACACAACAGCACCATCAAGGTCGGAAACGAAAGAATCAGCATCATGCCGGAACAGTACAATTTTTCCTCCTTTCAATCCGAATTACCAAAATCAGTATTTCTCTCTCAAAATTCCGTGACCCACAGAGTTGAGTTGGTGTCCGCAACAGAAACCGTGGACCTGAGTACGATCGGAGAGCTTTTGGGTTTAGAGAACAACACCAAACTCCAACCTGGCATGAAACACATAGGTGGCAATATTCCTAAATTTCTGATCATCGAGACTTTGAACGTGTACTGCAATGTGGCAGATGTCATGATCACAAAAGCAGACAATATCAGTAGTCACAAACAAACGGGAATCATCGCAACGTTCAAACCAAATTCGGAATTCAGGGAACCGATAATCTTCACGCCCTCGTAACTGATATACTTTCCGGTGTGCCGCAACAGAATCGATCATATAGAACTGGTGGTGATTACGAGAAAGATGAAGTTGTGGATTTCGCAGGAGCCACGTCAACGGCCATCGTTGAGATCAAAATTTAAATAACTACAATGGAGCAAATCGAAAGTTTCGAATTGCAATATTTCCCTCCCAACCGTCACACGTTCGCCAATCTCAACGAACCGAATCGAGAAATAGAGGAGGTGAACATCGACGTTGGAGAAGGATTCGTTCATCGTCACAGATCAGACCTATACGTTAAATTCGACGTGGTGAAAAAAGAAAATGGAGAACATTTCCGACCAACGCAAATTTTAAAGTCGTAGACAACTTCGTGCCTCACCTGTTCTCGCAAGTTGAAGTCAGAAAACACGGAACGATCATCGACAGAGCTGATCATCCAGGTGGTTCGACACGCTAGACAGAATACGGTGAACTCCGGGCAGGTAGACGAGAAAGGAATTTGCGGTCAAGGTCAAATGACGTCAGAACGCCAGAACAAAGAAAGAACCCGATTGACCAATCAGAACCCGTTTTTCCAAGGTCAACTAGAACGCAAGAACAGTGGAAAGGTATGCAACGCCTTAGGGCAGGGGAGGAATTGAACCATACAACAAAGGATGTCTGGGACTGCGCGGTCAAGGCCAAACTCTGAAGCTATGCGTCGCTTGTAGAACCGGTTTCCGTCGCCAATTAATATTCCGCTCAGGGTTGCCACCAAGGCAAGGGATGCTGAAGCACGGGGATTAGGCTAGAGCGCTTGCATGTCAGAACAGGTTTCCGTCAAAGCAGGCCAAGGTTACCGAGAACACAAGAAAAAAGGATTTTGGGATACCCAATTAGATTGGAGCGAGAACTTTACTTTGAACAAGGAGAACGAAGAACACGATTTGAATGTGTTTCATATTACATTTGGACGCCCAAAGTGTGTGTTTCTGTCAATTTGTTCTATTTATTTTACAAGTTTATACCTATTTCACTCAAATAACACAATTTAACCTATTCAGGCAAGATTTTATATTATATTTTGAACGCACAAAGGGTGTTTTCTCAAGTTTTATTTTTTATTTTACAAATGTTTGTATTTATTACGTTTTGTATCCCACATTTACTAATTTTTAACTTAGAGTTTTGTTCTTCATTTAAATCTTTTCAAAAACACTGAAGAGACAGTAGTTTTGGCTAAAAGTTATTTTATAGTTTACGGTTTTCAGATTTTTACTATGCTATTTTTAGTTTTGTATTTCTATATGTATTTATTTAGGTCAGGTTATGCCTGCTACGTAGAAAAGTTTGTTTATTTTAGAGTTTGCTGAGTATTTTGTTACTCTTATACTAGGTAAAAGTTTTCTAAATATATGCATTAGGGCTCGATATATTTTGGAGATGGTGCGATCAACACCACCCTCCATCTGCTTTTTATTTCAAGTACGCAATATTATTGAGGCTTAGTGAAATCTACAGCCTATTTATGCAGGAGAGAGGGCTTGAAAATTTTGATCTCAGATAACCCATTACTCTCTGTCCGAGTATTTTAAGGATATTTTATATTTATTATGTGCCACTAGAATATAAAAGCTTGCTTAATTTTTATGTCTGTAACGCTGTTATTGTATTTTTAGCTAAGGCTTACTGGATAAAGTACAGGAATTCGACTATTTGCCCTTATACGAGGCCAAACCTTTAACTGTAACGAAAATTATTATGTGTCCATGAGGACTGAAACCCCTTTACCGAAGGGTCCATATCTGGACGCTCACAAACATTATTTTTTCCGCCATAAATATAACAATTTAACAATATAATAACAATACGAAATTAACAGACGGCTTAGGGGCCTAGATCCACTTTCCAAACCTTTTTTACTATCCTAGAAGAATTATTTAGCCTTATATACCTTTTCAGGGTACTTTTGAAGTAATACTGGCTTTTTTGAGAGACTGAAGAATTATTTTTGGTGCATCAATACCTGGGTTATTTGCATTTGTTATATTATACGAGGTTTATTTTTTACTCTAGGATCACTATATGTCTCGGAGGACTAAAATACACTTACTGAAGCTAAAAGCTTAGGCTGTAACTAGGGACTTAGCATGTATATCCACAATTTATAGGACAACACAACCCTTACAGAGGATTGTAGGTGACGTAGGACCACACGCCAGAGCCTTGTTAACCTGCAAGAAGCACTTACAGCTAATTCTACGGGGAAATAAGGTTGATTTTTTACTGTTTATACACCCAATATTTGCTTTTTCAAGTAACTACATGTTCCAGAAGCACTCACAGGCCAACACTAACTAGACTTCGATTTATTCTATTTATTCTATATCAGGAGCTAAATTTATAAAGAACTATGATTGTCAAACAATCATATTTCTGAGAAAGTACGGAAGAGCAGATTCCCCGATTAAAGTATCTGAAAAACAGATTTTTCTATGTAAGTATATTTTTATTGACTGGATTATTTAACAGATCAAACAGGAAGACTGCAAAATTCATTAAATGTAGTTCTATAGCATAGGTGGTTTCAGATATATAAAAAGAACAAATATAAGATTTCGCTTTCTTTGCTTCTGAGGCTAATCGTGACGCTAAGGGTAAATGGCGAGGAAATGTAACGGAGGAGAAACAGTCCCAAAAGTTATGGGCTGCATATAAGTTAACACCACAGAGATATTACAGTAGGAGTAGGTTCTACCACCAGAACATTTCTATCATAAAAATACTGGTTATGCTGTACTGTTAGCTAAAGATGTTGATATTTAAGAAACTTAAAAGCTTATTTGCGAAATTTGAAGATAAATAATAATTTGTTGGACTGTAAACATATTTTATATCCATTCTGCACAAGATCCGATGACAAAATATAAAAATTGTAATTGCCCAGATAGGGACTCGAACTCTGGACAGATAGGTTAAAAGCCTAACGCTATAACAACTAAGTTATCTGGGCACAAGGTATTCTTTTTTGAAAAGTTAGTTATGTTAAGAAATATATTGAAACACTTGAGAACACTCTCGGTCTCATTCAACAGAGAAGGAGACAACATTTCCAAATTTTTGCAGACTGGGTGAATTATACCACTATAGAAGCCTTCACTATATGTAATTCGAAATGCTAAAGTTCATCTAGCTTTCAAAATTGATAATTGTAAGGATTGTGTTTGGCGAGATTAACAAGTTACACTTATATCCAGTTACGGACAAATAAAGCTAAAACTCTCAGATTTACTGTACTAGCCAAGTTTTAGTAACATTTTCCTTGACTATATTACAAATACCAAAGAAATAGGTTTATTTTATTTATAATTTGACAAAATGTACTAGTATTTAATTCACAAAGTTAGGTAAAAAGCAGTATTTTTTTTAAAAAATATTGTTACTGCCTTCAAATTTTATGTTTTTTTTATGTTAACTAACCACTAACAACTGGTTTACACTGTTTGGCATCCTTTAAATAGCAAAAGAAGGAATTATTTGTTAGTATTTTTCCTACTTTATATTTATTTAAGAAAACAAAGCCAATTATTTTTAGTGTATTTTAATTTTTAACAAATTGTTACTAACTTATATATCAAAGTTTTGTTATTCAGAGTGTATGAACGTGTATAAAGTTAATATTTGTACCTATTAGTGCAACCAACAATTATATTTTACACACAAAAGTGAATATTTACGGGTAAATTACTTGAATCAGAGACTAATATTTTATAATATTTTATAGTACTTGAATTATTTAGCCCTAGTCAGTACTTTAATGCATCAGAAAATTTCTTAATTTTCTATTACGCATGCTATTTTGCGCTTTTCTTAAAATATATTTCTAAGACAAATTGTTTTTATTTTCTGCTTATAATGCAAAGTTGACACAGTTTTCACACTATGCAATGTACATTTGTTATATTCACTATTTACAAACCATAAACTTATGCTTATTTAATGTATAACTAACTAACTATCTCTCTAGCCTTCTTAACCCCGAAGGTTCATGGCTTCAGCAACACATGCCTTTTAGCTGTCCCTGTCCTGAGCAAGATCTAATATATACTCCTTTCCATCCCTACCAATTTCCTTTAGATCCATCTCTACATTATCCCTCCATCTTTGTTTTGGTCTTTCTATTGGTCTCTTACCATCAGGTTTCCCAACAAGAATCCTGTAAACTCTTTTTTCCTCTCCCATATATACCACCATATAACCTATCCACCTAAGTCTTCTTGATTTAATCATTCTAATAATATCTGGACATGAATACAAATTATGTACTTCTAAATTACAAGCAGAGGAAAATAGTGGAAATGATAAGTAAGACGTACAACAGCATAGAGAAAATGCGAAAGAAATACAATGGAGTCCGCGAGAAGGTTAGAGAATGAGTTTTTGTGAAACACGTAAACTTTATATCTGCCAACCTTTAGTTATCACTTGCTCCTGCCCACCCGGTCAAACTTTTTTGTCTCCATCCCTGATAGAAGCCGACTCCGCTTATTGGTACAGTAGATTTCCCTTATTTTACGAACTGATTGTTTCACGTTAGCAATATACCTACGTATATGTTTTCTTCTTTGGCCAACAGTAATTGGTACAGATTAACAAAAAGTTTGTACATGAGGTCAGTTCCACAACAGTCAGATGCAATCTAAATGTTTTTTGCACGTAATGACATGAGAAAAAAGAAAGAGAAACTGTACCCCTAAATATATTGGAAAGAGAAGCAGCTGGAACAAGTAAACAGATACACATGCCTAGGAACAGTCATAACGTCAAATGGAAGAATGGATGAAGAAGTGAATAATAGGGTAGAAAAAGCAAACCAAGTGTACTATCAACTCCACAACACATTAATTGGTAAAATGGAAATAGGTCAACAAACAAAGATGATGATTTACAAGACAATCTACATGCTCACATTGCTGTATGGAACAGAGAGCTTGACATTATTACCAAAACAGAATAGCAGATTTCAAGCAGCGGAGATGAGATACCTTCGAAAACTAGTAGGAAAGACTAGAAGAGATAGGATTAGAAATACCAGCATTAGAGACCAGTTACATCAAAAATAACTATTGGAAACAATAGAGAGAATGGCATTGCAAAGGTTTGGACACGTTACGAGAATGGAGGAGGATCGCAAGCTTAGACAGGTGTTGGAGGCCAGACCAGAAGGCAAGAGGGGAAGAAGACGAACAAGAGTTCAATGGGAAGAATATGTTGAATAGGTAGGAAAGAAGAAAGGGAAAACAATGCCGGAAGTCCGAAAATTAGCCTTGGACCGAAAAGTGTACAGGAAGTAGATGATGAATCCCGACGATTAATGTCAGAAGGGGATGAAAAAGAAGATTATTTGAAATCCAAGTTATGACCCAACTTTTACTGATAACACTGGTCTACAAAAAAATATTTGTGAATGTTACAAGAACAAAACAAGCTGTTTCTAGAAGTTGCTGAGCCCCTGAATGCAGATCTCATTTCAGAATTTCTCCATCGGGCTCAGATTTCCTGTAAAAATGCTTTCTTGGATTTTCCTACCTCAGCCTATGTTCTATATGTACTGGTCGAAAGGACTCGCTTTCACAAAAGTGCTACAAACGTAAAAGGTAATAAATCTGTGTCAGTATACAAAGGAATGAAGTAAATGAGTAACATAAAAGTGTATAAACATACCTAAAAATGTTTCCTTCCCGATTTCCTACGAAACTTTGCCTCAGGAACATCTCTTGATAAGGTCCAGCAGTAGTCGGAAAGCATTGGGGCATTCCATTGGCCTTGCTACCGCTTTTCCATTAGAGTATTGTCTTGGTGAAAAAGTTCACCGTGTTCGTCACTAACGGCACCAAGGTTAGTTGGGAAGAAGTCCAGGTGATCATTCAGGAAATGTAATTTTAGAGACATGTTGCATCCCATACGTTGGTATGATCTAATTAGTTCATGTACAATATCGCGATACAATATCGTGTTCGGGCATGACTCATCGACAGTGTTGCCATGCCTCTCTCTTATTCACGATTTGGTTTGTTGCAATTGGAACGTGCTGGTCATTCTATGGTCATATAATGACTGTTATTCAACAATAGCTGTAGAGTAAATATAGGTTAAGCCACAGCCCAATAGGGCGAATTTTCACGCATTGCATTAGGTACAGGTTAGTGTGTAACAAGAAAACTGAGCCAGATAGGAAAAAACGGATTTCATTTTCGAATTCAGCACCATCGACTTACCTTAGAACAACATTCACATTCCTTGTAACAAATTTCATGTTGTCCAGTGTAATGGGACGATAGCAGATTTATATTTAATGAAAATTTATAAAATTAACGGTTATTACAAATTCGAATTACCACTGTGATTTCTTTAATCGATCACGAGAGAAGATGTTTCTTTTGGTCCCTTTAGTGATCTCTTGAAAATTCAGCATTCGACAACCTGACAAAATCACTCCCAACGCCATACCGTAAAACTACTATGGTTTGTAAGGGATAATAATATCGTCAGTGTTTTGTGTAATTACCGTGTTTCAATAATGTATATTATCTTTCTTCAATGTAAATATGTCCCATCAGAACTCCAAGTTTAATGCCACATAAACATTTCATTGTACACTTAAGTTAAAAACCATTTTTAATGTACTTATTCAATTTAGTCATTGTCAAGACGATCCTCGAAACCCTAATGAAATGGAACTAGATCTTGCCAGCACCGTTACAAAAATTATGTCAAATCTCTGGCATAATAGTACAAGTTACAGATTCTCATATGCACTGAATAACGAATTGGATTAACTGTTCTGTGACAAAAATACAAGAATAAACTCTGATTATTTAAATTTTTCGTTGAACTTTAAAATACAAGTCATAGCGTCTAAATAAAACCAGCTACTGCGACATTATGATTGTTTTAAATTCAAACGGCTGACATTTTTAAAACTATTTTTCCAGTACCTTTATCAACATATTCCACTCATAGCTTCTGGCACTCATATTCCACTCATATCATCGTTGAATACGCTCGTCACTGCACGCCACGAATGAGCATATATCAAAGCTCTATAATATTTGAAACCTGTTGATTCCATTCTGAAAAAAACATACTGAAATTATAATCCTCTCTCTTTCTCTGCTCGTTTTTCACCGTTCACTGCAAGACATCAAACTTCTGTTTCTTGAGCGGAGATTTTTTGTTCTTGTTTTGCAACATTCTTTCTCACTCGCAGATCGACCTGGAACTTGTCGGCAAATACTTTCTTTCTTTTTACTAAGCAAATGCTCATTATTGCAATTCAACGTTTTGTTTACAGTGCAGGTTTCGCTCCCCTCTTCCTTTCCCGCCCTTCCCTGATTCGAATTTCGATGCTACGCTCGGAACCGGGAGAGGTAAGAGAGATCAAAATTTCCTTTTCGGAGAAAAAATTACTTAATTTGCAATGATGCGTGGCTTGTTGTCGACTCCGTCACACGGCAAGGAATGGAAAGATTGCAACACTACATGACGAAGGGAACGGCGCATGCGTGTAAGTACACAGAAAAAAAATAAAGAAACGAATACCTTTACGGTTATGCAACCCGGAATTTTATATCATCTAGTTTCGCCTGGAAGAGTAGTTCCCGAGAAGTGCAGTGTTTCCAACCCTATAACCGTAGTGTTCCCAACCCAATATTGGTTGCTTGTTTGGTTGATTTGGTGTTTTAAGTCCACTTTAAGCACATTAAGGCTAATTCGGACTGGACTTACAGTTTAACGTGGAATCCTACTTTGTGTCTCCATCGGGTGTCGCAACCCTTCATTACAAGGCGACGACACTACAACTGCGCCAACCAACCGTGTATTGCTTAGTTGAAAACGAAACGTTCACGTAAACGTCTTCATTCGTGAGTTATATTATGTTTACAGACTCACATTACAGGCCACTCTAATCCTGTATTGCATGTTTTCGGGAGCATTTATTTTACCTTTAGCGGAGAAAATTGTGTTATTAATTTACATCTTTATTTTCGCAGCATCTTTACCATTTAATGGTTAATGGCAACAATGACGTTGAATGATGATTCGATGAATGATAAACGGACACTCATATAGGAACACACATGCTAAGCCTAGACTCAAGCCCGGAACCTTCGCTTACTCGACCACACCGGTGAATGGGCGGGTAGATTTATCATGGTAATGATGGATATTATTATTATTACTATTATTTTTATCATTCTTTTATTTTACTTCGCATTTATGCTACTTTTGGCAAATCGCAACGACGAGGATTAGTGTATGATGAAATTCATGAAGGGACACTTATAAACAACCATACACAGCCCGGTACTCGAACCCGGGAATTTCGGCAGCGAGATCAAAAGCCGACGGCTTAATACGTTCGGACACAGTGGCGGCCAATTATTATTAGTTATATTGTCTCAAGTAGTGTACTTTGACCACCATATTCTTCCATACAATCATGAAACGGATGAAAATTAAAAAGTACAAATGCCTGTTTACAATTTTTTTATTTTTTAGCTTGCAATATAAACCCCTACTGCACGAAGCCAAATTGTGGAAATAAGAAACAGAACGAAGTTAATATATCTTGACTGTATAAAGTGTTAATACAAAATCGAGACAAGAGCCATTTAACAGTTGCCTGCCCGCCTATCCATTAGTTGTTTTTTGGAAATCATTGTCTGAAATGTGTGTGAACACAGACAACTAGAAATGCATCAAAGCGAAGTTGGGGAGTTGGGGGTCCGGACCACAGAAATACGTCCTTCGTGTCTTACAAAGCCGTATGATCCCAATATAATTCTTGTCTTCCAATAAGTTCAGAGGAAATTATATACCAATGGCTAAACAAATATTTTTTTTTATTATTTCATTTTAGTGCTGGAAAAATCTTTCGAGGGGGCGGATATCACTAGTGTTTTGGTATCACTTGTTTCATTTTCCTGCTTATCACAAGTAGATGTCTCATGCAAAGTTTTTTTTATTATTATTATTAAGGCACTTCATGAAGACAAGACAAAAATATTCAGAAGCCATTGTGCAGAGGAATGTGAAGCATATGAACCGACTGAAGAGGGATTATTCTGTGGTTGTTGTTGATACCCACCAACAAATCAAGCAAAAGGTAGGTAGGTGTTCCTTACATATTGTTATCCGTAACGTGAATAATTAAGGCCTCCCCCATGGCGCAGTGGTAGCGTCATTGCCTTGTAATCAAGGGGTCCCGGGTTCGATACCCGGTGGAGGCACAAGTGGTTCGGATCCCACTTTAAACTGTAGGTCCAGTCCCGATTAGCCTTACTGTGCATAAAGTGGACTTAAAACAGCAACTCAAACCAAACCAAACGTGAATAATTAATTACATTTCCAAACCAATCAGTGCTAGGAAAATCTCACTTTCCACAGAAAATTTACCATGACGTAATTCTTGCTCATGTTTGAAATTAAGACTTGCAAGTTAACACATAAATAGAATATTTCAATGTTGAATTAATTTAAAATGTCTTCAGAATATTTTTTCAGTCCTTTCAACATTACATAGATTTTAGGCTCATTAAATAAACTGCTTCACATAACATCCAGCGGCGTGACCAAGAGTGGTTGGTGGGGATCACAACCACCTCTTTGGCCCGGTATTCCTGAAAAAAGAACAACACAGACAAGAAAGATGGCAAATTGAGGACTTATTAATAAAAATAAGTATACAGGGTGATTGGTAATTCGACCTATTCCTGGAAAGGGGTAATACTAGAGAACATTTGCAACAAATTTGACCCTATGCACCGGGGGTCGGAAATCAATGGGTTTCGAGTTATTGCAGTTTGTAGATTTTCGTGAAATATTCCGACTTGCGACAAAAAACTAATAATTGTGAAAAAACTACTACACCCTGGACACTTAATCGACACGTTGCTAACAGCTGACGAATGAGTGACTACTGGGGAAAAAATTCATGCCCAAAATTCCCATACCCACAGAAATAAACAGTCATTAGTGCACACGTCATGAAGAAATTTGGAAATTAACGTTTAAATCGAAGAGGATTACTCAAAAAATTGGTAACACACTTAGCGTAAAAATTACGGAAAAAACTTCCTCGTTTCATAACCTCTCCAAAAAGATACAAATGTTGTCAACTGGCACACGGGTTGGGGGATAAATCTGAATAAAAAGCGGAGAAGGCGCGTTGTAGACCTCTTTGTAAAGTGAAAAGAAGTTGTCGGTTGTGAGAAATAAAGGAACGAAAATGAGTGAAATAATAGTGTTATTTACCATTCTCATGATTCCAGGTTGTCAGAATTAACTGTTACAAAAACTACAAATCCTGTTAAAATTGCCTTCCCCGGTTACGAATGCAAGCACGCAGCCTGCGGCGTACTTCAGACACAGTCACTCGCGTTGACACTCTCTCTCTTATGTCTCAATTCTCTTTCTCAACTCTTCTTGGGAATCCACTGATGTACTGTCGACTAACTCTTACATGTGACCCCAAATGTAAAAGTCGCATACTATTGACTAGGGATATCCTGTCAGAAGGATGGAGTATTGTCGATTTTTACTACATACCGACATTGAAGACCCCCATCACCTGACAAGAATTCTGTGGACGGACGAATCAAAATTCGACCGCGATGGTATTACGAATTTTCATAATGCGCATTTTTGGGCCCCTATGGGTCCAAGAAAATCTAAAGAAAAGGCTCACCAGAGAAAATTCTCACTAAATGTGTGGATGGAAGTCATCCACGATCATGTGATCGGGCCATTCTTTCTGCCACAAAACCTAAACGGCATTATCTACGAAAACTTCCTAAGGGAAGAATTGACGACGCTGCTGGAGGATGTGCCGCTCGCCACAAGATGGGGTATGATTTACAAACATGATGGCTGCAAAGCCCACTTTTTCTGGGGTGTGCGACAGTGGCTGGACGACAATTATCCCATGCAATGGATTGGTCGAGGCGGCCCGAAACCCTGGCCGGCGAGGAGTCCGGATTTTACGCCATGCGACTTTTACATTTGGGGTCACATGTAAGAGATAGTTCGACAGTACACCAGTGGATTCCCAAAAAGAGTTGAGAGAGAGAATTGAGACATAAGAGACAGAGTGTCAACGCGAGTGACTGTGTCTGAAGTACGCCGCAGGCTGCGTGCTTGCATTCGTAACCGGGGAAGGCAATTTTAACAGGATTTGTAGTTTTTGTAACAGTTAATTCTGACAACCTGGAATCATGAGAATGGTAAATAACACTATCATTTCACTTATTTTCGTTCCTTTATTTCTCACAACCGACAACTTCTTTTCACTTTACAAAGAGGTCTACAACGCGCCTTCTCCGTTTTTTATTAAAAATTTTCCCCAACCCGTGTGCCAGTTGACAACATTTGTATCTTTTTGGAGAGGTTATGAAACGAGGAAGTTTTTTCCGTAATTTTTACGCTAAGTGTGTTACCAATTTTTTGAGTAATCCTCTTCGATTTAAACGTTAATTTCCAAATTTCTTCATGACGTGTGCACCAATGACTGTTTATTTCTGTGGGTATGGGAATTATGGGCATGAATTTTTTCCCCAGTAGTCACTCATTCGTCAGCTGTTAGCAACGTGTCGATTAAGTGTCCAGGGTGTAGTAGTTTTTTCACAATTATTAGTTTTTTGTCGCAAGTCGGAATATTTCACGAAAATCTACAAACTGCAATAACTCGAAACCCATTGATTTCCGACCCCCAGTGCATAGGGTCAAATTTGTTGCAAATGTGCTCTAGTATTACCCCTTTCCAGGAATAGGTCGAATTACCAATCACCCTGTATGTTCTCCCCTTTCTAAAATCCTGATAACTGATAACATCATTCAAAATCCAAACAGCTTCTCATTGGATGACATAATGATCAGCTCTTAAGCCCCTTATCGCCTTTGATACCTAGCTTTCTATATGAGACGGGTAAATTCAATATGCTTAACTGTTAATGTTTGTTCTCTCTATCTCACTCACTCACTCACTCACTCTCTCTCTCTCACACACACACATACACAAACACACACACACACACACACATAAATGTCAATAAAAAAAATTCTCAACTTACGTAGTTGCAGCAAACACTGTTAGAGGCGGAAACAGTCCCAGATTTGATATGCGAGTTAAAATTACAATATGTTTGATACGCTGATTCCAAATACGGCCTCTACTTTTCTCTATCACGTAAGGATTTTCCACACACAAAATCACATTCTCACTTGGTCTCCTTGTTCCCTGGATCTTACGCCGTACGATTTCTTTCTATGGGGGTTTATTAAAGACATGGCCAACTTCCATCCAACCACTTCGTGATCGGATAATGCATGCAGTGCAGGACATTACAGTGGACATGTTACACCATGTCTGGAACGCGTTTGATTACCACGTTGATGTGTATCGTGAGACCAGGAGAGCCCACATTGAAGGATTGTAATTTTAACTCACATATCAAAAACTGGGACAATTTCCGCCTCTAACAGTGTTTTCTGCAACCACGTAAGTTGAAAAATATATCTTGCATTGACATTTATAACCGCACCATTCATTTGTGTATACTCTATCATACATACATAAGATGTTTGTTGCAAAATTTCTTAATGGTTGATAGAGAAATTTCTGATATTTGCCTCCCCCTCCCCAACTCATGAACCTAGCTACGTCCCTGAGTGGGAAGGAAAAGGATGGAAAGGTGGAGGAAAGAAAGGGATCAGTTGTAAAGGGTTTCTGATTGTAATTCGTATACAAATTACATCATTCAAAACTATAGCTATAATATTTTCAGTTCTGCTGTTTTCATCTGTTTAAGCTTACATATGTCCCTAATTATTTTATTTTAAAGCTCCAAGTCATGTTCTTCTGTGATAAAGTTCTCACTGTTTCACATTCATATTTTACGTTATGATACAACAGAAAAATATTGATGTCTTGTATTTATTAAATCATATTTTTATATATTGATGAGGATAAACGTTTATGAAAAGAAAAGTAATGTACATTAACTGAATTGAATGTTCTATTTGTTTCCTGTTTGTGATTTTCAATTGCTAATATTGTTCGTAACAGGTTGGGTTTGGAAATTGATTTGAACAGGTTATCAATAAAAAAAAGTTTATGTTTAACCTGTGTGTGTTGTGTAAAGTATTATGTCACTTCGTTTTGGCCTATAAGCATATAACAGAACCTGTTTCCTATATAGTTTTACAAAGTTATTATTGATATTATATTTACACCACCTACATCTGGTAATGATTTCCCCAGTGCCATTTGGCATGTGATGTTTAGTAATAAAATTCAAGGAAAATATATTTATGAGTTCTTCATTCATTTATTTTCAGGAAGCATCGCCATTTGCTAACAGAAGATTTTGAGAATGAAGCACCTTATCTGGCACTATTAGTGGAAATAAAGTAGAAGTAAAGTGGAAGTAGCTGGATGCTAGAAAGTGCAATGTGCCACTTTACATACATTTATCAGTGCACTTGTTGGCATGTACTATGTTTTTGAATTAGACTACTCCGAAAGCTGTGCTACATGTATGGCAGTAGTCTAGTACATAGTATTAGGTTATAAATACAAACTGTCGCCTCAAGTCATCTATCTTATGTGAGATGTTCAAGGATTTAAAACAGAATGTGCATTAAGCACCAGTGTACCTGTGTCAAACAATAAATATTCTGTCTCAAGATCTTCTGTATCATTTGTTAGTATGAATTGCACCTAAGTTATTTTATTGTTCACTAACAACCAGGGACGTCGTTAGGGAGGGGCACGCGGGGGCACTGGCCCCGGCAAACGTCCACGTGGCCCGGGGAAACTATTCTGTATTTGCTGGAAATTTTACTTTGATGACAAACATTGCAAAATAATTCTTCAGTAGCTTTTGTTTGCAGTTCGAAACACTTCTTCAATTTCCGTAGCACCAAAAGCAAGGCATTTCTTTCTTACTTCCCTCTTTCTTGCTTGTTAAACACAAACAGATGTATTGGCAGAGGATGCAGTTGATGGTTTTGTGGTCCGCCCTGTCAGGGAAGTCTGAGACCTATTGAAAATGCACTTTTCCTCCCTGCTGCACACCAGACCCAGGATCCCCCCCAAAAACCTGCACTTTCTCTTCATCTGGCCCTGCACTTGCACCATAGACGCCGAAAGGACGACACAAACAGGAGGATTTAGCTACGGGTGGCTAGAACTTTCTGGGTTAATTATTTTATGGTTCAGAAAAGATATCCCCATGCGTTTCAAATTCCAAGAACAGAATTCTATTGCTTGTCCCTTTTTCAGCGCGGGAATGAATGAAATAGCGGTTCTTCTCACATGCACTCAACCCTCCTGCTAATGACCTGCCCTGCAAAGGAGGGGAAAGGCCACTTTCTGAAAATTCGGAAAGACATCGAAGCGGTCGGTTCATCTGTTGATTTGGTGGACAGTTGATATCTGTCAGATAGTTTGAAGTAGGATTTGTGGTCCGAGCGTTGGTAAACTTCTGTAAACGCGAGAAGACAGCATCACGAAGTGTTTGTGATCTCGTTTTCCTACATCTCGAGTGAAATGTCGAATGAGAAGCTGCCAGATTGTCTTCCTCTGGAAACAATGGATCAGGATCGACTGATTGACCAAATATCCAACATATTGGCATTCTAAAAAAGAGTCTGACTGCCACACAAGATCCTGGGTTCGACTCCCAGTGTGGTTGATCTCATGTATAATGAAGGATAAACCACGTCAATTAAGGAAGGAAACTAGGTATGTAGCAATTGTTTTTACAGCCGTCTGCATGCTCTATAAGTATTATGTTACAAAATTTGTATATCTTTCTGACTTTCTGTGATTTTTCTTCACTTAGCCTCCACCTGCAAATGCGGAAGCTGCTGCAGCTTAGGTGACTAGGTTGGCTAGACATACAAATATAATTAATCCCTAGTAATACAGCGAATAGGGGCCTCCCCGATGGCGCAGTGGTAGCGTCGTCGCCTAGTAATCAGGCTGTCCCGGGTTCGATATCCGGTGGATGTACAAGTGGTTCGGATCCCACTTTAAGCTGTAGGTCCAGTCCCGATTTGCCTTACTGTGCATAAAGTGGACTTAAAACAACAAATCAATCAATCAATACAGCGAATAATAGTTATATAATATAATCATGAGTTATGGAGAAGCAAATTACTTATCAAGCATTTTCTGTTTCTATTTGTTGTGCTGTGGTTAACAATGTGCACTACGATGACAGGGGTTCTGGGTTCGAATCCCGGACTTTGCGTGTGTTCTTTATGATGGTCCTCTCATCAATTTCACATCACTCATTTTCATCTTCATCTTCACGATTAGCCAAAAAGTGTCAGAAAAGCTAAGTAAAATAAACCAAATCAATAATTTATATATTTCTATATTACGTCGCTTTTCTACCTCTTGGGTTAAATGCGACGATGGGGATGAATGATGTGCCGAAGGAATGGCGATGGGACACACATGTCCAATGTCCGAACCTTGGACCTCTGGTTTCGTAGCGTGTTATATTCAGTGGAATTCTTAGGAAGAAAAACTGTAAAAGTAGGGTGAAAAGAAGCAAAGTTGTACGATTCATAAAAAGCCATCTTTAGTTCTGCTAAAACCTTCCAATTATCGAGTTCGTGTTTTAAGTTCATTGTATGCACAGTAAGGCTAATCGGGGATCCGAACCACTATGTGCCTCCACCGGGTATCGAACCCGGCACCCCTTGATTGCAAGGCTGCGACGCTACCACTGCGTCATCGAGGAGGCCGAGAAAAACTTACAATTAGTCAGTAAATTAATATTGAGGGACAAGGCCTGTGAAGAGTTCTTTGATTCGGTTGCACGCGGTCATCACATCGAGTCTCATAGTTTCGAGAGCAGAATTTGCTTCCATATCGCTTTCAAGTACTTCCCAAATTATCCTCAGGATGTTGGAACAGCACATAAATGTTGGAACTAATACAAGCAGGCATATACCCAGGGAAGGGGCTCGGGGGCTGCAGTCCTTTCCCGAAATCCTACAAATATCTGATTTTAATAATGTGTAGTAGTAATTAAATTTACTTCATTAACAGGATTAAACACCTTGTATATGGTAAGTTGCAATATACCAAGAAATTCATCTTCAGCGCATTTACTCCTCCCCCAACCTTTTCGTCTTTAGATGGCGGCTGCCGATAAGGGATAAGCCACTTCCGAAATCAAATTCTGGCTACCGGCCTAACCACCACCGATCGAACCTTGAACCTTTCGATTGATTCATTAATTGAACTTGTGTTTTAAGTCCACTTTATTCACAGTAAGGCTAATCGGGACTGCACCTACAGTTTAAATTGAGATCCGAACAACTATGTGCCTTCATCGGGAATCGAACCTGGGCAGGTTGTTGAACCTGCCGAACCAAAGATGGAAGCGTAATTATTTGAGCGTGTGGGAACTTTGTTTTATCCAGTGTCATCATATAACCTATTCAATTTTCCACATACAAATAAGATTAATTTTAAGAAATTAGACGTGTGCATATAATTTCTTATCGTCATAATTTCCCAAGTAAACAATCAGATGCCATAGAAGACTCGGGCCCGCCCTTGAACTAAGAGATACCGGATTCGATTCCGATATGAACTGTATACATGAGATGCCTAGCTTGAACTCATTACGCACACATTTCATATTTTCACTGTTGCCAATACTTGTAAACCTGGTTCCAGCACTTTATATCTAAAACCACGGAAAAGGGTTTTATCTACTTCTCAATTTTCTTCCAGCAAATTTACAAATCTAAAGACTAAGAACATTGTTCTTGGTGTATCAGCCATTAAGCTAATGAGTTCATTCTGCATTTAGTTTCCCGAATAATGGCTGTAGATTTCTCGAGAGTATATCCGTAGACTGTTGGGGGCTACAGAAGAAAATGATGTTCCTTTCCAATTTATTGATTGATTGAGTTGGTGTTTTAAGTCTACTTTATACACAGTAAGGCTAATCGGGATTCTACAGTGTGAAGTGGGATCCGAACCACATGAGCATCCACCGGGTACCGAACCCGAAACCCCTTGATTACAAAGTGACAATGCTACCATGCGCTACCCTGGAGGCCCTTGATCCTTTTATCTTTTATATATATATATATATATATACATACATACACACACAAACATACATATATAATGGTATGTATACAGTATAGGCCTATATGGTGTATAAACAGTTTGTTAATTTATAATAGTTTGATAGAAAAAACCTTACGTTAGGGCCCCCCAAAACTGATGAACCTAGCTACGTCCCTGCAAATATACCTTGTTCCAGCGACGCTGAAAGTTCGATGTATAAAATAATTGTCAGTCATTAAGTTCAACACCCTCTGCGCGTGTGTTGCGATGTGTTAGCGTGTTGCAATTTTGTTTTAATTCCATTTCATGCTCAGAAAGGCTACCTGAGTTGGGGCCTACAGTTTAAAGTTGAATCCGAACACTACGCACTTGCACCTACAACGGGAATCGAACCTGGGACTCCTTGATTAAAGAGAGTTAACGTGTTAATGGCACTACAGTTTCGTGAATTCAAGGAAGCAAGATGGGAAAAAATGTGACGACGACATATATATATAGTATATACGAGGGTCACTATTTATATTTTGAGCCTAACAATGAAAAAACAGGAATTTGGCATTGAAACCTGCTTTATTGTTTTTTGAAGTATTCTCCTTTATGGTCATTACACTTTTGCATTCGTTCAAACCATTTGTCAAAGCAGTTTTTCCAATCTTCTTGAGACACCTCCATAATATGGTTTTTGAACGCATCAACGGCGTCTTCCGCCGACGAAAATCGTTGTCCACGCAATTTATTCTTGACATTCGGGAAAAAGAAGAAGTCATTGGGTGCCAAATCAGAACTCTACGGCGGATGACCCATCAATTCGATTTTTTGACTGTTCATAAAGTCGGTTGTTAGACGAGATGTGTGACAGCTGGCATTGTCTTGATGAAGAATGATCCGACGGCGTTTGTTTGTTTTCCGTATTTGACTGAAGACCTCTGGCAAACAAATTGTTGTGTACAATTCAGAGTTCACCGTTCTACGTTCCTCTAAAGGCACAGTTGCCACATGACCAGTTTTCCCGACAAAACAGGCGACCATTTGTTTCGATGTGCTTCGAGCGCGAACTACTTTTGTTGGATTGTGTTCATCTTGAAACACCCATACAGTCGACTGCTGTTTACGTTCCGGCTCATATGCATATATCCAAGATTCGTCACCTGTTACAATCTTATATACGTCTTTTGAAGCACCACGATTTTACGTATTTATTGAGCATTTGTTTGCACCAATTGACGCGAGCGTCTTTTTGAGTTTTTGTCAAATTGTGTGGGATCCAACGAGAACATACCTTTCTCACAGCTAAATGATCATGTAATA
The DNA here is from genome assembly GCF_977018435.1 of Lepisma saccharinum. Lineage (NCBI taxonomy): Eukaryota > Metazoa > Arthropoda > Insecta > Zygentoma > Lepismatidae > Lepisma > Lepisma saccharinum. The sequence goes on along the minus strand of NC_139230.1, from coordinate 74,631,344 downwards.
TTTTATATATGCTGGTGGAACTAATGCCTATGGTTGCCTCAATCTCACAGTATGTCACATGACGATCTTGCAGTATTAGGTTTTGCACAGCATCAATGTTTTCTTGAACAACAACTGATTTTGGACGACCTTCGCGAATCTCGTCGGTGAGCGAATGGCGGCCACGATTAAATTCGTTATACCAGCGTTTCGCAGTGACAAAGGATGGGGCTTCATCGCCAAATGTGGAAGTAAGTTGTTCGATGCACTCTTGTCTTGATAATCCACGTCGAAAATCGTAAAAAATCATCGCACGAAAATGTTCACGAGTTAATTCCATTTTATTGTTGTCGCGCAATCTCCAAGGCAACATAAACAACACAAATGAAGCTATTGACAAAACATTTGAAGTACGTTATGGTCAATAATGCCAGACGATTCCGTGCAAACGTCAAATCGCGCCTAACTTCAATCAGTGTTGCCAAGGCTCAAAATATATATAGTGACCCTCGTATAATTTGTGTGTGTGTGTGTAATACTTTCTAGCACATCCATTTTCCAACCTTCATTTTATCATCATTACGTTGAATTTTGCACCAGTGATTTATCACTATACGTTCTAGGTCACGTCACTTTGAGTCGTAAAGTATTGTCTGTAATTCAGTTTTGGTATAGTTGGTAGGCTCTCACATAAGAATTTTTAAGGTGGGAGTAGGGTTTGGGGCTCAACTTCTAGAACAAAATTGTGCGAGTTTAATTGAGAATACGAAAATGTATCGGAATACTAGTATTACTTTAATATCATCAGGAAAGTAAAGCGTAAAATTGAATTCTGCCTCTGGGTGAGCCCATGGTATTATTAATGTTTGTAGTTAATATATTAACCATGAATATCAGCATAACCGAACGCTTATAATGTGATGATTTATTAGTGTTACCAACCTAAAGGTGTGGAGTGCGGCCTGTTGCCTATTTCATTACAGAATTCCACATGTAAATATTGGTGAGCTGTTATTGCGAGTAACCGTTATAGGCTTAGACCAACTTCTGGTGTTTATACTTCAACTCACTTCCTCAACAAATGCTTTCTCGATTGATTATATTTTAAGCAAAGCGTCATTCATTTGCCTGCGAGTGTTCCTCTTACCAACAGCAGCTCGCTCGCACACACAGTGCCCAGCCCACTTGTCGAGATGCGTTGTCTCTAGGTATACAATGCTGTTCTCTAACAATGTTGTTTCTCTATTCGGTCTTTGTATTCGAATGTTTGATTGATTGATTGATTGATTGATTTGGTGTTATAAGTCCACTTTGTGCACAGTATGGCTAATCGGGACTGGACCTACAGTTTAATGTGGGATCCGAACCACTATGTACCTCAACCGGGTAACGAACCCGGGACCATTTGATTACAAGGTAACTATGCTACCACTGCGCCATCGGGAGGCCCTTGTATTCTCTATTATCTGCCACTACACACAGAACTCAAAGCGTGTCAATTGACACACAAAAGTGCGTAATTTTCTGACTCCAGTGACATTAATAATGCATGAAACTGGAAGACCGACCTAATTGCATCAAAGTAAATGTGTCAAATGACTCAATTAAGTGGATATTTCGTTTGATGCACCAAAACGTGTCGTTGGAATCAAACATTTGATGCATCTTCAGTGTGTAGGATGACACGTTTCATTGCATCAGTTTCTTTCCTCGTGGGGGTTGCATACCTGGAAGGGAAAAGTTCCAATACATTTCTCCACTGTAAAAAATATTGCACTTCTCAAACACTTTCTTGATACACTTCACATTTAATGTGCTTCAGAAGTGTTAGAATTGCTGAAAAAGTGATGGAAGGGAGTATTGTCAATATTAAATATTCTGCAAGTGTGTAAAGTGAATTCTAGAAATTATTAATTATTTTTTATCTTTTATAGTACATTTGACACATTTAGAGCATGCTGAGAACACTTATTAGTACACAATGGAGGAATTAATCATTACTGGAAATTTTTAGGTGGGGGGATGCTCAGTGCAAATTTCTCTAGTGCAGGGGAATGAAGGTGTTAAGCTACACTTAAGTAAATATTGGTCTTTTCTTGTTCACATTTGTGCACATATTACCACACTTTTTTTAAGTGCCATGGCATAGTGAGTTCATGGTTATATGTGCAAATATTGAATTGAATATTAAATACATAAGAATAACACTTTCAGGACATACTGAAAATAACTTTGCACAAAATGAGAGAACATAATAATTTTTGGGCTGAGAAAAAGAAGTCAATTGATTTTCGTTCCCATTTAATATACATGGTTATGTCTTACAGTGTACATCCAGATTAACAATCACAGCAAAACAAAAAAAGCAAAATGTTGAATTATGAATTAAGTGATGTAGGAGTAAAAGCATTGTCATTCAACAGAAAGAAATCTATATCCTGTAACCTAAAATTAACATAAAACATAGAAACACTATGAATACAAATTTCAATCACGACACCAATGTTGTTAGCAGGGACGTAGCTAGGTTCATCAGTTTTGGGGGGTCCTAACGTAAGGTTTTTTCTATCAAACTATTATAAATTAACAAACTGTTTATACACCATATAGGCCTATACTGTATACATACCATTATATATGTATGTTTGTGTGTGTATGTATGTATATATATATATATATATATATAAAAGATAAAAGGATCAAGGGCCTCCAGGGTAGCGCATGGTAGCATTGTCACTTTGTAATCAAGGGGTTTCGGGTTCGGTACCCGGTGGATGCTCATGTGGTTCGGATCCCACTTCACACTGTAGAATCCCGATTAGCCTTACTGTGTATAAAGTAGACTTAAAACACCAACTCAATCAATCAATAAATTGGAAAGGAACATCATTTTCTTCTGTAGCCCCCAACAGTCTACGGATATACTCTCGAGAAATCTACAGCCATTATTCGGGAAACTAAATGCAGAATGAACTCATTAGCTTAATGGCTGATACACCAAGAACAATGTTCTTAGTCTTTAGATTTGTAAATTTGCTGGAAGAAAATTGAGAAGTAGATAAAACCCTTTTCCGTGGTTTTAGATATAAAGTGCTGGAACCAGGTTTACAAGTATTGGCAACAGTGAAAATATGAAATGTGTGCGTAATGAGTTCAAGCTAGGCATCTCATGTATACAGTTCATATCGGAATCGAATCCGGTATCTCTTAGTTCAAGGGCGGGCCCGAGTCTTCTATGGCATCTGATTGTTTACTTGGGAAATTATGACGATAAGAAATTATATGCACACGTCTAATTTCTTAAAATTAATCTTATTTGTATGTGGAAAATTGAATAGGTTATATGATGACACTGGATAAAACAAAGTTCCCACACGCTCAAATAATTACGCTTCCATCTTTGGTTCGGCAGGTTCAACAACCTGCCCAGGTTCGATTCCCGATGAAGGCACATAGTTGTTCGGATCTCAATTTAAACTGTAGGTGCAGTCCCGATTAGCCTTACTGTGAATAAAGTGGACTTAAAACACAAGTTCAATTAATGAATCAATCGAAAGGTTCAAGGTTCGATCGGTGGTGGTTAGGCCGGTAGCCAGAATTTGATTTCGGAAGTGGCTTATCCCTTATCGGCAGCCGCCATCTAAAGACGAAAAGGTTGGGGGAGGAGTAAATGCGCTGAAGATGAATTTCTTGGTATATTGCAACTTACCATATACAAGGTGTTTAATCCTGTTAATGAAGTAAATTTAATTACTACTACACATTATTAAAATCAGATATTTGTAGGATTTCGGGAAAGGACTGCAGCCCCCGAGCCCCTTCCCTGGGTATATGCCTGCTTGTATTAGTTCCAACATTTATGTGCTGTTCCAACATCCTGAGGATAATTTGGGAAGTACTTGAAAGCGATATGGAAGCAAATTCTGCTCTCGAAACTATGAGACTCGATGTGATGACCGCGTGCAACCGAATCAAAGAACTCTTCACAGGCCTTGTCCCTCAATATTAATTTACTGACTAATTGTAAGTTTTTCTCGGCCTCCTCGATGACGCAGTGGTAGCGTCGCAGCCTTGCAATCAAGGGGTGCCGGGTTCGATACCCGGTGGAGGCACATAGTGGTTCGGATCCCCGATTAGCCTTACTGTGCATACAATGAACTTAAAACACGAACTCGATAATTGGAAGGTTTTAGCAGAACTAAAGATGGCTTTTTATGAATCGTACAACTTTGCTTCTTTTCACCCTACTTTTACAGTTTTTCTTCCTAAGAATTCCACTGAATATAACACGCTACGAAACCAGAGGTCCAAGGTTCGGACATTGGACATGTGTGTCCCATCGCCATTCCTTCGGCACATCATTCATCCCCATCGTCGCATTTAACCCAAGAGGTAGAAAAGCGACGTAATATAGAAATATATAAATTATTGATTTGGTTTATTTTACTTAGCTTTTCTGACACTTTTTGGCTAATCGTGAAGATGAAGATGAAAATGAGTGATGTGAAATTGATGAGAGGACCATCATAAAGAACACACGCCCAGTCCGGGATTCGAACCCAGAACCCCTGTCATCGTAGTGCACATTGTTAACCACAGCACAACAAAGAGAAACAGAAAATGCTTGATAAGTAATTTGCTTCTCCATAACTCATGATTATATTATATAACTATTATTCGCTGTATTGATTGATTGATTTGTTGTATTAAGTCCACTTTATGCACAGTAAGGCTAATCGGGACTGGACCTACAGCTTAAAATGGGATCCGAACCACTTGTACATCCACATAGATGAGAAGAATAGAGCTAGAGAGAGAATGCTACAGATGGAAACTCGAAGTAATGCTGAGAGGTATAAAGAACTAAGAAGAAAAGCACATAGGATATGCAAGGAAAAGAAGAAAATGATGTATAAAAAGAAGATGCAAGAAATAGAAGAACTAAATCAGCAAAGTGAAATAAGAAAATTCTATAGAGCTATAAATAGAATGAGAATAGGGTTTGAGCCAAGAATAGAAGTATGTAAGGATAAGAATGGGAAAGTAATTGTAGAAGAGAATCAGATACTCAATAGATGGGCAGAGCACTTTAAAGAGATTTTGAATAAAGTGGAAGACCAAGGAGAAGAGCAGTATAAAGGGAATATACGAAATAGGGATGGTCATGAGGTACCAGTACCTAGTATTGAAGAAGTTGAATCTGTAATGAAGAAAATGAGTAATAATAGAGTTCCAGCCGAGGATGAAGTGATAATTGAACTTATCAAACTTGGTGGTAAGGCATTGTTGGCAGCAATACATAGATTGATTGTAATGATATGGGAAAATGAAGCAATGCCCCATAAATGGAAATCTGGAATAATATGCCCAATTTATAAGAAAGGTGATAAATTAATATGCGGAAATTACAGAGGCATCACACTTCTTAGTGTGGTCTATAAGATCCTGTCAGGATTGATCAGTGAGAGAATAAAATGTTACACAGAAGATATACTGGGAGAGTACCAATGTGGATTTCGCCCTGGCAGAAGCACTACTGATCAGATATTTATAATTAGACAGATGATGGAAAAGTTTTATGAACATGATGTGGATTTGCATTTTTTATTTGTTGACTTCAGGCAGGCTTTTGACAGTGTTAATCGAAATGAACTGTTTAAGGTACTTGAAGAGTATAATATTCCCCTCAAAATAATAAGACTAATAAGAATGACTATGAGTGGTACTAAGGCACGAGTGAAAGTTTGTAGTAAACTGAGCGAAGAGTTTAAATTCAATACAGGAGTGAAACAAGGGGATGGCCTTTCGGCAGTATTATTTAATCTAGCATTACACAAAGTAATGAATGTAGTTGACCAAATGGGAACCATATTTGGAAAGTCCAGTCAAATATGCGCATATGCAGACGATGTTACAATCATTTCTAGAACAATAAGAACACTTAAACAAATCTATGAGCAAATGGAAAGAGAAGCAAAAAAAATAGGGCTCACTGTAAATGAAAAAAAGAAAAAGTATATGAGAATGTCTAACTCTGAGATCAGAAGAGCACCTCAAGATCTGACAATTGGAGATAATAAGTTTGAGGGAGTTCCTTGTTTTAAATATCTGGGGACAATGGTATATAGTGATAATGATATGAGTAAAGTAATAAAGGAAAGAATACATCCAGGCAACCGTGCATATTTTGCAAATATGCAGTTGTTTAGAAATAGACTGATCACAAGAAATACAAAGCTTAAAATTTATAAGACACTGGTACGACCAGTTGTCACTTATGGATCAGATAATTGGACTTTGAAACTGTCAGATGAAAATGCCCTCAGAATATTTGAGAGAAGAATTTTAAGAAAGATATATGGACCTGTGAAGGAAGATGATGACTGGAGAATAAGATATAATGCAGAGCTAGATGATTTAATAAAAGGCCAAGATATAGTGAGATTTGTCAAAGCCCAGAGAATAAAGTGGTTGGGGCATGTGGAGAGAATGATGGAATACCGGATGCCAAGAAGAATGTTGAAAGAAAAGCTTCACCATGCAAGAAGAAAGGGCAGGCCCCGACTTCGATGGATGGACGACGTCGCTGCAAACTTGCGGAAAATGAAAATTAAAGGATGGAGGAGAAGAATTGATGATATATTGGAATGGAGGCTGATTGTGGAGGAGGCCAAGGCCCACCAAGGGCTGTAGAGCCAGAAAGAGAGAGAGAGATAACTCATGATTATATTATATAACTATTATTCGCTGTATTGATTGATTGATTTGTTGTTTTAAGTCCACTTTATGCACAGTAAGGCTAATCGGGACTGGACCTACAGCTTAAAGTGGGATCCGAACCACTTGTACATCCACCGGATATCGAACCCGGGACAGCCTGATTACTAGGCGACGACGCTACCACTGCGCCATCGGGGAGGCCCCTATTCGCTGTATTACTAGGGATTAATTATATTTGTATGTCTAGCCAACCTAGTCACCTAAGCTGCAGCAGCTTCCGCATTTGCAGGTGGAGGCTAAGTGAAGAAAAATCACAGAAAGTCAGAAAGATATACAAATTTTGTAACATAATACTTATAGAGCATGCAGACGGCTGTAAAAACAATTGCTACATACCTAGTTTCCTTCCTTAATTGACGTGGTTTATCCTTCATTATACATGAGATCAACCACGCTGGGAGTCGAACCCAGGATCTTGTGTGGCAGTCAGACTCTTTTTTAGAATGCCAATATGTTGGATATTTGGTCAATCAGTCGATCCTGATCCATTGTTTCCAGAGGAAGACAATCTGGCAGCTTCTCATTCGACATTTCACTCGAGATGTAGGAAAACGAGATCACAAACACTTCGTGATGCTGTCTTCTCGCGTTTACAGAAGTTTACCAACGCTCGGACCACAAATCCTACTTCAAACTATCTGACAGATATCAACTGTCCACCAAATCAACAGATGAACCGACCGCTTCGATGTCTTTCCGAATTTTCAGAAAGTGGCCTTTCCCCTCCTTTGCAGGGCAGGTCATTAGCAGGAGGGTTGAGTGCATGTGAGAAGAACCGCTATTTCATTCATTCCCGCGCTGAAAAAGGGACAAGCAATAGAATTCTGTTCTTGGAATTTGAAACGCATGGGGGATATCTTTTCTGAACCATAAAATAATTAACCCAGAAAGTTCTAGCCACCCGTAGCTAAATCCTCCTGTTTGTGTCGTCCTTTCGGCGTCTATGGTGCAAGTGCAGGGCCAGATGAAGAGAAAGTGCAGGTTTTTGGGGGGGGGGATCCTGGGTCTGGTGTGCAGCAGGGAGGAAAAGTGCATTTTCAATAGGTCTCAGACTTCCCTGACCGGGGCGGACCACAAAACCATCAACTGCATCCTCTGCCAATACATCTGTTTGTGTTTAACAAGCAAGAAAGAGGGAAGTAAGAAAGAAATGCCTTGCTTTTGGTGCTACGGAAATTGAAGAAGTGTTTCAAACTGCAAGCAAAAGCTACTGAAGAATTATTTTGCAATATTTGTCATCAAAGTAAAATTTCCAGCAAATACAGAATAGTTTCCCGGGGCCACGTGGACGTTTGCCGGGGCCAGTGCCCCCGCGTGCCCCTCCCTAACGACGTCCCTGGGGCCGAGCAAGGCTGGACAGATAAACTGCGTGGGACAATCGTGTAATGAAGCTACGTGGGGGTATGCACGTCTGTTCAACTGCTGCGTTACCCCACATTGGTGTACACAAACACCGCACGATCGTACGTAGTGCTCCCCGTCGGCTCGAGCAAGACGGACGAAGTACGTGTTGTGGGTGAATGGGGCAAGAATGAAGGACGCTACATGTGTTCCACGATGACAATGCCCCAGAGTGCATGGCCCCACCTGACAGCAGTGGTCAGGTAGTGAAGAGCACAGGCACGGGTGGCTCAAGAACGTCAGCTGATTGTACCACAGCGCCGTGCGGACGTGTGGGCTGATTGGAAGTGCAGCGTCAGGGAGCGTGTCAGTGAAAGAGCCGGTGCGGTGGTGGTGTGCTTGACGTACGACAATTGAGTACGTTGTTTCGAAGCCGTTGTGACCAGTGTGTGTGTGTGTGTGTGCCACCTGTGCACTGCAGTACAGTATTCCATAATTGGCACTATCCTCACCGTACCATGGAACGCTACACATTTGTAGAACTGAGGGACATGCATTTTGTCTACGGCCTTGCAGACGGCAATGGCCGAACAGCTGCACGCCTTTATCTCGGACGGTATCCGGAGAGGCGACAACCCGACAGCAGGTTGTTTTCGAACGTGCACCGTACCCTTGGTGAATCGGGTGTGTTACGTGCAGGCCATCATGTCGGTCACCCAAGACATGTGCGCACCGCGGCGGTCGAGGAGGACGTACTTGCTCGCGTGGACGACACACCGTCCACTAGCACCCGTAGCATTGCACGTGCAGTGGGAGTATCACAGTCGACAGCTTGGCGTGTCCTTCATGATGATCTGCTGTATCCCTATCATCCACAGCGAGTCCACGCGTTGCAGGCTGGGGATTACCCACGACGTGTGAAATTCTGTCAACGACTGTTGCAGTTTTGTACCGACGATCCCCGTTTTTTGCGCCATGTGCTTTTCACGGACGAGGCAACATTCACCCGTGAGGGCATCTTCAATTGCCGAAACAGCCATGTGTGGGATTATGAAAATCCACATGCAGCAGTCGAGGTGCACCATCAGACCCAGTTTGCAGTGAATATCTGGGCAGGTATCATCGATGAACAGATTATCGGTCCATACCTGCTGCCACCACGTTTAAATGGCCGCCTCTATCGCACCTTTCTTGCATCAGTCCTTCCAGAGCTGCTAGAAGATGTACCCCTCAACGTGCGACATCGTATGTGGTTTCAATTGGATGGAGCGCCTGCACATTTTGATGGCACAGTGCGAACCCTTTTGCACCATACCTACCCACAGCGCTGGATCGGCAGAGACGGCCCCGTCCCCTGGCCCGCCCGTTCGCCTGACCTCACACCAATGGATTTCTTCTTGTGGGGCCATGTGAAAACACTCGTCTACGAGACCCCGGTGCCTGACAAGGAAACATTGGTAGCGCGGATACTTGCAGCATCGGCCGAGGTGTTTACCATGCCAGGGATTTTTGATAGGGTTCGCCAGAATTTCCTGCGACGCTGCAATTGTATGTGGTGGTCGTCAATTTGAGCAACTTTTGTAACAACGTCAGCCCGGGGTACGACTACGTACTACGTACTATTCCTATCTGTAAGTGCACCTTTGCGTGGCAATAAACCTCCTGTGCCCGTAGTTGCTGTGTTTGTCCTGCTGGCGCACTACCTCTGTGTGCCATCCCCTCGGTGCTGCTACGGGGAATCCCTCGTCCCGCATTTGTTGTCTCCTTGACAGGTACCATTCCCCGTCCGGTCCTCTTTCTCTTTTGTTGAACCGTGCTTTGTTCTTGCTGCGGTGTCTACCCACTGTGTTTAGTGGACTCCCCACGCGCTGCATGTGTTTGTTTCCCGCTGTGCAATTATTACTTCATGCTTCATAGCTTCTTTTGTCCCTACCGTTGTCGATCGCTACCCTTTCCCTTCACTTGTCTTGCGGGACACTCCTATTTCGTTTGTGGAACCCCATGCGCATGCGTTGCGCAGCTGCCGCCTAGTGTTTTTCGGATGGGCGACTTTGGTGTTCCTTTTGACTTCGTTTGTTCGGCCTTTCTATCTTCACTGGTACTGGCTGTACAGAGGTGTGAAGTTCATTTTCACACGTTTTCGGCGTTGTCTAGCTCCTCAGGAAGGCAGCTCTCGGCAAAGTGGAAGGAGAACTTTCGTCTCTATTTCATGCGAGGTATCTGTGGTTTTCGTTTGTACTATACCTTTAGAATCACCCTGTATATGAAATTTTATGCACACATCTAATTTTTTAAAAGTAATCTTCTTTGCGCGTGCAAAACTGAATATATGATGGCAATAGAAACAACAAAATTCCCGCGCGCTCAAATTATTATTATCTAGTCTTTCAAGGTTCGATCCCTGGTAGAAACTCCAAAATTTCTGTGATGGCCTAACATCGTGAGGACAATTGGGAAGCTACTTGAAATCAATATGTAAGTGAATTCCACTCTCAAAACTAGATGGGACTCGATGTGATGACCACGCGTCACCGAATGAAAAACACTTCGGAGGCTTTGTCCTTCAAAATTAATTTTACTGAATAACTGTAGTTTTCTTTAGAGGACCTAAACATGGCTTTTTTGCACAGTACAATGTTGTTTTCTTTCACCCTACTTTTATAGTTTTTCATTCAAAGGATTCCACTCCCGAAGAATGAGCATGACGCACTACGAAACCAGAGGTCCAAGGTTCGGACCTTTGACAGGTGTGGTTGCATCATGTCTCGCATCGCTATTCCTTCGGATCATCATTCAGTCTCATCGTCGCATTTAACACAAGAGGTAGAAAAGCGGCGTAAAATTACGAAATATAAATTATTGATTGACTTGGTTCATTTTACGATTTTACGTCACTTTTCTGACACTTTTTGGCTAATCGTGAAGATTAGAATGATTAAAGATTAACTTGATGAAAGGACCATCACAAAGAAGACACATTCTCAGGCCGGAATTCGAACACGGGACATTCTGCTTCGTAGCGTAACCTGCTAACCACTCCACCACGGAGTTGTCGGCCCAAATAGAAATGAAAATTAGAAAATGTCGTCTTGAATTTGCAGGAACCGAGTTCACCAGCAAGGGCAAAAGATTTTCGCTCCCACTAGGATAGACAAATAACAGAAAATGCTTGATAAGTAATTTGGTTCTCCATATTTCATGATATTATTATGGAAGTAACTATTATTCGCTATATAACTTTGGATTAATTTTATTTGCATGTGTAGTGAACTTTCCCGCCTAAGCAGCAGCCACAGCGTCTGCATTTGCGGGTGGAGGCCAGAGTTGCTAAAGGTCCAGGAATTTTAAATAAATTCAATTCCCATCCAAACTAACTAACTAACTAACTCTCTAGCCTTCTTAAACCCGAAGGTTCATGGCTGCAGCAACACAGGCCTTCCATCTTTCCCTATCTTGAGCAAGATCTATATACTCTTTTCCATCCCTACCGATTTCCCTTAGGTCCATCTCAACGTTGTCCCTCCATCTTAGTCTTGGCCTTCCTACAGGTCTCTTACCATCAGGTTTCCCAACAAGAATCCTGTATACTCCTCTTTCCTCTCCCATTCGTGCCACATGGCCTGCCCACCTAAGTCTTCTTGATTTAATTATTCTAATAATATCTGGACATGAATACAAATTATGTAGTTCTAAATTATGTAACCTTCTCCACTCACCTGTCTCCTCATCCCTTTTAGGTCCAAAGATTTTCCTAAGGATTTTATTCTCAAATACTCTCAATTTATGTTCCTCTTTCAATGTAAGGGACCAAGTTTCACATCCATATAATACTACAGGCAAAATTACTGTTTTGTATATTTTAACTTTTAGTTTCTTAGATATTAAACGAGAAGATAAAAGTTTATGAAGAGAGAAGTAACATGCATTTCCTGAATTAAGCCTGCTTTTTATTTCCTCTTTAATATAATTTTCATTTGTTAATATTACTCCTAAGTATTTGAATTTGGAAACTGGTTCAAACGAGTTGTTATCAATAATTAGATTTTGATTATTACCTAACACTTGGTTTCGGCCTGTAAGCATATATTTAGTTTTCTCTTTGTTAACTTCCAAACCTATCTCTTTAGCAGTTTTGAAAAATATTTTAGCATTATTCTTAATTGTATTCACATCATCACCCAGTAAGTCTACATCATCTGCATATGCTAACAACTGAGTCACACCATTTAATTTTAGTCCTTCTTTAGTTTCTTTTACCTTCCTAACAGCATATTCTAAGGCAAAATTAAAGAGCAATGGAGATAATGCATCTCCTTGTTTTAACCCATCATGAATTGTAAATTTGTCAGACATATTAATACCCACACGAATTTTACTTTCTGTTTCACTGGTGCATATTTTTATCATACTAACAAGCTTCTTAGGTATTCCAAACTCTACTAATATATTATATAATTTATCTCTTTTGACCGAATCATATGCTTTTTTGAAATCAATGAATAGTTGATGGACATTTTGATTATATTCCCACTTTTTTTCAAGTGTCTGTCTGATGTGAAAAATTTGATCTGTAGTTGATCTGTTACGTTTAAATCCACATTGATAATCACCTATAATTTCATTAGCATATGGGGTTAGTCTTGTTAAAAGAATGTTAGATAATATTTTATATGTTGTTGAGAGTAGAGAAATTCCACGGTAATTATTGCAGTTCATTTTATCACCTTTTTTAAACACAGGGACAATTATGGATTCTTTCCACTGTTGAGGGATTTCTTCTTTATTCCATATTAAACAAATTAATTTATGAATTTGACATATTAATGAATTTCCACCATATTTAATTAACTCAGCTGGTATTAAATCAATGCCAGGTGCTTTGTTATTCTTTAGCCTTTTAATAGCATCTTTAACTTCAGTCAAGTTAGGTTCTGGAACTAAAGGTTCTGCTGTGTGTACTTCATTCACTTCTGATTTATCTCCTACATGGACATTTAAAAGTTCATTAAAGTAGTTCTTCCATCTATTTAGAATATCGCTTGGGTCAGCAAGAAAATCACCGTCTTTATCTTTTATCAAGTTTACTTTAGGTTGCCACCCCTTTCTAAACTCATTTACACCTTTATATAAATCTCTGATATTTTTATTTTTGCTGTTTGTTTCAATTTCGTTAATTTTGCTTTTCAAGTAATCTCTTTTTTTACTTCTAAACGTTCGGTTAACTTCTCGCTTTATTCTATTATAATTGTTTAGATTTGTATCATCAGAGTTATTTAACCACCTAAGTCTAGCCTCATTTCTCATTTCTATTAGATTATGACATTCATTATCAAACCATGGCTTACTTTTTCTCGGTTTATGGTATCCTATACTTTCTTTAGCTGCTGATTCTATTGCATTACGTATGTGCTCCCAATTCTTATTTACGTCTATTTCATTTATATTTTCATCATCATTTAAATCCTGCAAAATATCAAATCTATTTGACAGTTTAATTTGGTAATCTTTCTTAATTCTTTCATCAGTAAACTTTCCTGTATCAAATTTTAGAACTTTTAGATTTTGTTGCTTATGATTTAACACTGAGAGTCTTTCTCTTAATTTAGCAATTACTAAATAATGGTCACTGGCACAGTCCGCACCTCTATGTGTACGAACGTCAATTATACTAGTATGTCTTCTCTTATCAATGAGAATATGATCTATCTGATTATGAGTTTTACCATCTGGAGAAGACCAGGTATATTTATGGATATCTTTATGTTTAAAAGTGGTACTTTTCACAATTAAATTCTTTGAGGTTGCAAAAGTAATCAATCTTATACCATTATCATTACTTAATTCATGAAGACTTTCTTTACCAATCGTAGGTTTAAATGTCTCTTCTTTGCCAATCTGTGCATTACAGTCACCTAACAGAATTTTCATATCATACTGAGAAAATTTATCAAAGACCTGTTCTAACTCTGTATAAAAATCATCTTTAGTATTATCATCTTTATCTTCCGTTGGTGCATGTATGTTTATTAAAATAATTTTACACCACCTACCCTGTAAAACTGCATATGATATCCTATCATTAATAAATTCTACTGTTTTAAGAGCCGAGATAATTCTATTATTTATAAAAAAGCCTGTTCCAAAATTATGATTTTCAGTACCACCATAGAAAAAAGTATAATTTTTAGTTTTACAATTCCCTTCTCCTGGCCACCTAACTTCCTGGACAGCTACTACATCTAATTTATACTTAACTATCTCATTAACTGTACACTGAAATGCCCCAGGCCGGTAAAGGCTCAGAACATTCCAGGTGCCTAATTTAATATCCTTATTCCTAATGTAGATCTTATCCTTAGTCCAGGGACCTCCCAAAGTAGTCCCCACCCGGAGATCCGAACGGGGGACTATTTTACCTCCGGAATATTTTACCTTGGGAACATCCATGGCCTTATATTGCTGATTCTTGACATGGCTTTTTACAGTGCAGAGTTGTCAGCTCTACGCCTAACCCCCAATATGAATGGAGGAACTACTACACAAGATAAACACAAACACATTAGACAGCACAATTACTGCACAAGATGAACACAAACACATTAGATAGCACAACTACTACACAAGACACACACAAACACATCACAACTATAACACAATATAAACACAAACACCCCATAACTACTACACAATATAAACACAAACAAACTACACACCACAACTACTACACAATACAAACACAAACAAATTAGACAACACAACTACTACGCAAGGCAAGACAAACATACTAGACAGCACAATTACAACACAAGACACATACATACACACCACCGATACTACACAAGACAAACAGAAACACATTCGACAGCATTACTACTACACAAGATAAACACCAACACACTAGACAGCACAACTATGATGGATCAGAATACGCTTCAAGCTTGTGTGAAGGTGCCAACTGCTGAGGAGGACGAGGAACACAGAGAAAATTTCATTATTAAAATTACAGTTAATTAAACCTAATTACACTTCATTTAATTAAATTACATATCAGAAGTAAGGAGCAAAAATAATAGAATAAAATATTAGAATTGTTTTATTGGTATTATAATTTGATGTCTATGGCATTCTCCCCCTGAAGTTTGATGTACCCTCCGGAGCAAAGTGGCTGGATTCAACACTTGATGTGCCATTATGTGATAATGTGACAATGCAGTGTTTGTGATGGGACCACGATGGGAACATGTAATAGCGGTTGCTATTTCCAGAGGTAGAAACCGCGTAGTACCGTTTTATGAGCAAAGTATGTTCTCGACTTGAACGTGGACTTCAATAATAACACACTCGAAAACGGAATTAATATAGAGAAAACAACTGACCAAACAAGTTCTAAAATAAAGCAATAAATTAAGTAACGGACCGCGGTGGCTCAGTCGGTAACGCGTCTGACTACCATGCTTAAGGTCCCGGTTCAAATCCGGGAACTTTTCTAACGTTGGAAGCGGCCCCGGCGCCCATCCAGCGTCGAATGACATGGGTACCTGGGGGAAACCCTGGGGGTAAAGGCGGTCAGGGGCGTGATGCTGATCACATCACCCCCACTCACGAGCGCATCAAGAAAGTGTGGGGCATTACCCCTACACCCCCTATACGCCTTCATGGCGTGGTGCTAAGCACAGAGGAGCACTAACAATAATACGCGCAGGTAATTTAATTTAAAGAGTTTGGAACCTATGTTCCCATAACACAGGTCGCGTTAAGCACGATGTGTAGAACTCAGAGACGGCACAGCTGGAACAAGTGGCTCGTGAATATTTCTCATGCAGAAAACAGAGCAGAAATGAAGGTGAGGAAGAACCTCCCATGCAGTCTACCCATTGTCGAGTTCAACCTGTAAAAGCGATTTATGAAAATAGTACGTGATAGCAAAATATCTGGAGACTTTCTTTAAATCTTGGATGAAATGACTTTCTAAATATTATTTTTATATAAGTTATGTTAATAACATTCTAGAGTGGTGGCCTCTCTAGGACCATGATAAAATTCAAGTACAATTCCCGGTGTTCAAGACGAACTTTCCAAAAATTAAAAGGGTAGAAGCAGATATTTTCTCTATTTCAACCTCACGCATTACAGGCCTCTCACCACTTACACACATACATACACACACAAATATATTAACAATATGAAGGGTGTGATTCAAATGTATTGAAAAATTTAATTCGATTAAAAAAATGGTGCGTATATATATTTACAAATATTTAATTTAAGGTGCGGAGTTTACGTTTTCGATTTCACATAATAAGACTCGAAATACACAAGCCACAAATGTTACGGCATATACTAATCTACGAAAAAAACTGTTCATTGTACAGGGTTTCCATAAATTAGCCATACAAAAGCAACCGCTAACTATGAAGAAAGTGCACTTGCAACAGAAATGTCCCATACATCAATGAATACAGCATATCTTCAAGTTTTCTCTACAAGTGTTCAATATGTGATCCTTTCATCACACGGCAAATGTCCCGGCGGTATTCGATTTCCTGCCAAACCCTTTGAAGCATGTCTGCATCGATGGTCGCAACTGCCTGCGTTATCCGGACCCGCAGCTCGTCGACGTTGCATTGTAACACACGTTCTTTAATGTAACCCCACATAGAGAAATCCATGGGACAAATCAGGCGAAAGAGGTGGCCACGGAATCGTTCCACCACGACCAATCCAAGTCGGTACTTAACCATTGAAAATGCGGAGGAAAATTAAATCAGCACCAATATCTTCACGCAATTGTGGCATTAGATAATTCTCACGCATGTCCAGGTATGATATGCCTCTGACAGTCCATACTGACTGGCGCAATACTAGAGAAGATAAGCAAGCGTAAATAGGTTCTGGACCGTAAGGAACCTCTTCATCTGTAACGTTTTCAATTCGGTCCATGAATTTTTTTCCATATGAATTTAATTTCGGTCCAGGAACCTTATTTCCTGAAGAATTTAAATACGGTCAACGAACATTTTTTCCGGATCAGTTTAAATAGGGTCAAAGTTCTGCATTGAAATGAAACACTTCGCAACTTGGTACGAATTTAGATTGTGCAAGAGAAAAGGTTCCGGTTCTATAACGGAATCCTCTAGAACAAATAAGAATGTATGTGTTCCCTAATCTTTAACAATCCCAGGGTTGTTAATGGTCTAGGTATTGTAAATAAATTCATTTCCCATCCGGGAGAGAAAATCAGCAAGTGTAAATGGGTTCTAGGCCTCAATTCGGTCCAGGAACGTTTTTTCCGTATGAATTTAAATACGGTGCAGGAACTCTTTTTTTTTCGGTAAAATTTAAATACGGTCCAGGAACCTTGTTTCGCGGCTGAATTTAAACACTGTCCGAGAACCTTTTTTCCAGGATAAATTAAAATTCGGTGCAGGAATATTTTCAGGATCAATTTAAATATGATCCAGTAACTTTTTTTTAATGGAACAATACACTACTAGGACCGAATTTAAATTGTGCGAGAAGAAAGGTTCCGGTCCTGCAACGGAACCAAATAAAACACATAGAAGTGAAGGCTAAATGAAGAAAAATCACAAAATATGCAGAATTTTGAAACATTATTTCTAGAGTATGCACACTACTATATAAAGTTGACTACATACCTCGTTTCCTTCCTTAATTGAAATGTGACTTATTCTTCATCACATGTGAGATCAACCGCCCTGGGAAGCAAACCCGGTCTCCTGTATGGTAGTCGGACACCAATTTAGAAAGTCAATGTGTTGGACATTTGGTCGATCAGTCGATCCTACTTCAAGTTTCTCGAGAGGAAAACAAGCTGGCAGCTTCACACTCGAAATTTCACTTCGCCTACCCCCGTGGCGGAGGGGTTAGTACATCGTGCTACGATGCCAGTTGTGCCGGGTTCGAATTCCGGACTGAGCATGCGTGTTTGTTGTGTCCATTGATCAATTTAATCATCTCATCACTCATCCCCATCTTCGCAATTAGCCAAATGTGGCAGAAGAGCAAAGTAAAATAAACCAAATCAATCGAAATTTCACTCGCAATGCATGAAAATGAGATCTCAAGCACTCCGTGATCCTACCGAAATCTCACGTTTACAGAAGCTAACTATAAAACCACTTCTCGGATCAAACTCTTCTTCGAACTAGCTGACAGTCATCAATTGTCGACCAAACAACACAGTAGGGCGAAAAGAAGCAGAAGGATATAAAGTCAGTACATTACAAAGGCTTATTATGGCCTTTCCCTTCATTGCAGGTTATGAGCACAAGGGTTGAGTGTGGGAACCTGAAGGAACCGCGACATCTTTGTCATTCATCTCCCGCCAGAAAAGGGACAAACAGTAGAATTTTGTCTCTTGCAATTTGAAAAGCCTATGTCCATGCTGAACCATAAAATAATTAACCCAGAAAGTCCTATATAGCTACCTGCAGTGCGTTTCGGCGCGGCCGATAGCCAGAGCCAAATGAAGAGAAGATTTTGTGGGAAGGGGTGACCTGGCTTAGGCCTCCTGGTGTGCATGAAGGGAAAGTGTGTTTACAAAAGGTCCCCGACTTCCCAGAAAGGGACGGCCCATAAAATCACTGCATTTAATACCAATGCATTAGTTTGTATTCAATCAAAGTGTATGTCACCGTAGGATCCGAGCGCTTCGAGTTCTGTCGGTTGCAGGACTTCTTGAGTCTTTTGTCAACATGGTGCCAATCAGAGTTTCTTTCTGCCAAGGTCGTTGCACCTATGAATCGGCTCTTCAGCTTGAGTGGCAAAAGACATGTTGTACGGAGGAAAGTTGCACCGGAAAAATTACCTTCTTAAATACGATGAAACCTGTAAAACATCCACAGATATTTATTCGGGGGTGGTCCCTTTGACAAAACATCAATATTCTAAAAATTCTTCGAACGGACTGTATAAAACATTGCAATACTCCAAAAGCTGAACCTGCTCTGCAACACAAGGAAAATGCCTCATTTAGCAATCAATGTGCATTTGATAAGTTGGTAAGTTCAGTATGGCACTACATTTTAATTAATGCTGATGGAATAAATCAATAAAGTTTGTTAAATGACAACGACTCCTTACCACAAGAATATAATTATTCTTTACGGATATCCCCTATAACGGTTGGGAGTTCGACGTGCTGACCCCACGTCACCCCGTTACTGGTTAAATATCTCCACATCTCTAGGTAGGATTGTGGGAGGGAGACTGGCAGTCGGGAGATAGACCAAGGCCCTTCCAGGGCTGTCGAACCACGGGTTATTATTTATTTATAGATGCTTAAATATATGTGCAACCTCACATGTCTTTCTAGTGACTTATTGCAAGGGTTTGTTATTGTACTTGACTCAACAAAATAAGCTTACTGTGTGAGGCAGATTCATACGAACCAAAAATACCCAAAATAATAACAACAATAATAATAATTTACTTCAAAATTACAAAAATGTATTTACTTGTTCTTGTTTAAATTTTCGATTCTTCGAAAAGTTTGTTAAGGAGTTGAGTTGGTGATTTAAGTCCACTTTATGCAGGCTAATTGGGACTGGACCTACAGTTTAAAGTAAGATCCGGACCACTGTGTACCTCCATTCATGTATCGAACCCGGGACCCCTCGATTACAAGGCAACAACGCTATCACTGCGCAATCGGGGAGGCATCGTTTGTTAAGGAGGATTCTCAAAATCGGTCTTCACGATATCGAGAAAAATATGCGACTCGAGAAATCGTACAGTTTGTGAAGATAATTACTTTTAACACGTTGCGTGTTTTAGACTGTTTCAATAGTAGAATAGATATTTGGTGCGAATAATACTACTTACTCGGAGATATGAGGCATCCTGCCACCATTATACTTATTTAGCGTGTATTGCGCTCTGATTCGGGACCAGTTGTAACTGTTTGCATATATGTCGTTTACCGCTGCACAAGCGGTCGTTCTTCAATCTACTCAAGCACGCAACGGCAACACTCAACGCTCAACCCTGCCTGTTGTGGACCTGCGACTGCTAGGAGTGGAAAGACAGCTCCCTCAAAATTCCGAGAAACAACGAAGTTCTGGGTTCCTACACTGACATCCACTCTAGCTAGAAGCAGGAAAACGAGAAAAAAATGTGGTTTTGGGTTCGTGCCACTCAAATTAAGAACAGTGTTTCTAACTGAAAGAAAAAAATACTGAAAAACTATTTTGCAATATTTGTCATGAAAGTAAAATTTTCAGCAAATGTAGAACAGTTTGCCGGGGCCAGGTGACCGTTCCGGGGGGCCAGTGCCCCCCCCCCCCAGGAGCCCCCTAACGACGTCCCTGGTGGCGTAGCAACATATCGCGAGGCCCTAGGCGAGATTAAAATGCAAGGCTCCATCCGTTCTTTAAGTTTGAAATATCACACAGTCATCAAGGAAACGTCAGCAAACTATCATATTCATATAATAGCCTATAATAATAATAAATTTCTGACAAAAATTATATTTAATTGTACGCGACACAGAAATTTACACTTGGCAGAGCTACAGTAACACGCTGTTGGAATTTTCATTAACCAAAGTAGTAGTAATAGTACATTTTTAAGATGTTTTTTAGACAGTAAGACAACTGAAATATCCTTAAATGTGCTAAACTTTTTTTAAAAAAATTAGAAATACAAACTAAGAATCTTTAAATATATCCTATATATTATTTAATGAGTCGTTCTTTGTTTCCTCATTTCAAAGTATGTAGGGTGTAAATGCGACAAACCATGGCTTAAGTAGAAAATATCGAAGGACGCACATAAAATGTCGGTGCTTGATAGAGCGGGTGGAGGGAGTGCGCTAAACCACAATTCTGTCTAGGGGCCCAAAGTACCTACCTATAAGCTCTTGGACTCAATTGGTTTCAACATCAACAAATCTTAAAACGATAGTCATTTGCCCCATAAGTGTGAAATCTCTCGTGTAATCAATTGATGCAGCTAATTTGACTTTCTTTCATTAGCAATTGTTACTTTTTTGCACATTAATTGTACCAGTTAACTTTGAATTTTAGGACTTAGATGATGATAATAATAATAATTGTGAATCTTATTTTGTTTTTACGTCTTAATGGCGCAGTGGCGTAGCAAAATCGTAAAGTACGCGTCCGCAGGAAACAAATTTGGGTCCCTCAAGTACAGTCAGATTCTTCCAGAAAATTCCTTAGAATGGCTGGTTGTGGCTACAATTACATTAATAATTAACAAACCGATTATCTACCTCTGAATTTTTACATATTACAACATATCTTTCTTTGACATTTATGTATTGAAAATAAGAAAATACAAATACTTACTTATCCACTCCAAGCCCCTCCTAACAGCTGGGTGGATTAAAATAATGATTTTTATTTATAATTTCTGATATTTTTTATTTAAATCGATCTTTTCTTTTGGCACCGTACGCATGGACATATTTTTTATATAGAAAAGCTTTTCTCTGATAAACGGCAGAAATTCAAATATTTCCATGCATAGTGAAATATATTGGGCTTTGGCAACACTGACAGTAGTGCTCGCTTCTACCTGCAAGAACTACATCGAGTCTCACGGGTAATAGAAAAACCTGGCAGACATCGATGCCTGTGCAAAACTGTGACGTGAAGCTTGCTTGCGCGATGTCGAACAATTGGGCTTGACGTGCGTGTTGCATATTATTGTAGCCGCGCCTCCTCGCAGACGAGTTTTTTCCGGGTCTTGTGCAGGTCTCTGAGCAAGGCCCCCACCCGCTTACGTAAACACCAAAGTGTTTCTTTTTTTCTAGAATTGTGAAAATCATAAGGGGAGGAAATTTCGAAAATAATTTGGTTAGCGCGGGTCAAAGGTCCAACTGAGCCTTGAATTCGACTCCTGGCGAGAACATATTTCGATACCCGGTGGAGGCACATAGTAGTTCAGATCTCACTTTAAACTGTAGGTCCAGTCCCGATTAACCTTAATGTGCACAAAGTGGATTTAAAACACCAAATAAATAAATAAATAATTAAATATTTCCCTCTCCAATATTTTTTGGTCACTATCACCGTTAAGCTGTTGCACAAGATAGAAATACAGAACAGTGGTATAAAAAATCAATGAGAAAGAAAAGTCGAAATACTTACTGTTAGAGTTGTTCATCTTGATCTTCTTGCACTAACAGTAAGAGATAAAATTATCAGGCACAGACCTTGCAGCCTTCCAGCTCTTTCGAATCACAGTACTGAACTGATCGAAGCTGGACATTAACGACATAAATTCGTTGCCTAGCAGGGAAAGGAATGCACAAGTGATAAGAGGTAGATTTAATTCTTTGGTTGTAAGATTCTTTTGTCTGGTATGTAGTAACCTGTCTTCACAATATGAAAACTCTTTTTAACAGTCCCCATTGTTTCATTTGAAGGACTATACTGATAAGGATGAGTAAGAGGTGATATTGATTCATAAACAAGGTCCTAATTACAAACTTGTAGTCACGGAGTCAACAACAACACATTATGAGCTACACAATCATCAAAAGTGAAACAACTGCATTGCTGTCTTAATCCAAGAAAATGCAAAACATAATAAGGACTTATTATTGAAAATAGTTTGAAATGGAACTAAAGACAAAAGAGAAATAATTTATTGCACATCCAAATACCATGGGGATTTAATTTCTCGGCATTTTTGCCCGCTTAAAATCCCGTGGTTAGCACCACGAATTTTAATATTTCGTCCATGGCACTTTTCACGAGAGGAGGATATCTTGCAACCGAAATTTAAGCTTAAAACGATAAAGCATTGTGCTCAAATCAACTACGTCATCATTTAAGCATCAAGAATTAATTTAGCAGGGGATTAAGGGGAATTATAATGAAAAATAAGTATCATTTTAGGAGGAAATATCAGTTTCAAGTCTTCTATTTTAACGGGAATTATTTGTGAGAAAGTTAGCATTAGCTCTTGTGAAGGGAAAAACCTAACTCTTGGATACCAATTTCAGGTCTTACATAGTAAGTGAAATTCTGGTGCACTTGATCAAACATGTTGAATGCTAATATTGTTATTTTTCTATAGCTAGCAATAGTACATAGGTTGAGAATTTTATTTGGTGGTGGGGTTGATAATATTCAGACCATTACAGCAAACTTGGTACTAATTGTCATTTTGAAGTTAATTATATATATATCAATATGTCATGTATCGTACAATCGTGGTGATTCACTGGAGTACGCAGAGGGGGGAAGGGACTGCAGCGCCCACGAATTTTTTAGAAAATATAAAAATCAAATGAAAGCAATAAATAAGTATGGAAAATCTAAAGTGGTAAGTGCAACCCGTCTAAAGATGAACCCGATAATCAATTTTGTATTTAAATATATTTTAAAATGTAGGTTTAAAATCGAAATTACAGCTCATATATCATTAAAGAAAACAACAACAACGGGGTAGCACCGACATCGATTTACGTCGATGTGTTCTATGATGCAAGCAAGGGCTTAATCTCACCAGAAGTTATCAAAAGTACCAGTAACTTGAAAATTTTAAGAGACCTGAAAATTTAGAGGTTCAGTGCATTCTAAAAGTGTTGCAACTTCTAAATGATTTCTCTCACCAGTAAAGGTAAGAGTCAAGGCACTAAACCTGCGTTCACATTCAGCTTTAGATATACAATTTCGATTAATTTCAGATAAACTTTGAGTGAGATGGAAATAATATATTTTGAGTTTTCTTTGTAGATGTGAAAATCTTTAACTAGTGACGCACACATGCTCTCGCCTACATTAAAGTTCACTTGTCATGTCACTTGTCAGGTAGTTTTAGTCTGGGTGTGACAGTGGTAGGTTGGAAGGGACCATTAGTCCCGACCCCCGCGACCGGCCCCCTCTGAATAGTGAGTTCCAACTATACACGTACTGCATCCTAATCACTATTCAGGGGATCCACTTTGCTTTGGACAGCATTAGTGAGCAGAAGAGGTCGGCGGATCTGCGCTTGGCGCCAAAGGGGGTGCGTAGCCGCCCTCGGGAGTTTTAGTGTGTAGTGTCCGTCGAGTTTAGTGTTTCTCCCGAGGTGTTTTAAAGTGTAAGTGCTACTATGAGCCATCAGATGATATTAAGAATTTTAACTGTTTCTTTAAGGGGGAACTAAAGCCAATTTTGCGGTGACTTTTCGATAACAGATGGCAGCACCACTTGTCATTGAAACCGAGTGCCATGTTGCCAGATCTCGGCGTAAATATAACTAAGGTGAATACATACAGGTTGGTCGATTAGGGTATTCGATGTGAGATGACGCCATATTGGTTAGAGGTGAGTTAGTGGATTAAAAAATAGTAGTAAATCAGGGAAATTGATAATCATGAGATTTTAGTTACATGCTCTCATTAGAGAAATAAGAAATATATCAGTGGAAGGTAGTAATAGTCGAAGTATTAATATAAAATCCGTTGTTTTATATTATGTAAGTATTTATTTTTAAATTTAGAACGCAGAGAAGAAAATACAGTAATAAGTGTAGTTAATTCAAACATGATACGGGCCAAGTGAGAAAATTGAAATAATTGAAAATATTTTGTGAATTCATATGAAGCAAATGTAGCAAATGTAGCGTTGACTGTACACTTCATTTTGTATAACAGTACTTTCTACCTTTGATTGGTGACTTTATACTGTGTCCGGACTAACTCTGCAGCAGCAAGGCTGCACATAGCGGCAGAGAAGGGGGGGGGGGTCGAGTGGGCAGAGCGAAGCAGTACACGATGCTTCGAAAGTGGTAACTACAGCATCTTTCTCCCGTTCCACGCAATCCCGTTCCCTCTCACATGTTCATTCGTAGAGCCGTCTCGCGTCACTAATTGCGCAGAGACTTGTTTTCGTTTGCTTGCTGCAGCGAAGTTCTTTTCTTGTGTATGGAGGGACAGTTCAAAATATTCTTGGGTAAAACACAACGCAACACACCATGCTTTCATTGTTGAAACGCCATTTGTAAGATATTATTTTCCGCACCCTGTATTAGTAAAATGAAGTTAAAGATAACACAGATTTTCAAATTTTTCAATTATAAACATTGTTGAAAAATTCTTAAAATTAGTAATGTTAATTTTTCCACAAGTCTGTAAGATTAAGTTTCTTAATGTATTTTTCTTGCAGAACTCCAATTGATACATAAAAGTGTTCCATTTTCTCAATATGACGATAAGACCAAATAATCTTTTAGTTTATAATATTTTCGGGTATATTAAAATCTGCAAAAGTTATTTTTCGCAATATTGGAAGAAAACTGAGGATGGAAATAAAAAAAAAAGCATTAAAATGCTGACCAAGGCAAACTTTTATAGTATAAAAAATATATACATAAAAACGTAACGGTTCCTCCCTCTAACAAAGTCTTTATGTATATTTTTTATACTATAAAAGTTTGCCTTGGTCAGCATTTTAATGTTTTATTAACATGGAAACAAGGCTTAACAGTGTTACAATGGAAATTATTTATTTGAGAACCTTGAATTGATGTTTTAAGTCCTTTTTATGCACAGAGAGACTAATCAGGACTAAACCTACAGTTTAAAGGGGGATCCGAACCACTGTGCAATGTTCCTTTACCATGTATCGAACCCCTTGATTACAATGCGACGGCGTTACCACTGCGCCATCGGGGAGGCCTTTATTTGAAAACCGGGAATAAAGGTAAACAAGCAGCAGAGTGATTATTTGTTCGTTTCATAATACTTTAGTACAATTTTACACAAGTTGCCTCCGTACAATGTCCAAAGTCCTGTTTCAAAGTTCTTCAAGAATTGTACTAGTTTGTTCTGCAGCTGTGTTTGGAAGTAACAGTAACATTTTCAAGTAACAGTAACTGTAAACTACTTACGTTATGAAATTAGTACCTGAAATTCAGTTATTTTCCCACCTAACTAGTAACTAAATTGAAAGTTAGTTATACACTCCTGTTCACATAAATTGTCACTCTTTATACGGTCCAACAGTAGAAGTATGTACCAATTGATCTAAACAGAAGTGTACAAATACTACGTATTTTTTCGCACAGAAAGGAATTTTCTTCTGTTCCAGTTTTACAATTTCTTGAATCATATGCTCGCCTGAAAGAATGGATAAATTAGTGATTATTGAAATGAGACCATGAGAACAATCTTATTTATTACCAAGAGGCCTCTCCGATGGCGTAGTGGTAACGTCGTCGCCTTGTAGTCAAGGAGACCCGGGTTCGATACCCGGTGGAGGCACATCGCACAGTGGTCAGAATCCCACTTTAAACTGTATGTCCACGCCCGATTTGCCTTCTGTGCATAAAATTGACTTAAAACAACAGATCAACCAATCAATAATTATTGACAAGAACCAGAATGTATCTACTCCAAGCGTATTTTAATTAGAATAATTTCGACATAGGGCTATATAATCTCCAACAATCCTCATTGGTTTTCCACAGTTCAACAGTAATTCTGAAAAATATATTGTTTGCTCAACAAAAATACAATAAAATATTATTGTTCGTCTTTAAGTAAAAGATGTGGAATTTATTGCCTCTGTATTTACATATAAAATATACTGTATTTACTTAGTTATAATTATATGGTTGATTGATTTTGTTTATTTTACTAAGCTTAAATGCCACTTTTGTCTATCACAAAGATGAGAACGAGTGAACCACGTCTTACAAGATATAACTAATCTAGAAATTGTAAAAGTAAATAAATTAGATACGTTTTAAGGCAACAGTAATTATAACTGAATTAATTTCTCAAGTGATTAGGTTTTAATTACTTTTGAAAAGTAACTTTCCACACACTGCTGTGTTGGTTTAATAAAAGAACATCTACAGTTTATTCTGAGAAGTTTATTGTACTTCTCCCTCGGACGAACTCAAGTGCTACAAAAAAATATTCGAGAACTAAAACAGTTGAACATCGATAGTGCAGCTTTGTACAGACTACAACCTATGTAGTATATTAACTCTTGAATTCCCGTTTATACACTTTAGATGTTTATTGACAAAAACACCCTACATGTTGATATCATAGTTCAGCGTTACTCAGATATGAATTGTGAGAGAAGTTTGCTAAGATACAATATGGTAATAATTATCATTAGGATAAAATTCAAATCATTCAAAAATCATTGCATGAAGGGATTACTAAAACTATATATTCGGGATATACGTATAAATTCACATTAACATTTGTGTTTCAATGTAACTTCATTTTCTCATCCTGCAAAACATTATGTCGTTCTCTCATAGATACATATGCTTCTTGCTGTCTTGGAATCATCATCCCATTCAGAAAGCAATGAATATCCTAAGATTATCCCAATACCCTAAAAAATTGGAACTAGCAAAAATATCAAGGAATGTGTGCTATAACTTGACAGACAAGACAAACAAGTTATACCATTCCCAATTGCTGACTACTTGCAACCAGATATTGAGAAGTCTTGCGACATAATTTCTTGAGTATATTTTGGACTCTTGATTTCACCATTCAACCATGTATCGGCAAAAAATGTACTGTTCAAACAATCCACACAAACGATTTTGATTCCATTGAAGCATATCCACAAACCTTCACTCTATTGGGTTGCCATTGTTAATCAAATATGTTGTCCTTTTTACAAATTTCAAGGTATCTTTAGAAGTTACTTCAAATTGATTCTCAAATGTTCATCTGCAAAAGGAGCAAATAAAAATATTGTTAATATGGTGTATGAGACTATGAACTGAACAAAGAAGAAAAAATCATTTACATTATATTGTTACAACCTGAGACAAGTTGAGTTAATAATAAAATATAAACAACTTAGAGATGTTGTGTAAGTGGATGTGAATATAATTGATCTAAACTGCACCATAATGGTTAACGAGGTGGTCCTGTTCTAACACAATTATTAAAGCTTTGATTCACGGTATCAGCTCATTTCAGTGACTCAGATCTAACTTTACAGTTCATGTAAAATATGACTGGTCTTCAGTAGGTTATTGAATCAAATATTCGGAACATAATCAGGACAAATTTTGATCTCTGAAAATCAATCAATCTTACCCAGAAATAAATGATTGCCCTTGTACTTGTAAAATATGTGAACTAGTAATATTTACTAATCTATACTCATTTGTAAATTCTCAGTAAACACGAAAACTATTGTTTGGTAGACAGTTAGGACTTTACTCTTTTAGCTGTTAGGGTGTACTTTTACACCTTAAATACTTAAAGCTTGAACTTATTGAAAATGCTGCACTACCATTACAAGGCGTTCAAAATTATGAAAGATCGAGAAAACCGAAGAGTTTTATACAGCTTACAAAACCGATTTTCTGACCTGATTCTGTGAAAGAAGATAACAGAACGTTGGCCAGAACTTGCACAAAATTCGGGGATCTCACATTAAATTCATTCCAATCCAACGTAACTTAGCTTAAGTTACTTACTGCATTTACCATTTGCTGGCTCTATGAATGGTGTTCAAGTTTCAAAAACAATAAGGAGAAAAATCATGTTCAAGACAGGTCAGAAACGACTCGTTCCAACCATGTACAAGGGCAAAGTGAAACCATAATGAACGACTGATTTGTAATGCACATTTCGATGTATAAACATTTGAATAGCACCAGTGAAATACGAAAATAATCCCACAGGAACGAGAGTAGAGCATTTTGTGCAATATCGATTTAATGCCGGAATGTAATATACAGATCAAGGTATTTCATGCTCTAGTAATAATCACAAAACTCTAGTTATCTGCATTATGCCTAATTTCATTCTCTTCTGATTTTACAATTGCAAAGAATTATCAACTTCGTTTGTAAGAAAAATGCGTGCTGCGTTGAAAAGGTAGACATGTTCAAGCGATATTCTCACAGAAATTATATTGGAAGGTGCTGTATTTCCTCAATATATAAATAAATCATACATGCTGCATCACTCTTGGATATTGGAAACATTTTGCTTTTGATGAATAATATTAAGCAACAGGCATTTAAATATAAGAGTTACCTTTGAGTTTGTTCCGATGTTCCCTTCTTCCAGCATGAACTGGATTCGTTATTCTCTGGTAATAACTTGGTTTAACTTTCACGATTTCTAAGCATCACATTGATCATATCGTTAGAAAATACGGAGTGAAATTTTGGCAAAAGTGTATGCTAAAATCTATCTGCACCACAACGAAACGTCACTTCAAAAACCATAAACATAGCCACTATTTTATGAAGATAGGAAATGCTTTCTCCTTTTCCCATAGTATTTCAGGTACTTAGGCTACACTGGATTCGTTGTTTCACAACAAAATCTCGCTTACTAGTCATAAGACACAAAAATGCACCGGTCTTGTCAAGAACTACCACTTCAACGCCATATGTACGCAACAGTTTGAACATGACGGAGACGTTATATTTTCTGTTATTTAATTAAAAACCTTTAATCGTAACAAAATTAAAGGTATTTCAGGTTGTAGTGAATAAAACAGTCTTTTACATCCGAAAATTTCTTCCTTACAAAATCTATATTAGTGGTATGGTTGTGTCTGGGAATTTGGGCCTATTCTTTAACATGGCTTTAGAACCCCCTTAAAGCAGTGACCAACCCAAGACATATAAGAAGTCTCAGATTCCTACGCTCTTTATAAAATCAAGTGGCAAAACTTCCAAGCAAGTTCAAGAAATAAGTGACTAAATTTGAAGATCCAGTGAAATACAGAATTCGAATTGGAAACATAAGATCAACAAATAGTACTTTGATAGTTCACGTTGCAACTGAAGAGGAGTCTGAGAGGCTCCAAAACAATAACCAATTGACTACTAGGGGACCTATAGTAGAACTAGTAAAAAAGAAAAATCCACTAACCTAAATCTATGATGTTTCAAATACTATTCAAGAAGAAGAATTACTAACAACTTTAAATGCACTTAACTTTGACAACTTATTGTCAAAGGAAGAATTCTTCAATAATGTTAAGTTCAGATTCAGGAGAGGCAAGAGAGACGGCCTTACAAGCCATGTGGTCATCGAGACTTCTCCTGTCGTTAGGATGTTCTTCAAAAATAGAGAAAAAATATTCCTTCCATTTACCGCACATAATACTGTTCCGCAATGTTATAATTGCTATGATTATGACCACATTTGTAAATACTGCAATAGGGACTCAGTGTGCAGTCGATGTGGCGAACATCACAAGTTGGAGAATTGTAAAGAACATGATCGATTCAAGCGCTGTATTCCATGCTTCTATAGGAAGAGGAAGTGTACTCGAGATGCCTGTCCCACATTTAGAGATTTTTGGGACAGAGCGGTCACAAAAACAAACTATGGCTAATTTTATAAATATATGTCAAAGTGACAATAACTCTCCCATTGATATATTTAAGATAAATGTGGGAAGATCTAAACTTGCTATGGAAGAGACAATACAACTATGTAACGAAAATAAAACAGACATTATAGCGCTTCAAGAGCCGTACCATCTTAAAGGTCAAATTATTGGATTCCCAAGTACTATGCGATGATCAAGAACCATCTTCTGCGATCGTAGTACTTAATAAAGACCTTAAGGTACTTTGAAACAAATGCGTCTCAACTACTCACTGCCAAGTGGCAGAAATAGATTTTGGACACTCGAAATGGACAATAGTGAGTCTCTATTGCCAATACAAGAACCCAATTGAGCCGTATATTTATATATTGGAAAATATCATAGATGCTTATTCAGCATGTCGGATCATTGTATGTATGGATAGTAATGCTAAATCGAAGTTATGGTTTAGTAAACTCACACATGAAAGAGGGCTATTAATAGAAGACTGCAATGCATTAAACGACCTAACAGTCCTAAATATTAAGTCTGACATTCCTACTTATAGAAACAAGCAAGGGGCTTCCTCTAATATAGATCTAAGTCTCATTAGTAGCAAAGGAAAGTCTCAAAGAATTGATTGGTGGATCAAAGATAACGAGCCTACTAGTGATCATAATACCATAAGGATTAAGATATACAAAAAAGGCCATAGTATGCAAAGCACTAACCAGCAAAGAATTAATTGGAAACAAATCAACAGAGAGCACCTCTTCAAGCATATTACTCAAGTGAGTGAAGAGGATTTAAATGAGGACAATAACAAAAGAATTGAGCACCTGTATTCTATCGTTAACCAGGCAATGACTGAAGGACTAAGATAGTCCAGTAAAGGAACCAAAATCAAGGTCAACAAATGGCCTGTCTACTTATTAAAGAGAAGGAACATCACGCGAAAATTTAGAAAGTCTTACCAAAATCAACTACTTACATGGACAAGCAATTCAACTTGGAAAAATATAGAGATCTAAGTGGAGGTTTTCTAATCTACTCAATCAATATAAGCAGAAAACCTGGGCAGACTTTGCTAGGCGTGAGTTGGCTCGTAACCCTTGGAGCCTGCCATACAGGATACATGCTGGAAAAATTAAGTCACCTGTTTTATTGACATCAATCAGGAGATCTAACAATGAATTTACAAATAATTGGGAAGACACTGATGCTTATCTAATGGAACAACTATTACCACTAGATGTCCCCGAGGAGGACAACATACAGCAGTCCAACATAAGAAATGCTATGGAATTACCTTACGCTTCAGAAGACCTCATAGTACCCTTCTCTTTTGAGGACGTTGCGTTAGTCATTGACCAACTCAAGCTAAAGAAATCACCAGGACCAGATGGTATCCCATAAAGTATAGCAAATTCCATTAGAAATAATTACTTTGTTAAATGTCTAACTAATCCATCAAATTTGGACATCTCACAAGTCAATTGGGGACCCATCTGGATTTATTACTTTTAAAGACGCAACAAAACGCTTTATATTGTATATAATCTCAACAAGCGCCAGCTTTTCAAAAACATCAGGTCTGCTTAAGCACTTGAATCATGGGTTGAGAAAGATCTCATAAATCCTCTCTTCCATGTATTATGATAGTAATCTAACACTACATCTTTCTTTCTTATTTGTTGATTTCAAGAAGTAGTCCACCATAAATCACGATTATGATGATGATAATAATAATAACAACACGACGAATTATTGGGTGGGCTCAGACCCCACGGGCCACATAAATTGGAGTAGCTGTTACAATATAAATTGCAAAACGAAATTTTTGTAAATAGTTGTGGAGATGTAAACGAAATAAAGTGAAATTCCATTAGAAATAAGTACTTAAAATAGTTATATAGAAATAAAGTGAAATGAGTCGAATCTGAACGAAGTCTAGAACTCTCGGAATCGTCTGTTTTTAAAACCTGTTTTTGGAAATAATTAGAAATTTTAAAGAAATAAATTTATTTATGTAAACTTTATGTGCGTGCGTCTGTGTGAGTGTGTATGTTGACTGATTTAGTTTACTTTACTTCTGTTTTATGCGACTTTTGGCTAATCCCGAAGGTAAGGATGAGTGATGATATGATGAAATTGATGATGGGGAAAAAGAACACCCATTTCCCTGACGGGACTCTAACCCGGGACCCCAGTCCTTGTAGCGTGCTTGCTAGCCATTTACACAGAGGTCGGCGTGTTATATGTGTTTGTGTATGTGTGTCTACAGTTATGGACAGTTATGGATTGTAACGAACCCATTGACTTGGAATTGTGTTGTTTTAACGCAGAACTGTCAGGAAACTAGTATTTCAGGATGCTGGTGTTCCACTTTCATTGCCGGTGACTGTACATGAATTGATTTTCTTTCTGGCAGTTTGCAATAGTACACTGTATCAGAACCTTAGATAGTTAAAAATAAAACTATTAATATTTTACATTATCGAAAAAAATGTGTGTACACTGGCGTACCCAGAGGGAAACTGAAAGCGATACAATTACCAGCCTTCAAAATTTTGAAATATAAATCAAAATTTTCAAATGGAAGCAGTGAAGAACTCGGGAAAAGCCAAAGTTTTAAGTCAAACTCCCCTTAAAATTACCCTTGATTTCAATTTCCAAAATGAGGGTAAAAATAGTAATTACGCAATATTTGATTGTGTAGTCAGCGCCCTTACAACGAATCTTCCTCCCATAAAAATTCTGCACAAGCTAGTGGAATTTTTTGAAGACGGTACAGTACTCCCTTAAAACCATAGATTCAAGTCCCCTCCCCCTGACAGACGCAAGATGCTGCTTATAAAATAAACTATTTTCTAATAGTTGAGCACAAATAGTTTACATTATTTACAAATATTATTTTTCTTTACACAATAATTCAAACCATTGTGATTGCCTTCACATGGATAAGTGACCAAGTGTAAAATCTTCCGTACTTTGACCAACACTTTGCAATGTAGCGGCTTCTCCCAAGTTTGCTCTTTTGTCACCTGTCCAGAGTGGAAGCTAGTTTTGGTGTGATAAGCACACGCGTACGTGTACTTGTGATCCTTTTTGCCCTTTTCTGTGCCTTGCCTATTTCATTGTCTGCTGAATAAGGTACCTGAACTCAATGTCATTTAGACTATCCGAATGACGTGATTTAACCCGCCGACTGCACCTACAGTGTACTTACTAACTTGTGGACAAAGAAGCGAAATAACTTGATCACGTAATTGAGTACTGCGTGATCTAATATTGCATAGGTAGGTAAATTATTACTTACTATATCTTCGAAGTGATACGTGATTATATCTCTAGTCCATATTACGGTAGTTCATCATTCGTACTATAAAACAGGGCCTCCCCGATGGCGTAGTGGTAGCATCGTTGCCTTATAATCAAGGGGTTCCAGGTTCGATACCCGGTAGAGGCACATAGTGGTTCGGATCCAATCCCGATTAGCCTTACCGTGCATAAAGTAGACTTAAAACATCAACTAAAGCGACCACTTTTAAAGGTAGAATCAGTATGGACGACATGGCAAAATATCGTGAGGAACATGCGCAAATGTGACATCTGTTCACGTTGGATATGTGCGATTCACTAAGGATGTCTAAGGACCTTGAATTTGCCCAGATGTGTAATTCTTGGTCCTTTTTTGACAAATTGTGACACTACACTTCCTTCTTTGTTAGTTGATAGACGATGGAATCTCATTGCATGACCATGCATGTCATAATGAAAATAACATATGTCTCCACTGGCGTGCACAGGATATTATTTCGGGAGGGGCTGACATTGTAAAGGTTGATAGCTGCTTTCAAGAAGGACAGCATACACAATAAGATATTTCGTATATAAAATAGTTGCCACTCTCAAAAATGGTAATCGGGGGTTATTTTAAGGCGAATTTGCATTTTCCAACTCTGGTTTTTCCCCGAGTTCTTCACTGCATTTATTTGAAAATGATGATTTTCTCAAAATTTCGGAGGGGGCTGTAGCTCCTTCAGCCACCCTCTGCGTACGCCAGTGTATGTGGCAATATGATTATCTACCTAAAATGTAACATTGTGGTACTTCTCTTTACAATTTATGCTGCATATTTAAGTGCGAGGAACAAAATATATCACTAGGCCATTTTGGATACATATGTATATACCCAATATGGCCTAAACGTTAATTTGTAACAAATTCTTCACTGCACCTATGGCATTATATGAAACTGTTTCAATTTTCAGTAAGTGTTCCTTCTTTTGAATCTGCCTTTCTGATTTTGTACGCCATTAGAAACAATCGCAAAACTTAGATATTGGGTTCACGTACCTACCTTTCCAACATAACACACGTACTCGACTCGTATTAGCACTGGTGGACGTCCGCTTCTTTTCTCGTTCGATTCTGAGCATCTCTGCCTTTTTCTTTTCAGCTCTGAGCTTTTATATCATAGGCGTGCGCACGGGTGGGGGGAACGGGGTGCAACTGTATCTGCCCCCCTAATCATGGACGTTCGCAGATATTTTCCACGAAGGTACAATCAAGGTTTGTCCATGGTATATATTACCACAATAATAGTGCTGCATCCCCTCTATTAGGCATTACATAATAATTAATGTAAATTAATATGAGTGAAATAAAATTATACGCTTCAACATGGGCGTATTTAATGGGGGGTTCAACGGGTCCAAACAGGGGTTTATCCAGGATTTTTTCCTTGGGTGGGTGTTGGAAACTTTTGGGGGGGGTGTAAGTTTAGGGATGTTAAATGTATATTTTGGACCGTTTTTAAAAATGTTCGCCCCAATTAAATTTGTTCATAGATGTCCCCCCCCCCTTCCCTTCACGTAACATTTCAGAAGAAAAAAAAGATGTCAAATGTTGGAAAAGTTGGAAAATAGTTTTTGTGATAATGATAAAATTTCAGTCTAACGTTTCGATTATTGCTTTCCGATAATGTTCAGTACTCTATTTAATCAATCGGTAGACAAAACACAAGAGATGACATTGAAAAACACAAAATTTAAACATATAATATTACCAGGGATAATATCATGCAATTCTTAAGCTAGTTATATTTAAATTAGAAACACTTGTGCAATATTTTTTAACTGTATTTGCATGATTCTTGTCGTAGGTGTAACAACGATTCACAAACTGAAATAAAGTAATGAAACTATCTACGAATTTAGAGCATGGCTAAGAAGACTTTAAAATATAGTGGGGAGTTGGGAAGGATGTTAGATAGATACCTTGTATTGCTTTTGAATGAAGTCGGTCAAGGAATTTCATATTGAAGTCTTATACCCTTACAAAACTTTGGAAAATACATTTGACGCTGTTCAGAGTTTATCTTTCAAATACTGAACAAGAGACTAGGGAATTAGGATTCATGTGCCTCTTTGCCTTAAAAGAAAACGAAATAACATGTGCAAATGAATACATGGCATGTTAGCTGTAAAGGGAAGGTAAGGAATTTTCACTTCTAAATTGAGGTAATGCTTTATTTTCAATTACTTAAAAACTGAATAGCATTTATTTCACTTTCCAACAGAAAGAGCGCAATGAAACAAGCAAATTTTTTCTCTACTCATTTTCCAGCAGGCAGTGGCAAGCGCCATCGTGCCCCCACTGGTGCGCCTATGGTCAGATATAAATTCGGGACTTAATGTAAATTAAATTTATTTTTATGTTTAATTCCTTATACATCCTTTGCTTCCTCTGAAAAGTTGGAAAAAATTAAATATGTCATTATGTCAGGGAACAGACTAGATAGAACGAGGAAGACAATTTTTACTAAAGCTATAGCTATCTTTGCAAACGGAGAATAACTTTAATTTAATAGGGTGCCAGTAATTTCACAGGGCACTATGCATTTCTATTTTTATCTGTTTTGCTTGTTCGGAAGCTTATTTGTCCTTTGTGGCCAGGCAACCGCCCCCTTTTTACACAGGCCCGTAGCTAGAGGGGGCAGCTGCCAACCCTGATACCCTGCTTTGCCCCACCTGTGAAAAATATAACACATTCCTACCCAGAATTCTTATCAAACATTAAATCATTATTCCTTACAATTATATTCTAATTTCTCTAGCAACATAACAAAGACACTTATTGATTTGGTGTCTTATTCAGGAAGGTGTGTTGTGTTATATTCTGTAATGGCGTACCAGAATTGGGAAGAGATTTCCTTTCCAGATCCAGACTTCGGGAAATGGTTTTCCGATTTTCAGTATTTAGAACAGTTGGGACATTCTCAGTGGTCTTGTATTATTAATGGTGCGTAATGTGTTTGGATGTTTTTTTTTTTTTTTTTTTATGTATTGCTATGGAGTTTGAACTGCTCAATTTTCTGTTTACCACGTCTACCTTTTGATAATAGTGATCCATGTTGTAGAAAGAGGGAGTGAATATTTGATTGTTGTTACTTAGCGTAGCTTTTCTGCCACTTCTAATTAATCGCGATGATGAGAATAAGTGATGATATGAAATTGATAAAGGGACACTCACGAAGAAGACCTATGTTCAGGCTGGGGTTTGCACAGGGATCCCTGTCGTCGTAGTGCATTGTGTAACCACCCCACCACAGAGGTCGGCTAGTGACAGCTTACTGGGTCAATTATAAAACATGACGAAAATGTGATAGTGTATCACATATTTATTATTTTTGTTAGAAAGCAATAAAAATTGTGGTGTGATACGGTTTACACTAGGCATCTTGTGGAGTGTAAATAGAAAGTTTTGTAATACACATTTGATTTTCACAATCTTTCAAAATACTTTCCACCACACACTATACACTTCTTCACCCTTCGAAACCAGCCCTCGAACCAACTCTTCGATACTTCCTCAGGGAGATAGACACATTCGCCATCCCACGGCCTTAGAAGATCCTCTTTGTTGGAAAACGTATTCCTTTTAGCCTGTTGACGCGAGCGAACATTGCAAAGTCGCATGGAGTGAGGTCTGGACTGTAGGTGGGATTCTCCATCACTTTCAGCTCAGTACCTGCCAGTGCAATCTTTGGAGCGGGGGCAGGAGCGTTGTTATGGTGGAAAAACCAAACGTCTGCCTTGAGCGTGGATGAATATTTTTGAGATTTTGAACTACTCTGGACAGGCACTCCTTGGTACGTGATACGTGATCCACAACTCCCCTTGCAGTAAAGAAGGCTGTTACAAATTACCTTCTTTACGAATCTAAATTTTCTCACAGACATGGGCGTGTTACATCTTCGAAGACCCAGGAATTTTTTTGAGCTTTAGTGGGCATATCATAATAGTAAAAGTTTCGTTAACTATTAACATGCTGTTTAGTTGACGTAGCGAGATGTTCCACTTTCCTCAACACTCTTCAACTTGTCACAATGTGCGACCTTCGATTGCGCCATATTGCAAAACTTTCCTAGTACTCTTTGTATGAATTTCAAATCTTATGAATTATTTATCTTATGCAAACACATCAAATATGATAAGCAATATAGGTGTGTGTTATGATAAATACATTTTATAAAGGAAAGGGTAGATGATAACTTACTGTTGGCATGATGTCCTTTCCATAGCATGCTGTTGTTTTTAGAATTTTAAGCGACAGTAAAAATAAATGCCATTTGCAACCGTGAAGATAATGAAATTGCATACGTTATGTGCATACGTTAAGGATTGAAGATGCCATTTTTTGATGGCTTGTAGCCAGGGTTGTTAAAGGTCCAGGAGCCCACAAATTCTAATGGGTTCTATTGAGTTCCGCAACAAGACCGGAACCGTTTTTCTCGCACAATTTAAATTTGGGTCAAGTTGCGTTTTGAATTTGAATTTGAATTTAAAATTTTAGGAGCGTCAGCACTTAGGCTATTTTGCTCCCGTCACATTATACGGGGGCCAGCCCCTTACCATTACAAATAACAACTCTAGCGTTGCATAACTAAATATCTTAAAATCTTCTGACTTCTGTTAAAAGCTGAGGCTGTAAACGGGCACTCAGCACACACAAGGACAAAAAACAAAACAACACACACAAAATTATACTGGCCATAGTGCCAGTCGCCAGAGCCTCGTTAGTCTTTAGTCCAGGGTGCACTTACGTGGAAGTGAGGTTGACTTTTGGGCGCCTACGTGGAAGGTACCCCATACACCCCAAGTTGCGTTTGGTTTCATTGAAAAAAGGTTCCTGGTTATAACAGTAATTAAAAATAAAGGGGGCGTTTAGGGTTCGAACCAAGGTTACGTTATTTAAGGCATGGATGTTATTTCATGTAAGGAGAAATTAAAATGTACCAACTTAAATGCTACACGGAATTATTCATCGTGTGAACGGTCTGAAGTTCGGCCAATGGAAAAGGACGGTGATGTTCCTTCTACATTGGTCTTCGTTTACTAGCCAAATTTACCATGAATTTATCATGAATTTAAGAATCAGGAATCGGAAATTAGAAATCAGAACACTGGACACTGAAATATGTTACGAAATAATGTTTAATACATTTCTGTTGAGATACTTACAACCTCTGGTCGCTCATCTACACAAGACAAAACACTCGCGGACCCATAATGCACCGGGTCAAAACAAGCTAGCAGCGCAGACCGCTGATGGTTGACGCTGTACGTAGACACTATACTCTAGCACCATTTCCTAATCAGTTAAGTTAAAGAATTTTGAAATCACAAAGCTAGGAATCAAAACATGGTCCAGAGTAGAGAAAACAACTTCTCTCTGACCTATAAAGGTGCTGAAAGTTTTAACTGTGAATGTTCTAAAACTGTCTCTCTAAAATGTGAATGTCGAACTGCCCTTTTCTAAGTCCTTACTTCGTCTTTTCTTTTCGCTCTCGGAAGAATTCTCCTTCATTCTATTGGTCGTTGAACTTTTAGCTCCGCCCACACGTGGTCACTTCTGCATGTAGGGGCGAGAATCGTTACAAACGGGGGTGATAAGGGTGAGAATCGCTTAGCACAAAGACACAATAGCACCTTGTTTTTGAGAGCTGATCTCGAGGATGAAAAGCATCTGTTCTAATTAATTTTTATCACTAACAACTCCATTTTTATTGCTCGCAACTGGGACACTTCGTTAAAGTTATGTCTTCCTTGGCTGCCAAAATCCCACTGAAGCGAAGAGATACGAAGAGAAATGTTCTGGCAGGGTTGGAGTTCAAGATTCTGTACCAATCACTCTTGTCACTGAGCTGTCTCTGAGCCAAGCTGGCGGGCGGCGATCGTGGAAGTTATGCGTCTCGTTGGGACCGCCATGTGTAGGGCATTTGTCTCGATTCTGAGCCTGGCCACCTGCAAAGTCTCACGAGAACAGAGGTTCCTTGTTTAAAACAGGGAAAAAATCTTCTTGGGGATTTTAAATTTTAAAATGCCCGAAGTTCCGTGATAGGCTCCATCTGGGCTTGAAATTATCTTGACGTGAGCCAGAGTTTAGCTGAATTTGTACGGGACAGATATGGGAGTTTATTGCCGGACACACTGTTTCCTTCACCTTGAAGTAGGGGCGGTGATATATGGGAGGCTTCATGGGAACGAACGCTGGTTTCTCAAGGCAGCTGGGTTTCTTCTCAGAGAGCAGAAAATAAGATCTTGGGGGAAAGCGTAGAAAGACCGATGGAGATTTGTAATTGGCACATCTGGGGATTTGTAATTGGCACATCGGTTATACATCCCCCTGCTCCCGGATAAAATTTGCTGAACTGTAGGGAAGCAATTTTTTTCAGCTAGCTGTTGCGTTGCCTCCTGCAGGACTTCTGATGTGTCTTGCCTACCGATGTTAACTTAGGTCAGAATGTAACCCTAGCACCCGTAGATTTAAGTGTTCGGGTCACATCTGCCTCTTATGGGCAAGTCTGCCTGCCTCTCTCCTTCTCCCATAGCTGTAGTTCTCTTCTGCTGCTTCTCCTCCTGCCTGGATTGGCTCTGGGCAAGTGAGTTGTGCCCTTGCTGCTTCATTTGGGGTCCATGGCATCTTCTTCTCTCTTCCAACTGCCAACCCTGGTGTCGAGTGGCTCAGGAATACAGTCGGTGATAATGGTGTGCTGCCCTCATTGCCTAGTCGTCTTGGAATGGTAGCTCATCCTGGCCTCTTCTTCTGTCATCTGGTCTGCCTGGCTGGAGTTCCCGTATCAGCTGGAGAAATGTGTCCGGAGTCTCCTTGGTGCCTCTTCTCCTGCCATCTCTTTGGCTGTAGTATTTTATTCTGTGAAAGTTTTAAAGGCATTAGAACATGCTTAGTTGAAAGTTTTAACTTATCTTCATGCACTTCCTTCACATGTCACAACTTCAAGTCTCTTTACCACTTTAAGTTCCTTGTCTTCGTGCACTTGACCACTACGTCTCTTGAATACATTTTTACGAGCAATGAAAATTACACAAAAATTTGTAGCTTCTACAAAGATAGTATGAAAATCAATACAGGATTTAATAAAATATTATATAAAAATTTGTTGGCTAGTTTTTGAAATTAAATATTGAAAAAATTATCGATATACATATTAAAATAAGAAAATTCTCTTTATTTTATATTTTTCATTCACGCACCCTTCTCTTCAACTTTATCTCATCGTTTTTAGCTTATTCCATATTCCATTACTGGGCTCAAGGCTTTACCAACACAAGTCTATTTCACTAACACACTTCATAGGTTAGGCAGTATTTACTGCACGGGCATTCAGCCCCTTACATGTGCATATTTAAAACTACAATGGCCACTATGGGCAAATCTTCTGCTCTATAGCAGGAATTATGTGTGCATCATAGGCACATTCTTTATGCTATGTAAAGCATAGGCCTCCTTGGGCAAATCAAAATTACAAACTTCTTATAACAATACCATCCTTGTTATGTGTTGTTGGCAAGTGTATGTGGTAGACGTATTTATTCTGTGTCTTATACCTTACATTAAGTAAAAATATGCAACTTGAGCCACTTGAAATTCAAAAATTTAAATATTCTCCTTATCAACATAAAAACAAACAGTGAATAATTATTATGGAGATCTAGTCTCCCTTTTCTCCTGATCAAAGCTAAATGGTGCATGAAACTAGTTGTTATACAAACATAATCCTTATTTTACTATACAGACCCAACTTATTTTCTTCATCATACATCACTGGCCATTCCATGCCTTGGTTGGTCTGGTGTGTCTAGCCTATCAAATAAAATATTAACTATAATAAATCAGAATACACCTTTAGATAAAACATAGAAATAGATCAAACAATAATCAATTCATATTAATATTTTCTGTAAATATTGACAAACAAATGAAAAAGAAAACAAAGAAAACTACTACTTCTTCTAAGTAAATAAAAAGATTACATGGCACTATGACTGTGCTAATTATCTTTAATAAACAAGATTATAAGTTTCATCACTAACTAGACATTAATAAAATGATAAGGTGACTTACTGAGTCACGTATGTGCATTTATAGTGTTGCACCTGATTACACAAGTTTACAAAAATTAGGATTACAAAATAATAAAACATAAAATTTAAACACATCAAAATAATAGAGGATATTATTGTTTAAATATAATAAAGAAGTTAATATGAGCAAATGCATGAGATTATTACAAACAGATGACTTAACACCACCTTCTGTTAGTTACATCATAAAGATCAAAAGATCAAAATAAAATACAACTATATTACAAGTGTATGCATGTGTATGAAATTTTTGTTTTTTGGTCGAGTGTAATTGTTGCTTTACTTATTCTTAAGCAATTGCATTTATAGTGTTGCACCTGATTACACAAGTTTACAAAAATTAGGATTACAAAATAATAAAACATAAAATTTAAACACATCAAAATAATAGAGGATATTATTGTTTAAATATAATAAAGAAGTTAATATGAGCAAATGCATGAGATTATTACAAACAGATGACTTAACACCACCTTCTGTTAGTTACATCATAAAGATCAAAAGATCAAAATAAAATACAACTATATTACAAGTGTATGCATGTGTATGAAATTTTTGCTTTTTTGGTCGAGTGTAATTGTTGCTTTACTTATTCTTAAGCAATTGTTGCAATGTGTTAGCCACACAGGGCTATTTTATGAGGACTACGTAGTTAGGCCCTAACTTCTGGCAGCCAAATGTCGACCTGTCACGTGGCTGATAGAATCCAGGAACCGAACACGTCCAAACCCAACCCGCAGGTATATATAAAAGAGTCCCCCCCTTGAATCCGACAGCAAGATAATATGTTGATAAAAAAAAATCCCTTAAAGCCTAAAGAAGGCAAAGTGTGAAATAAAATATGCTCCGCGCATGAAAACTGTCGAATTCCGCAATGATTAAGTCTAATCCATATTTAAAATCATATTTAGCTCACGCTGCCAAAGCGTCTTATGAGCTGTTGGGAGGAAAGGTGACACGCGGTGTGCTCCAGTCTTTCTCTTCCTAACTCCTTAACTTCCACACCAAAAAAAAATCTTTCAAGTTACCCGGGGTATACCGAAAGTATTCCAAAATGGTGGCAAAAAATAAATTTTGGGTTCTAGTCTCCTTTGAGAATAGAAATTTTGATCTTTTGAGGTTCTCTATAGCAAGAAATTAACCCTAGGGAGATATATAAAACGAAGAAGTTGGTCTCCCTTTCATTATAAGTTCTTATCCATCATCAGGTCATCCGTCGCATTCAGCAGGTACAGGTAAGCACGCTTGCTGAGAAAAATATTCAAGCTGAAGGTTGCAAAACCATTTATAATGAATTGTTACCTAGTAACTATTATAATGTATGATTACACAAGTCACAGGTATGCTGGTTTAATCAGTACATTGAGGAAATGTGATTTCGAAAAATAATTCCTCGGAACGTCAAAAATTTTCTAAAAAATTAGCTGGCAACACTGATTTTCACTAATTTTAAATGGTAGTTGGTTGCAAAACTTCTTGAACATTTATATTAAATAATTAAACAAGTTTGAAGTAGATATCATGAAACAAAAGTAAAATTTTCACATAAATTCGAAGTTTCTCGGTCTTACGAGCCTCCGATACGACACCTTCGTATAAAAACTGGATATTTAAAAATACAATTATGCAAGTCCTGGTTGATTTCTAGTAATTTCCTTCAAGTGTAGTCTATTTATGACTTCAGCAATTAGTTTTCATAAAGATCCAACTGTAATTAAGCATTTTATGGCTGATTTAAAATTAAAGTTCTCCGCAAAAGTACTAGTTCAGATAAAATTTGGATTTCTATGTCACAGTAGTTCAATTTTATTAAGCAATACAAGCTTAACTCTTTATATTTAAGTAATTTATAGTTTAATTGTTATTATTAAGTTCTAAGTGTAAAAATTTGTTACAAAAATCGTAGCTTTTATGCTGAAAATTCATTTTAAGTGCCTTATTTAACAGCGTAACGCTTTTAAGTTCGGAAAATAAAAGATAAGCCAAATATTGTTTTTAAGAACCAATTTTTAGGTTGAAGGAGAAATAAAGAACAAGATTCTATTTACGCCATCCTGAGAATCAAGTGTAAAAGAGTCTCCCAGCCTCCAGTCCTTTAAGAGGACTTCCCTTTTTGCAAAGTATGTGTGTTATGTAACATGTGCATCATTAACATCCTGTGGAAAAAGATCTGGTCTCTTACCCTTCAACATCCTGAGGTACAATGTCCTTTTACCTTCGGTACAGTGCCATAGCTTCATGTTTTCCACATGCTGATTGGTTACCATCTGGCCAGTACAGCAGTCCAACAGCGTGAACACATCAACTCTCTCCTCCTGGTAGCAGTAATAAGGACCGGAGAAGGTATTGCAGTATTTCCTGGTTATGGCATCCAATAAGCTACTAAGAAAGTGTGTTTTCAAAAAGATTAAGTTACCTACAGAGACAATTGTCCTTTGGGACAATTGTGCATTTATCCTGGTATTTCTTTTGTTCCTTTCACCCGTTGTATTAATATTAGCCATGTACAGCTTATGTTCCCAGTTCATCTCTTCACCAGCTGGCAAGTCAAAGTCTGTTTTTACTGCATTGTCAATGGGATAATTTAATTGAAGCTCTATGGGTGCAAAACCAGTGGAATGGTTGACACTTCCATTCAACAAGTTAACAACTTTGGTGACATGCTCTGGCCAAGCATTATGCATGCCTTCACATACCACTCGCATAACCCGGTTCAAATCTTTGTGTATCCTCTCCACTAGGTTACTGCTCGGTTTGTATACCGGGGTGTAAGCAACCTTTATGCCTAGAGAGGCTAATGACTGCACATATTTATTTGCCTTGAACTGGACTCCATTGTCACTTACTATTAAATTTGGGATCCCGAAATGTAAAAAATAG
The DNA here is from genome assembly GCF_977018435.1 of Lepisma saccharinum. Taxonomy (NCBI): domain Eukaryota; kingdom Metazoa; phylum Arthropoda; class Insecta; order Zygentoma; family Lepismatidae; genus Lepisma; species Lepisma saccharinum. The sequence continues at coordinate 74,586,613 of NC_139230.1, read as the reverse complement.
ATATCAATTAGCTTCCGAAGTATGCTGTCGGTAGTACTGTTACGTAATGTGTATGCGGTTAGAAACCTAGTTTTTGCATTTTGAATAGTTAGTAAGAATCTTTCATCTCTCTTACCCCTTGGTAATGGGCCCTGAATATCTATGAACAAAACAATATCTCTACCTTCCATACTGTGCATTAACAGCGTTTGTCTAGGTGGGTGTGTGTTATCTTTAGTACTTTGACACGTAATGCAGTCTGCAACATAAGATCTGACATCTTTCCTCATATTTCTCCAATTATACAGTTTTAAAATTCTTCTCATCATTTTATCTACACCAAAATGTCCTAAATTGTCATGGTAAGCTCTAAGAACTACTGGTACAAATGATTCTGGTATGCATAGCTTCCATTCATTCAAAAAATGATAATCCCTAGTAACTAGCAAGTTATTTGGCAAAATTTTGTAAAACTTAAACCAATTTCTAGACCTGGTTGAATTTTCTGTGTGTGTACCATCCAAAAACTGTATGATAGGAAGAAGTATGGGGTCTTTCCGTTGCTCCGCAGCTACGAAGTCAACGGAAAAGTCAAGTATCTCGTTACAGAACGGTTCACTTGTGGCATTTATATGCAAGTTTTCGGTTTCTTTATTTTCAAAAGTCCTGCTTAACAGGTCTGCCAGACCATTTTCTTTGCCCTTGCAGTAATGTACTTGAAACTGGTAGGCTTGCAACTGTAAAGACCACCTGGTTAGCCTAGCATTCCAGTTTTTTGAGCTGTTTAGCCACTGCAAAGCATGGTGGTCACAAATGACTGTAAATTTAGTACCAGCTACATATTGTCTAAATTTAGAAATGCAAGAGATTATACTCAAACACTCTAGTTCAGTAATAGTATACTTTTCCTCATTATCTTCAAAGTCCTCATAAAAATTTAAATCAACCCTACAAATTTCATATTTATTGTCATCATTCACCAGTTGCTTTATTTGTGTTTCCCTGTCATCAGCATCAATGGAGCTTCCCCCTTGCCTACCTTCTGTAAGAGGGGAGCCTAAGCATTTAAAGATCTGGTAGGCTGGTTACCAGTTCTAAATGGAGGGCTGTTCGGATTTAATGTGGAGCCTTGTTCAGGTGCTCGGGTTCGATCCACAGCCACTACTTGTGCATAAGTGGGACCCCGACCCTGGCTAGCCTGGTTGTTGGTTCTACGTACCGGGGAGTTTCCCCTCCCGTTACGGTAGTTGAAACTATTTCCTCCCCGTTACGATTATCGGTATAAGAATTTGACCTGCCCTGGTATGAATTGTTGCGTCGCGGGTTGCTATCCCAAGTGCTACTCTGACGGAAGTTATTTTTAGGTCTTCGTGGGGGACTGGGTTCGAACCTAGGTCTTCGTACCCTGACCTGCCTAGCCTGAAAGTTTTCTTGTCTATTTTGGGGGTACCGGGGTTGGAACCTCCTTTGGTCCTCCCTTTGGCTGGATTGGGACACTATGTTCAACCTAGCCACAATCTCTGCTGCCATTTCTAGGCTAATATAGGGGTGGATTAAGAGTGCCTCCTTAACCTTGTTGGGGAGCTGGTTGGCTATGATGACCGTCTTTTGCTGGTCCGTCATGCCCGTTTGTATGTTATTTAGTAAGTTGACCTGTTGCCAAAAATAGGAAAGCATGGAACCCTTGCTATGGTCAGTATACCTACTATTCATTACCTTGGCTAGGTACGTTGACTTCCACGTATCTGATTGATACGTGGACAGAAACAATGCCTTGAACCCCGAATAGATATCAAAATTCCCCTTTACTTGGAGGTACCAGTTTTTGGCTACACCAGTTAGTAACTTCGGCAGGTAGGATAGAATATCCTCCTCCTGTACACCCAGCAAGCAAAACGACTCTTCAATGTCTGCCAAGAACTGAGAGGCTAGGTACTCAGGTCTTGCAGCACTGAATTTGGGGAGTTTTTCTAGGTCCCCAAACCTGATGGTAGTCCTTTTTCTTGGCTTTGGTTTATGCTCTACCCCGGAGTCACTGTCAGAGTCCGAGGAAGCATAAGGGGTGCTTTGGGACTGAACCTTAGGCTTAACCGCCTGTTTTTCCTTTTTTACCTTTAACTGGCTAATCTCCCCCTGGTTGCTCTCATACTTTTTTTCTAGCTCTTCGATAGCCTTCTCTAATTTGACAATTTCCCCACTATGATCTTTCTTTCCCTTTACATTTTTGGACAGGTTCTCGACTCTATCCAATCTGCTCTGTAATTTATTCAGAATCTTAGCATTTCCCTTTTCTAACTCACCCAACCTAGCATTCACTTGATCACTCTCTTCCTTATTAAGGTCTTCAATACCAGTTACTCTGCGTTTAATTGCTTCTAGCTCTTTTTTACTTTTCGCTTCAAAGCTAACCTTGTAAGTGTTAAACTCATGTTCCCTGGCATCCCTTAATGAGTTCATGTAGCTAACAGCCTCCCTGTTAAGTCTACCCTCAGCCTGCTGTACCTCTCTAACAATCAATTCTCTATTTTCTCCCTCTGACTTCTCCACCCTCTTCTCTAACTGGTCTACTTTCCCTCTTGTTGCTTCACATTTCTTTATCTGTGCCTCTATCCGAGCATTAGTGTCCTCCCTGTATTTCTCTATCCTGTTTCCCAATTCCTCATTTAACGAGTCTATTCTTCGACTCAAACCTGCTTTACTTTCATTTAATTCTGCTCTTAATAGCCCTATTGCTTCTAGCACGGATTTGTTTGATTCCTCAATTGTCATAGCCATTTTTCGGGTTATAGGCATTTAAAAATTTACGAAAGAAAGAGAAAAATAATAATAAATCAGTGTCTGTTGTTAGGTTTACTCGGAGGTTAGTTCACTCGCGAGGCATGCAACTACTATTTAGTGTCCTGATTTCTTTTAAAATTTAGGGCAAATTTAGAATTTTAGCAGTACATAACAAATGACAACTTGGCTTTGTAAACAAGTCCCTGTTCGGGAAAAGCCATTTATAACAGTAATTAAAAATAAAGGGGGCGTTTAGGGTTCGAACCAAGGTTACGTTATTTAAGGCATGGATGTTATTTCATGTAAGGAGAAATTAAAATGTACCAACTTAAATGCTACACGGAATTATTCATCGTGTGAACGGTCTGAAGTTCGGCCAATGGAAAAGGACGGTGATGTTCCTTCTACATTGGTCTTCGTTTACTAGCCAAATTTACCATGAATTTATCATGAATTTAAGAATCAGGAATCGGAAATTAGAAATCAGAACACTGGACACTGAAATATGTTACGAAATAATGTTTAATACATTTCTGTTGAGATACTTACAACCTCTGGTCGCTCATCTACACAAGACAAAACACTCGCGGACCCATAATGCACCGGGTCAAAACAAGCTAGCAGCGCAGACCGCTGATGGTTGACGCTGTACGTAGACACTATACTCTAGCACCATTTCCTAATCAGTTAAGTTAAAGAATTTTGAAATCACAAAGCTAGGAATCAAAACATGGTCCAGAGTAGAGAAAACAACTTCTCTCTGACCTATAAAGGTGCTGAAAGTTTTAACTGTGAATGTTCTAAAACTGTCTCTCTAAAATGTGAATGTCGAACTGCCCTTTTCTAAGTCCTTACTTCGTCTTTTCTTTTCGCTCTCGGAAGAATTCTCCTTCATTCTATTGGTCGTTGAACTTTTAGCTCCGCCCACACGTGGTCACTTCTGCATGTAGGGGCGAGAATCGTTACAAACGGGGGTGATAAGGGTGAGAATCGCTTAGCACAAAGACACAATAGCACCTTGTTTTTGAGAGCTGATCTCGAGGATGAAAAGCATCTGTTCTAATTAATTTTTATCACTAACAACTCCATTTTTATTGCTCGCAACTGGGACACTTCGTTAAAGTTATGTTTTCCTTGGCTGCCAAAATCCCACTGAAGCGAAGAGATACGAAGAGAAATGTTCTGGCAGGGTTGGAGTTCAAGATTCTGTACCAATCACTCTTGTCACTGAGCTGTCTCTGAGCCAAGCTGGCGGGCGGCGATCGTGGAAGTTATGCGTCTCGTTGGGACCGCCATGTGTAGGGCAATTGTCTCGATTCTGAGCCTGGCCACCTGCAAAGTCTCACGAGAACAGAGGTTCCTTGTTTAAAACAGGGAAAAAATCTTCTTGGGGATTTTAAATTTTAAAATGCCCGAAGTTCCGTGATAGACTCCATCTGGGCTTGAAATTATCTTGACGTGAGCCAGAGTTTAGCTGAATTTGTACGGGACAGATATGGGAGTTTATTGCCGGACACACTGTTTCCTTCACCTTGAAGTAGGGGCGGTGATATATGGGAGGCTTCATGGGAACGAACGCTGGTTTCTCAAGGCAGCTGGGTTTCTTCTCAGAGAGCAGAAAATAAGATCTTGGGGGAAAGCGTAGAAAGACCGATGGAGATTTGTAATTGGCACATCTGGGGATTTGTAATTGGCACATCGGTTATACATCCCCCTGCTCCCGGATAAAATTTGCTGAACTGTAGGGAAGCAATTTTTTTCAGCTAGCTGTTGCGTTGCCTCCTGCAGGACTTCTGATGTGTCTTGCCTACCGATGTTAACTTAGGTCAGAATGTAACCCTAGCACCCGTAGATTTAAGTGTTCGGGTCACATCTGCCTCTTATGGGCAAGTCTGCCTGCCTCTCTCCTTCTCCCATAGCTGTAGTTCTCTTCTGCTGCTTCTCCTCCTGCCTGGATTGGCTCTGGGCAAGTGAGTTGTGCCCTTGCTGCTTCATTTGGGGTCCATGGCATCTTCTTCTCTCTTCCAACTGCCAACCCTGGTGTCGAGTGGCTCAGGAATACAGTCGGTGATAATGGTGTGCTGCCCTCATTGCCTAGTCGTCTTGGAATGGTAGCTCATCCTGGCCTCTTCTTCTGTCATCTGGTCTGCCTGGCTGGAGTTCCCGTATCAGCTGGAGAAATGTGTCCGGAGTCTCCTTGGTGCCTCTTCTCCTGCCATCTCTTTGGCTGTAGTATTTTATTCTGTGAAAGTTTTAAAGGCATTAGAACATGCTTAGTTGAAAGTTTTAACTTATCTTCATGCACTTCCTTCACATGTCACAACTTCAAGTCTCTTTACCACTTTAAGTTCCTTGTCTTCGTGCACTTGACCACTACGTCTCTTGAATACATTTTTACGAGCAATGAAAATTACACAAAAATTTGTAGCTTCTACAAAGATAGTATGAAAATCAATACAGGATTTAATAAAATATTATATAAAAATTTGTTGGCTAGTTTTTGAAATTAAATATTGAAAAAATTATCGATATACATATTAAAATAAGAAAATTCTCTTTATTTTATATTTTTCATTCACGCACCCTTCTCTTCAACTTTATCTCATCGTTTTTAGCTTATTCCATATTCCATTACTGGGCTCAAGGCTTTACCAACACAAGTCTATTTCACTAACACACTTCATAGGTTAGGCAGTATTTACTGCACGGGCATTCAGCCCCTTACATGTGCATATTTAAAACTACAATGGCCACTATGGGCAAATCTTCTGCTCTATAGCAGGAATTATGTGTGCATCATAGGCACATTCTTTATGCTATGTAAAGCATAGGCCTCCTTGGGCAAATCAAAATTACAAACTTCTTATAACAATACCATCCTTGTTATGTGTTGTTGGCAAGTGTATGTGGTAGACGTATTTATTCTGTGTCTTATACCTTACATTAAGTAAAAATATGCAACTTGAGCCACTTGAAATTCAAAAATTTAAATATTCTCCTTATCAACATAAAAACAAACAGTGAATAATTATTATGGAGATCTAGTCTCCCTTTTCTCCTGATCAAAGCTAAATGGTGCATGAAACTAGTTGTTATACAAACATAATCCTTATTTTACTATACAGACCCAACTTATTTTCTTCATCATACATCACTGGCCATTCCATGCCTTGGTTGGTCTGGTGTGTCTAGCCTATCAAATAAAATATTAACTATAATAAATCAGAATACACCTTTAGATAAAACATAGAAATAGATCAAACAATAATCAATTCATATTAATATTTTCTGTAAATATTGACAAACAAATGAAAAAGAAAACAAAGAAAACTACTACTTCTTCTAAGTAAATAAAAAGATTACATGGCACTATGACTGTGCTAATTATCTTTAATAAACAAGATTATAAGTTTCATCACTAACTAGACATTAATAAAATGATAAGGTGACTTACTGAGTCACGTATGTGCATTTATAGTGTTGCACCTGATTACACAAGTTTACAAAAATTAGGATTACAAAATAATAAAACATAAAATTTAAACACATCAAAATAATAGAGGATATTATTGTTTAAATATAATAAAGAAGTTAATATGAGCAAATGCATGAGATTATTACAAACAGATGACTTAACACCACCTTCTGTTAGTTACATCATAAAGATCAAAAGATCAAAATAAAATACAACTATATTACAAGTGTATGCATGTGTATGAAATTTTTGTTTTTTGGTCGAGTGTAATTGTTGCTTTACTTATTCTTAAGCAATTGCATTTATAGTGTTGCACCTGATTACACAAGTTTACAAAAATTAGGATTACAAAATAATAAAACATAAAATTTAAACACATCAAAATAATAGAGGATATTATTGTTTAAATATAATAAAGAAGTTAATATGAGCAAATGCATGAGATTATTACAAACAGATGACTTAACACCACCTTCTGTTAGTTACATCATAAAGATCAAAAGATCAAAATAAAATACAACTATATTACAAGTGTATGCATGTGTATGAAATTTTTGCTTTTTTGGTCGAGTGTAATTGTTGCTTTACTTATTCTTAAGCAATTGTTGCAATGTGTTAGCCACACAGGGCTATTTTATGAGGACTACATAGTTAGGCCCTAACTTCTGGCAGCCAAATGTCGACCTGTCACGTGGCTGATAGAATCCAGGAACCGAACACGTCCAAACCCAACCCGCAGGTATATATAAAAGAGTCCCCCCCTTGAATCCGACAGCAAGATAATATGTTGATAAAAAAAAATCCCTTAAAGCCTAAAGAAGGCAAAGTGTGAAATAAAATATGCTCCGCGCATGAAAACTGTCGAATTCCGCAATGATTAAGTCTAATCCATATTTAAAATCATATTTAGCTCACGCTGCCAAAGCGTCTTATGAGCTGTTGGGAGGAAAGGTGACACGCGGTGTGCTCCAGTCTTCCTCTTCCTAACTCCTTAACTTCCACACCAAAAAAAAATCTTTCAAGTTACCCGGGGTATACCGAAAGTATTCCAAAATGGTGGCAAAAAATAAATTTTGGGTTCTAGTCTCCTTTGAGAATAGAAATTTTGATCTTTTGAGGTTCTCTATAGCAAGAAATTAACCCTAGGGAGATATATAAAACGAAGAAGTTGGTCTCCCTTTCATTATAAGTTCTTATCCATCATCAGGTCATCCGTCGCATTCAGCAGGTACAGGTAAGCACGCTTGCTGAGAAAAATATTCAAGCTGAAGGTTGCAAAACCATTTATAATGAATTGTTACCTAGTAACTATTATAATGTATGATTACACAAGTCACAGGTATGCTGGTTTAATCAGTACATTGAGGAAATGTGATTTCGAAAAATAATTCCTCGGAACGTCAAAAATTTTCTAAAAAATTAGCTGGCAACACTGATTTTCACTAATTTTAAATGGTAGTTGGTTGCAAAACTTCTTGAACATTTATATTAAATAATTAAACAAGTTTGAAGTAGATATCATGAAACAAAAGTAAAATTTTCACATAAATTCGAAGTTTCTCGGTCTTACGAGCCTCCGATACGACACCTTCGTATAAAAACTGGATATTTAAAAATACAATTATGCAAGTCCTGGTTGATTTCTAGTAATTTCCTTCAAGTGTAGTCTATTTATGACTTCAGCAATTAGTTTTCATAAAGATCCAACTGTAATTAAGCATTTTATGGCTGATTTAAAATTAAAGTTCTCCGCAAAAGTACTAGTTCAGATAAAATTTGGATTTCTATGTCACAGTAGTTCAATTTTATTAAGCAATACAAGCTTAACTCTTTATATTTAAGTAATTTATAGTTTAATTGTTATTATTAAGTTCTAAGTGTAAAAATTTGTTACAAAAATCGTAGCTTTTATGCTGAAAATTCATTTTAAGTGCCTTATTTAACAGCGTAACGCTTTTAAGTTCGGAAAATAAAAGATAAGCCAAATATTGTTTTTAAGAACCAATTTTTAGGTTGAAGGAGAAATAAAGAACAAGATTCTATTTACGCCATCCTGAGAATCAAGTGTAAAAGAGTCTCCCAGCCTCCAGTCCTTTAAGAGGACTTCCCTTTTTGCAAAGTATGTGTGTTATGTAACATGTGCATCATTAACATCCTGTGGAAAAAGATCTGGTCTCTTACCCTTCAACATCCTGAGGTACAATGTCCTTTTACCTTCGGTACAGTGCCATAGCTTCATGTTTTCCACATGCTGATTGGTTACCATCTGGCCAGTACAGCAGTCCAACAGCGTGAACACATCAACTCTCTCCTCCTGGTAGCAGTAATAAGGACCGGAGAAGGTATTGCAGTATTTCCTGGTTATGGCATCCAATAAGCTACTAAGAAAGTGTGTTTTCAAAAAGATTAAGTTACCTACAGAGACAATTGTCCTTTGGGACAATTGTGCATTTATCCTGGTATTTCTTTTGTTCCTTTCACCCGTTGTATTAATATTAGCCATGTACAGCTTATGTTCCCAGTTCATCTCTTCACCAGCTGGCAAGTCAAAGTCTGTTTTTACTGCATTGTCAATGGGATAATTTAATTGAAGCTCTATGGGTGCAAAACCAGTGGAATGGTTGACACTTCCATTCAACAAGTTAACAACTTTGGTGACATGCTCTGGCCAAGCATTATGCATGCCTTCACATACCACTCGCATAACCCGGTTCAAATCTTTGTGTATCCTCTCCACTAGGTTACTGCTCGGTTTGTATACCGGGGTGTAAGCAACCTTTATGCCTAGAGAGGCTAATGACTGCACATATTTATTTGCCTTGAACTGGACTCCATTGTCACTTACTATTAAATTTGGGATCCCGAAATGTAAAAAATAGATATCAATTAGCTTCCGTAGTATGCTGTCGGTAGTACTGTTACGTAATGTGTATGCGGTTAGAAACCTAGTTTTTGCATTTTGAATAGTTAGTAAGAATCTTTCATCTCTCTTACCCCTTGGTAATGGGCCCTGAATATCTATGAACAAAACAATATCTCTACCTTCCATACTGTGCATTAACAGCGTTTGTCTAGGTGGGTGTGTGTTATCTTTAGTACTTTGACACGTAATGCAGTCTGCAACATAAGATCTGACATCTTTCCTCATATTTCTCCAATTATACAGTTTTAAAATTCTTCTCATCATTTTATCTACACCAAAATGTCCTAAATTGTCATGGTAAGCTCTAAGAACTACTGGTACAAATGATTCTGGTATGCATAGCTTCCATTCATTCAAAAAATGATAATCCCTAGTAACTAGCAAGTTATTTGGCAAAATTTTGTAAAACTTAAACCAATTTCTAGACCTGGTTGAATTTTCTGTGTGTGTACCATCCAAAAACTGTATGATAGGAAGAAGTATGGGGTCTTTCCGTTGCTCCGCAGCTACGAAGTCAACGGAAAAGTCAAGTATCTCGTTACAGAACGGTTCACTTGTGGCATTTATATGCAAGTTTTCGGTTTCTTTATTTTCAAAAGTCCTGCTTAACAGGTCTGCCAGACCATTTTCTTTGCCCTTGCAGTAATGTACTTGAAACTGGTAGGCTTGCAACTGTAAAGACCACCTGGTTAGCCTAGCATTCCAGTTTTTTGAGCTGTTTAGCCACTGCAAAGCATGGTGGTCACAAATGACTGTAAATTTAGTACCAGCTACATATTGTCTAAATTTAGAAATGCAAGAGATTATACTCAAACACTCTAGTTCAGTAATAGTATACTTTTCCTCATTATCTTCAAAGTCCTCATAAAAATTTAAATCAACCCTACAAATTTCATATTTATTGTCATCATTCACCAGTTGCTTTATTTGTGTTTCCCTGTCATCAGCATCAATGGAGCTTCCCCCTTGCCTACCTTCTGTAAGAGGGGAGCCTAAGCATTTAAAGATCTGGTAGGCTGGTTACCAGTTCTAAATGGAGGGCTGTTCGGATTTAATGTGGAGCCTTGTTCAGGTGCTCGGGTTCGATCCACAGCCACTACTTGTGCATAAGTGGGACCCCGACCCTGGCTAGCCTGGTTGTTGGTTCTACGTACCGGGGAGTTTCCCCTCCCGTTACGGTAGTTGAAACTATTTCCTCCCCGTTACGATTATCGGTATAAGAATTTGACCTGCCCTGGTATGAATTGTTGCGTCGCGGGTTGCTATCCCAAGTGCTACTCTGACGGAAGTTATTTTTAGGTCTTCGTGGGGGACTGGGTTCGAACCTAGGTCTTCGTACCCTGACCTGCCTAGCCTGAAAGTTTTCTTGTCTATTTTGGGGGTACCGGGGTTGGAACCTCCTTTGGTCCTCCCTTTGGCTGGATTGGGACACTATGTTCAACCTAGCCACAATCTCTGCTGCCATTTCTAGGCTAATATAGGGGTGGATTAAGAGTGCCTCCTTAACCTTGTTGGGGAGCTGGTTGGCTATGATGACCGTCTTTTGCTGGTCCGTCATGCCCGTTTGTATGTTATTTAGTAAGTTGACCTGTTGCCAAAAATAGGAAAGCATGGAACCCTTGCTATGGTCAGTATACCTACTATTCATTACCTTGGCTAGGTACGTTGACTTCCACGTATCTGATTGATACGTGGACAGAAACAATGCCTTGAACCCCGAATAGATATCAAAATTCCCCTTTACTTGGAGGTACCAGTTTTTGGCTACACCAGTTAGTAACTTCGGCAGGTAGGATAGAATATCCTCCTCCTGTACACCCAGCAAGCAAAACGACTCTTCAATGTCTGCCAAGAACTGAGAGGCTAGGTACTCAGGTCTTGCAGCACTGAATTTGGGGAGTTTTTCTAGGTCCCCAAACCTGATGGTAGTCCTTTTTCTTGGCTTTGGTTTATGCTCTACCCCGGAGTCACTGTCAGAGTCCGAGGAAGCATAAGGGGTGCTTTGGGACTGAACCTTAGGCTTAACCGCCTGTTTTTCCTTTTTTACCTTTAACTGGCTAATCTCCCCCTGGTTGCTCTCATACTTTTTTTCTAGCTCTTCGATAGCCTTCTCTAATTTGACAATTTCCCCACTATGATCTTTCTTTCCCTTTACATTTTTGGACAGGTTCTCGACTCTATCCAATCTGCTCTGTAATTTATTCAGAATCTTAGCATTTCCCTTTTCTAACTCACCCAACCTAGCATTCACTTGATCACTCTCTTCCTTATTAAGGTCTTCAATACCAGTTACTCTGCGTTTAATTGCTTCTAGCTCTTTTTTACTTTTCGCTTCAAAGCTAACCTTGTAAGTGTTAAACTCATGTTCCCTGGCATCCCTTAATGAGTTCATGTAGCTAACAGCCTCCCTGTTAAGTCTACCCTCAGCCTGCTGTACCTCTCTAACAATCAATTCTCTATTTTCTCCCTCTGACTTCTCCACCCTCTTCTCTAACTGGTCTACTTTCCCTCTTGTTGCTTCACATTTCTTTATCTGTGCCTCTATCCGAGCATTAGTGTCCTCCCTGTATTTCTCTATCCTGTTTCCCAATTCCTCATTTAACGAGTCTATTCTTCGACTCAAACCTGCTTTACTTTCATTTAATTCTGCTCTTAATAGCCCTATTGCTTCTAGCACGGATTTGTTTGATTCCTCAATTGTCATAGCCATTTTTCGGGTTATAGGCATTTAAAAATTTACGAAAGAAAGAGAAAAATAATAATAAATCAGTGTCTGTTGTTAGGTTTACTCGGAGGTTAGTTCACTCGCGAGGCATGCAACTACTATTTAGTGTCCTGATTTCTTTTAAAATTTAGGGCAAATTTAGAATTTTAGCAGTACATAACAAATGACAACTTGGCTTTGTAAACAAGTCCCTGTTCGGGAAAAGCCATTTATAACAGTAATTAAAAATAAAGGAGGCGTTTAGGGTTCGAACCAAGGTTACGTTATTTAAGGCATGGATGTTATTTCATGTAAGGAGAAATTAAAATGTACCAACTTAAATGCTACACGGAATTATTCATCGTGTGAACGGTCTGAAGTTCGGCCAATGGAAAAGGACGGTGATGTTCCTTCTACATTGGTCTTCGTTTACTAGCCAAATTTACCATGAATTTATCATGAATTTAAGAATCAGGAATCGGAAATTAGAAATCAGAACACTGGACACTGAAATATGTTACGAAATAATGTTTAATACATTTCTGTTGAGATACTTACAACCTCTGGTCGCTCATCTACACAAGACAAAACACTCGCGGACCCATAATGCACCGGGTCAAAACAAGCTAGCAGCGCAGACCGCTGATGGTTGACGCTGTACGTAGACACTATACTCTAGCACCATTTCCTAATCAGTTAAGTTAAAGAATTTTGAAATCACAAAGCTAGGAATCAAAACATGGTCCAGAGTAGAGAAAACAACTTCTCTCTGACCTATAAAGGTGCTGAAAGTTTTAACTGTGAATGTTCTAAAACTGTCTCTCTAAAATGTGAATGTCGAACTGCCCTTTTCTAAGTCCTTACTTCGTCTTTTCTTTTCGCTCTCGGAAGAATTCTCCTTCATTCTATTGGTCGTTGAACTTTTAGCTCCGCCCACACGTGGTCACTTCTGCATGTAGGGGCGAGAATCGTTACAAACGGGGGTGATAAGGGTGAGAATCGCTTAGCACAAAGACACAATAGCACCTTGTTTTTGAGAGCTGATCTCGAGGATGAAAAGCATCTGTTCTAATTAATTTTTATCACTAACAACTCCATTTTTATTGCTCGCAACTGGGACACTTCGTTAAAGTTATGTCTTCCTTGGCTGCCAAAATCCCACTGAAGCGAAGAGATACGAAGAGAAATGTTCTGGCAGGGTTGGAGTTCAAGATTCTGTACCAATCACTCTTGTCACTGAGCTGTCTCTGAGCCAAGCTGGCGGGCGGCGATCGTGGAAGTTATGCGTCTCGTTGGGACCGCCATGTGTAGGGCATTTGTCTCGATTCTGAGCCTGGCCACCTGCAAAGTCTCACGAGAACAGAGGTTCCTTGTTTAAAACAGGGAAAAAATCTTCTTGGGGATTTTAAATTTTAAAATGCCCGAAGTTCCGTGATAGGCTCCATCTGGGCTTGAAATTATCTTGACGTGAGCCAGAGTTTAGCTGAATTTGTACGGGACAGATATGGGAGTTTATTGCCGGACACACTGTTTCCTTCACCTTGAAGTAGGGGCGGTGATATATGGGAGGCTTCATGGGAACGAACGCTGGTTTCTCAAGGCAGCTGGGTTTCTTCTCAGAGAGCAGAAAATAAGATCTTGGGGGAAAGCGTAGAAAGACCGATGGAGATTTGTAATTGGCACATCTGGGGATTTGTAATTGGCACATCGGTTATATGGACCTTATTTAAATTGATCTGAAAAAAAGGTTCCTGGACAGTATTTAAATTGATCCCCTCCAAAAAGTCCAGGACCCATTTACGCTTGCTGATTTTCTCTCCTGGACTGGAATGGAATTAATCTAAAATTCCTGTACCTTTAATAACCCTGCTTGTAGCATCAAAACAAGAATTAGATAAGCAAGTAGTTTCTAAGAAAAGTTCTTCCAGTCTTGTTCTCATATAAAGTGTCTCCGGGCCTCACCCAGACTCATATCAATATGTGCCTGAAGGCAACCACGGGGGATAAAGTCGGCTGATGCATGTTGGTGATCAAATCACCTCCAATTTGGTCGAGATCGAAAGTATGTCGGTAATCTACCCCCACATCCTCTAATGTGTCTTCATGGCACGGTGTATATATTTTTTGACAATGATCTTTCAACTCTTCTGCTGGGGAGTGGATTCTCCTAATTTTATTCACAAACCTTAAGCCATTCTGTGACTGGCAGAAATCAGTATCAGCATAAAAACCCTGATATTTGGGCTTTGTAGGCTCCTGCTTAGTGGTGGCGATAAGCGCCCCCGAGACCTCGGAATGGGGTAAGGCGAAGGAGGCCCCTTAATAGTTATACTTGGTTTCGTACCACAGCCCTTAAGAAACACATTTTTTGTAACATAAAGAGGATACAAAATTCCCCTCTCTGCAACTTGATATGAAATAATTACACCATAATCCAAGAAGTCGTTGATTAATGAAGGGGTTCCTATCTGCATTTGTCGGGTGTCAAAGAAATGTATTTCAACAATAAAATAATACAATTCACACAATATTTTGCAAAATGTTTAACGTAACCAGTAGGCTAACATTGTTTACAGTAATGTAAGAGTCTCCCCTTTGAAGCTAATAGGATCCGTAGTAGACTACGAGATCCATGGTTTTATCTTTTAATGTACAAAAAAAGTATTATACATTTTTTCAGTATTCATCAAATATGTAACCATTATTACTTATTTATTCGATTTTTCTTGCATAACACAACACATTGGTGTTATTGAATTCTCGCCAGATTTAGAATCGTGTATACTGGAAACTAGAGGGAAACATTATGAGACACGATTTATAAAGAGCTCCCTTAATAAGTTCTGTAGGGAGGCCCAAAACTGTAGGTACGTATTAATCGTCTATTAACATTATCGATCTGTAATCTAGATAGCTACCTCATATTCGATTTTTAGTGGCGGCACATTTAAATTTCAAGTAGATATAGTCCCGATTAGCCTATTTATGTCAAACATTGTCTTTGTATTCTTTGGCAGTCCAGAAAGGTCATTATCGAAATATTTTTATTAGATGTTGCTCGAACTTTTTTTTTCGTTGGAGTTTCACGATATCATCCCTTTTCGGTTACTTATTTCTCTGTGGGGGTGGGGGAGCACGTGCTCCTGTGTATCCCACAATATGTGCCAATACGACACAATATATTAAAAATTTGTCCCCTCTAGGATTGACTTTGCCCTCCCTACTAAGCAGAGCCATGGCGTGGATGTAGCCGGTGTTACCGCAGGTAACAGCAAAATGTAAAGAATTAAAAAGTTGTTTCAATAAAATGACAACATTGTTAAATACTTTAATGAACCCCGTTGCCGTCGAGTAGATATTGCCTAGAACATTTTTTCTGCAGCCGACAGAAGCGAAGAGGGAGGCCGTTCCGCTACCCTGAAGAGGCAACAAGGGAGAAGAGGGCGCCAATGCAAGGAAAGAGCGGGGAATGATTTTATGGGGTTATCCATATACCTGTTAAGGGGTCCTGTTGCCGTTCAGACCCACCGGAGCAGCCAGTGTTGTCACATCGGATTGGCAGAACAGAGCTAAATCCCGCCTAAATAGGAATACAATTTCTGTGAAGCAACTAGAGGTAGACTGCAGAGCCAAGGCTGGATTGAACTACAACTGAGACCAGTTAGGTAATAGACGAAAATATAGTTCCTTGGTGTGATTCGTGATTTGGACAAACCTTGGTCCAAAAAATACTAAGTTGGCAAAAGTAGTACGTACAGCTGGGTTTCCCTTCCACGAAGGAACGGAATTCTGTCGTCTGCTCAGTGCTCACCACACAAACGTCAAACTGACCCGACAAAAGTGTGGATTTTCTTCTTCCCCTTCGCAGCTCATTGCAAAGAAACGGTGACAGATGAAGAATTGACAAGGGTCTACCACTGTTCATTGGATTTTCGTGGTAACTGTCTCATGAGTGGTAGTTCTTTCTGGGAGTGTTTGTAGCTAAATCACTGTGCTGATTGCAAAACAAGAACGAAATGAACAAATATCTAGCTCGAAGAAATGTTTTCTTTACCGAAGGGGGGGGGGTGTAATAACGTCTAGCAGGCATAAATGTCGTACTGATAGCCGGTAACACTTTTTAAAAAGTCACGCCACGCCACTGCTACTAAGGATTTCTGGCTACGGGCCTGTTTTTATAACTCTCTTTCTAATATATAATTTGTTTTACAAAGGTAAGAACTCTCAGAGCCATAAAAATGGTCACATACATCAACTATACACGTGAATGAATTACTCTTCATGGAATTCTTGCCGTTTTATATTGAATACTCGGTCAATAAATTTTATATTTTTACTTATGAATATCCGTTAGAATGAATTGTGCCTACATATAGTGTCACTGCTTTTCTGCTCATCACTTTCGGCTTCTTTCTGTCTTATTTTCTTTTATGTATCTTCGTCAGCCAATTTTGCCGTAATTTCAGACATTGTTACACTAATCAGAACGACAACACGCGAACTGAGATGCTACACTGAGACTGACCTAAGGCCTAAGACATTTGACTGTTCTCTTCTCTACCATTCCAAAATCATCCATCTCGCCCAAGTTACAGGAAATAGTGTTGCTAACCATAGTAACACAATTCTCTACAAGGAGTCAAACCTGTATCTTTCAATTTCTTCCCTTACTTTTATCGTACATTTTAAACATCAAATAATCGAAAGTAAAATGCATTGACATGTAAATTTCATTGACTCAGGGGTTGAATTTACAAATCTGTAACGTATTTAAGAAATATTTATTTAGGTATTCAAACGCTGAACTCTCAACACTGTGCACGGTATGTGCTGCCTGGAAGGAGGGCGACAGGTCAGTTTGACAATTTCCAGATGGCAGTATCCCTTCCCTAGAACTGACCAAAGCCTTGTCAAGGGAGCTGGTGTTTCCAGGTAATGACCATGAAGAACATTCCACCCTCCTTCTTTGACACTTTGGTTGTAGTTGATCGAAAGGCCCATTGGACTAAGCTTGTTGTAAAGCTACGAACGGTTCCTTTATGTTAAAGTATTATCATTCTATTGTTGATATAAAAATCCATATTTACACCCCCTCCCTACAGGGGGGTGTTCCACTTTTCTGCTTGGGAGGGTGTTCGTCAAAATTTTAGGGGGCGTTGGGGGTGTTAGGGGTGTGTGGATAAATCACTGGTCCAAACCCACCCTTTTGGTTCAGTAAAATTACCAGATTATCTATTCTATCCGCTTGTTCATAAGAATTTCTTCGGAATTATTGTATTCTCCTAAATTAGAGACGTATAGGACGGGTTACGGATGGGAAGGAAATTACGTAATTCCACACACCAGATGTGACTGCAGACCAAATGTCTGCAATTTCCTGATAGTTTCGGAATTTCTGCAATAAGATACTGCATTGGGACTGTCAAATCAGCTATAAATTTTTCCCGTTGAGTTTCACTTTCCGGTCTGACGATTTTCACGCGTAGTTTACCTGTGGACGGACGTTTTAGGGCATTTTTTAAAAATACAGAAAAATACACTATTAATGGTATCACAATGTATTATATATCAAATGAAAGCTTAGATTCTGTTCTAATAGATAATTCAATCAGATGTTACATTTTTTATAATTTACACATTGCAATATTTATTGAAAACTTAAGTATTTTTTTTGTATTTTTGATAAATCAGCATAAACACGCACTGTGCACGTTATAAAAAAAACAACGAAATAATGATAAGCCTTTACCCAACCAATATAAGATGCTCTCTGGTGGCGAGAAATAGAACTACAATATCTCCAAGCGTGTGGAACGAAAATCGCATAAGGTTCGGGCAACTAAATTTAAACGCAACGGAAATACGGCGATCGTATCCTAGCCGATTGGCGACCGGAACGGGTGTTTTACTCTGCTAGCATCACAGCCGATTCCCGACCGGAAAGTGTTAAAGTAATTTGGTTTTTAATAACGCAGTGCAAGAAAACCAGGGAAACACCGTCACATTCTCAAGTTGTTTGACACAAGATGCACCTAATAGTATTTATACTAAGTAGCGTCACTTGTGAAATTGTATTCACTATTGTAGAAACTTGACGTTTATCTGAACACAGTTAATACATTGCAAAATTTCAACAACTTTTTCCAAAAATATGAAATGGCTTTCTGCCATTGATTGGAACAGTGTGTCAAAATGTTGGATGGCCTGGTTGATATATTGGATTTCACAAAATATTAGTATTCGAACTGTTATATCTGCTAACAGCATCAATATCCATGTAATGTGCTATATCAGGTAGCATATCCCAATAGTGAGCTTCAATGCCCAGTACACAAATCCGCAACTTTAGAATTAAGATTATCTGAAAACAGGCATCAGGCAAAATATAAAGTAAGTGCGCCATCTTGTATCTGAATATATGTACTAACGTACGCCAATGAAAAAACTTTGGGCTTCGTCCCATTTTGAGAAAAAAGTTAAAATATTAAGAATGTCCGTGTAAATTATCAGACTTTCTCCCCTATCAGGAAGTGGAACAGCCCTTCCTCCTACCATTCTTTGTTCCAAATTGAACAGACCATGTCTTGACAATGTTTGTAATCAAGGGGTGTCTGGTTTGATTAAAAGTTGGGGTACGAGTTGTTCTCATCCCAATTCAAACTGCAAGTCCCCAGTCCCGATTAGCCATTCTGTGCATAAAGTGAGCTTAAAATAAAGCTCTACCAAGCTCTATATACAGTGGTGTAAAAAGGACTCTCGAAAAACGGGGTGGGGGGGGGGCTATACATTTTCTTAGTAGCCAGGCATGATTTCCTGCCTTCGGCATTCTCTTTACTGGGCCAAAAGGAGGGTTATTATTCCCACCAATCCCCACCCCTTTAGGTACGCCACTGTTTGTATTGCGATAAAAGTATGTTTGTAAAAGATTCTATATTATTGTACCAAAGAGAACATAACTTTTTTGTAAAAGTCAGTGCACGTAGCACTATGCTATGTGTGCGGGGGATGATTGTCCTTTGTGAGTGTTGCTTCATCAATTTCATATCATCACTCATCCTTATTGTCTCGATTAATCAAAAGTGGCAGAAAAGTGACGTAAAATAACCTAATATCAAGCAGTCAATCTCAAATAGGCCTAGGTTTGATTGATTTAGTATATTTTACTTCGAGATTTGTGCCTCTTGGCTAATTTGCGAAGATGGGGATGTGTGATGAAATGATGAAATTGATGAATGGACTTTCACAAACAACCAAGCCTGGGCAGGATTCAAACCTGGGACCCTTGGCGTCGCAGCGCGATGTGCTAACAACTCGACCACAGGGTCCGGCAAGCATTCTTAGGATATTTCCATCATCTTTAATATTGCTACTGCGAATAACCAACGTGCTTTTTTATCATCATGGCAATTGTTTTAACCCTAGAAACAAGGCTTTTTACTACCTAATTAGCGTAACGAGGGTCCGTTGGACCCCCATAAGATACTATAGCATTTTTTTTCAATTAAATGCTAACTTTATTGTTGGTATTACTACTACATGTAATGTTACAATATTGGCATTAGTATTGCAAGTTCCACTGCTTAGTTTGCCACTTCTTTTACATAAAGATAAACATTAGGCTTTTTTTTTCCTTTTCCATTTAGGTAGCATAAGTAAAAAAAAACTTACCAATATAATCTTCTAGGTTTTCACATTTCATGCACACTCTTTTCGAGGATAAATGTTCTCAACAAACGTGTCCTTTGCAATTGTCACATGTTTGTCTCTGTTTCCTACTTCTATTGTGGGGACAAAGGAAGCATCTTTTCTTTTCAGGTGGTTCTTGTGGTGCTGATGTGGACTCACTGCTTGTTGTTGGTAGTGTTGTTTGAATAGTCTTTACGGTCGAATGATGCATTCCAAGGTGCGATCCTCTTCTTATGTGATCTTCTACTAAGGATTCGGCAAAATCTATCAAAAACACTTCTTCTTCTTTTCTGCTTCTTTTCCTCCCGCTCTGGATATAGATTTATCTATAAGATGCCACTCCACAAACATCGATGAGATTCATAAAAAAAAGCTGTTGGCGAGCGGTTTTTATTGCGTTTTATAGCCTGTGTAAGATTTTGGTTTCTCTCTCTCCGAATGAAAGAAAGGTATGGTTAAGGTAAAATCCAATAGATGGCACTGATCACATGTTACGTCATTAAGTTTGCCGGTTGGATGTAAGAATCCTGAACCCAAACACTCCACTTCCAGCTGGCACACGTTCAAAATCACAATCCAACAGGGCACTCGACGTGACGGGAGAGGTCAACAGGGGACTTAGACGAACGTAGTGGTGATGGTTTAATTTCATCTTTCGTAGAGAATAGTTTAATATTATTTTATTTAATTTTGTAGAGTTGTTCGTAGTATTATATTTATTTGCTTGTTGATCTTTACCGATTGATCGTAATTACAGACAAGTAGAAAAAGAGGGACATTTAACATAGAAATATTCTTTTAGGCAATCAGATAAACAAGGATGAATAATGATACCAATAATCAGCAAAAGAAGAGAAAGTCAATTATTAGTTAAGGATAACTATTGAAAATTATTTTGATATATATATATATATACATCGTCAGCACCATATATATATATATATATATATATATATATATATATATATATATATTAGTTATCATTGAGGTCATAATTGTTAATGACAGTTTATGTATACAGCGTGAGGCACCTAAAAGTACCACCTGAAATAGCGAAGAAACCAGAAACAGTAGCGATGTGAGGTTTGCGGGAAACAATAATATCAAATGGGGCTCGTAAATCGGAGGTATGGGGTGGGTCGAAAAATATCGACAAATGGGGCATCTGGAGCAAAGTCATATTTTTTTTTAAATGGAACGATATACAATAACATGCATAATATAAAAGAGCACACGCAGAGAAACACAACGCCGTTGGTCTCATGCATCTACTGCACATAGGAACGAAGATATGGCCATGTGAAAATATGTAAACAAACTAACAAGTGGCCCACCTGACCGTCAGTACCACGGCATGTACAAGTATAAGATGTCGGAAGCCATTGGACAAGATGAAGACAGAACGTGTTGAAGGAAGAAAAATACAGTAGACATCGTCAGCACCATGTATTTGACAGTGTTACAGCATAATGAAAATGACCATGATAGTATGTCGAAGAACCACTGCGTAAGAAGCGAAAACCTGTCAAAGTGTGTGTTCAAAGTGGTGGCCGTCAGCTGCAATACAGGCAACGAGGCGCCCACGCAAAGATCGTTGCACAGAATGTAGCATCTCGTAGGGAATGTCCCTACAGGCCGCAACTTAATGCTGTGTTGCATGTCCTCTGGAGTTGTTGGCACATCCCGGTAGACAATGTCCTTCAGCTTTCCCCACAGAAAAAAGTCTAACGGTGTCAAATCTGGGGAACGAGCCGGCCATTTGACAGGCCCTCCACGTCCAATCCAACGATTTGGAAATGTATTTTCCACACATGCTGTAGCGCGTCTTGCACTGTGAGCTGGGCACCCGTCATGTTGGTACCACATGTCCCTCCTTGTCTGAAGTGGTATGTCCTCCAATAGTACAGGCAGTTCATGTTGTAAAAACTGTATGTATCGGTCAGCATTCAGTGTCCCTTATATAAAAAAAGGGCCAATGAGATGTTCACCCACTATACCACACCACACGTTCACACTCCATGGGCGCTGGCGTTCCACTTGGCGAAGCCAATGTGGATTTGTCACCGACCAATAGTGCATGTTCCTTAGGTTGACATTTCCATGATTGGTAAAATTTGCCTCGTCAGTGAAGAGGATACGTGACAAATCGGGTGTGTCGTGTCGTAACAACCATGTGCAAAACCGAGCACGGTCCACAAAATCATTCCCGTGAAGTTCCTGATGGAGGGAGATATGATATGGGTGAAACTTGTGTGTGTGCAGAATGCGCAATACACTTCGCTGACTCATCCCAGCATACCTGGCAATTTCACGGGAGCTAACGTGAGGATTCACAGCAACAGCGGCGAGAACATTTGTTGCACCTGCCTCACCTGTAGTTGGCTTGTTCCGCACACGTGCTCGTGGTTTTACACTTCCGGTGTCTCTTAATTTAATAAATAACTTACCAAACAGACGTCGAGATGGCTGTCGTCTGTCCGGATATCTCTCTGCGTACACACGGTAGGCCTCTGAGGCATTCTTTCGGCATTCCCCATAAATCAGGATCATGTCCGCTTTTTCTATGTTTGTGAACACCATAATCTTCGCTCTTACCACTACGACTGCTTGCTATGAACTAACACGATCTCGTGGACCTGCTATCAAAACTTGCTCTGCGTAAAGGCAGTTCTGTCAGGCACCTGAGAAGTCTTACATGCCGTGGTACTGACGGTCAAGTGGGCCACTTGTTAGTTTGTTTACATATTTTCACATGGCCATATCTTCTTTCCTATGTGCAGTAGATGCACGAGACCAACGGCGTTGTGTTTCTCTGCGTGTGCTCTTTTATATTATGCATGTTATTGTATATCGTTCCATTTAAAAATATATGACTTTGCTCCAGATGCCCCATTTGTCGATATTTTTCGACCCACCCCATACCTCCGATTTACGAGCCCCATTTGATATTATTGTTCCCGGCAAACCTCACATCGCTACTGTTTCTGGTTTCTTCGCTATTTCAGGTGGTACTTTTAGGTGCCTCACGCGGTATACAGGGTGTCGCAAAACTCTTTCAACAACGCTTGGGTGCTGGTAGATATCACAAAAACATGTAACTTTTCCCTATAAAGTTTACCTCGAAAGCGCTTAGTTTCTGCGCTATAAGCGCTTAAAATCTATCTTGTACGTATGCAACCCAACGCAGCAGACTCTTGCTCTGACATAACTACCAGGGGCGCGTGGCAGGGTTGCCACTAGTTTTCCTCGTTAAGAGAGACGACTTGAAAACAACAACCTGAGAGTCTTGCCTGAGCAAAATCCAAAACATTAATGATACTTGCGATGTTGTAAGAAGCATTGACAGTATTTATAAGCTGACCAAGACAATTAATGGGCAGACTGAAATTCAAGATTGCTCATTCTAAAGTATCTCCATAATTAATTGATTGATTTGGTTTATTTTAATTCGTTTTTCTGCCACCTTTGGCCAATCGCGAAGATGAGGATGATATGATGAAATAACAAATGACATCAATGTCTAGACCAGGATTTAAACCCGAGATACCTGGCGCCGTAGCGAGCTGTGCTAACCACATCACCACATACCCGGTGGAGGCACAAGTGGTTCGGATCCCACTTTAAACTGTAGGTCCAGTCCCGATCAGCCTAACTGTGCATAAAGTGGACTTAAAACACCAACTCAAACCAATCATTAATATTTTAGGATTTTGCTCAGGCAAGATTCTCAGGTTGTTGTTTTCAAGTCGTCTCTCTTAACGAGGAAAGCTAGTGGCAACCCTGCCACGCGCCCCTGGTAGTTACGTCAGAGCAAGCGTTTGCTGCGTTGGGTTGCGTACGTAGAGGATAGATTTTAAGCGCTCATAGCGCAAAAACTAAGCGCTTTCGAGGTAAACTTTATAGGGAAAAGTTACTTGTTTTTATGATATCTACCAGCACCCAAGCGTTGTTGAAAGAGTTTTGCGACACCATGTGTGTATATATATATATATATATATATATATATATATATATATATATATATATATATATATATATAATATTATTGTTCTAATACTAAATTTAAGTTTTTTTAAATAAACTGTCATCCAATCCTATCCAGTGAACTTTATATTCTAGTAATTAAAATACTTGATGTAGGGTGTACCACGTACTTATGGAGGTCCAGTATGTAGGTTCATAGCTATCTTTCATCGGTCAATCGGAAGGGTATATTTAATGCCATTAAAAACAAATAATCTTAAATCCGAACCAGAGCAAGAAAGAAAGGGCTATAGTTTGCATGAATAAGTATGTACCATTTGATCTAATGTGTCCACACCACCCTTGGTTTCGTTGTAGTACAAAATCATGCCCGGCTTCTTAGATTCCACCATTATGATATCAGGTGTATGGTGCATGCTACTTAGGAGAATCACAGCCTTTCCTGGATCTGGGACGTAGGATAGAAGTGTAACCAGAGATGGAAAGAAAGGGTTTAAAAGACCGAGCATGGTTCGATAGAACTATGTCAAGAAATATTCATTCTTATAATTGGTTTTGATAATGTCAAAATTTCAGAGAAGTAATCCATTTGTTACGGTAAGCCAGATAGGGGCTCTTGATTGGCAACCCGGGATACGACCTCAAATGTCGTCCACATTTCAAAGACCATTTGCAATAGGGGAAGATCCATTAGATTTCACTTGTTTATATAGTGGGAGAATAGAACAAGTAGAATGTTACAATAAAGAATCTTAAGTAAAAACCGTAACTGATTTAATTCATCTTGGGCAGGATAATGTGAGTAGTACGCCTTTGAATGTTAATCGTGAAAGTAACGCATTAGGAAATATGCCATGTGTATTTGAAGGAAATGCATTGCAAAAGGTGTCAAATAAAATAGCTCATGACACACTGAATAATATGATAATACATCTTCCACTAATGCATAATCTAAACGCCAGATCAATTTTTGAATTTATTTTTTAAATTACAACAAATCATTGACTTGAATTTATTTCTACTGCGTAATATACTGATTGCAGTAATGCCGAAAGTTAATGATCAATTGATAGAAATTTGGTTACAATTCATTAATGATGGAAAAACGTGGGGTAACATGGTTGATAGATATGTAACATCATTAGGTAGGAATGAATTGCTCGAAGAATTGGTGCTTTGTAAACAAAAGGAAGATGAGGATGTACTTCAATTTTTGAAGCATGGGAAATGTGCTGCCCAACTGTTACGTGTCAATTGGAGTCAACCGGAATTTGTTAGATTATTAGTAGACAGATTGGTTCCTAACGTTAGTGAAAAATTCTTGTTTACTGAAATTCCAGATTCACTGAGTAAACTTAAGTTAGCATTAAAAAAGGTGCAATGCCATCAGTATATGAAACGTGATTTTTATGGACAAGAAAAACAGAGGAGAGTACAAAATGTTCAGTTTCCCATTAAAGTGTCATTTCGCACGACACCAGTTTCGTCAAGATTTAATAAATCAAGGAAAGAAAATGTTTGGCGTAATCACAATCAAACTTTGAATTCAGCTTTACCAATAGTGAAAAGAACTGATGGCAATAATCAAGATGTAATTGCAGTATTTGCTGATAGTGAAATTAATAATAAGCGTGTCAGTGCATGTTTAGATACGGGAAGTACTTACAATTTGATTAACAAACGTTTGTATAATGAACTGCGACAAGGCTGTAATGTAAAAGAGAAATTTCAAGAAGTGACAATAACATTGGGTGCAGGACGTAGCTTAAGATTGAACAAAGTAGGTGACTTGAGTTTGAAACTGTGTATCATGTCATGGCCCATTAGTGCATTTGAGTAGTAGTGGTGGTGGACCGGTTCTGCAACCGAAAATGAGGCTCGAAGTGAGGCTCGGTGAGGCTCGCCTTAATGGTTTTCTCTTGTAAGGCATAAGCCTCATTTTCTCGCAGTGTTGCCAACACCTACCTACACCCCTTCTTCTTCTTACTTGGCAAGGGCTACTACAGAGATGGATGGATGGCAACACAGTATATGTGTGCGCGTGTGTGTGCCAACGTTGCTGTAAGATGAAGAGAGAGAGACCTATAGCTGGCAACAGTGATGAGCGAATGCGCCTTATCGTAATTTTCCAAGTCCGGCAATGTTTATATATCGTGACCTTTTGTAAACCTCTCAGGAACGATGTGCCACACACACACACACACACGCGTGCGTGCCTGTATTGTGACGCAAGCAAACAAACAAATAATAATTGTTTTTTTTAGGATTCCTGGCCCCTATAACCCCGCCAGGGTGCGTGGTGCCCAACCCAAAAAGGTTCTAACGGCTGCGGTTAGATAACCACACCTCTGTAGAGTTTCACGTGTTTTTTTTCTCAAACTTCGAGACAGAAAAGTGACGAGGGACGCGCAAGCGGGGGGTTCTTCGAAACGAACGAGCCCCCAACGTTTTCCCGTACGGCCTTCGAATCTAAGGTTGGTTTACGTGAGCGCGAATTTCTTCGGGAATGTCTTTCAGCTCGTACATCTGACCGTACATGCTGTTCATCATCAACTTCGCCGTATTCTGTTTCGCATCCATTTCGAGCAATTTGCCCGGCGGCAGTGGGTCTTGCAATTCTTGGCTTCCTTGATTTTTTTTACGCAAGGTCATGATCTTGCGAATGCACATGGCGTTGAGCGTATCGGGCGAAAAATACACGTGAAGATCCGCTTCCGTGCAGCCGGTGGGGGATTCGTGCTGCCGCGATAAACGTCCACTTCCGTGCCTGTGCCTGGTGGAACGGACGTTCCGGTATGGAATTCGCGCCACTCCCAAAGTTCACGTTGAAGGGGGAGAGTCCCGCTGCGACCATGACGCTCGGGTAGAGGGACGTGAAGTCCAGCACCAAAATAATCTCGTTCTCGGTCCTGTTCTTGAGCGCCACGTTCATGTGGGGGTTGCGGTGCACGTATCCCCCGACCAATTTGTGGTGGTATTCGAGATGCTGCCGTGGGAAACACAAACATCGCCTGTTCTGCAACGCTTCGTTGAAATAATAATGCGAGAGATGCAAGTTGAGTTGGTGCCCACGAACCTGGTCCGCACGCAACACGCTCTGGCAGCACGTGGAGACGATCGTTTGCACGAGTCCGTTTTTTTTTTCAAAAACAACACGTCCCGCACCAGCATGGAATCTTGGACGTTGTATTGCAGCAGGTCGTCTATTTTGTTTTTCTCGTAGAGCGTCTGTACGGTTTCGCACTCGGGCATCATTTTCTCTCCCAGGTTGAAATACAACGAAACGTACTTCAGCGTGTACGAGGAGAGGTTCCCGAAAAGATAACGCACCACTTCGATGCCGTCCAGTTCGAGTTGATGCTGGGCAACGACGGTGTTTGGCTGCACCCACCGCTCGCACAATTCGGGTTTCCCGAAACTCAGAGGCCTAGCGAGTTGGAAATACTGATACGACCTAGTTTGCTTATATTGTCATCGCAATCGGATGTGACGACGGGTGGGGGAGAGATTACTTTCGTTCTGTGGTGTCGATGTAGGTCAGATCAAACACAGTAGTGTGAAAGTTTCTGTACAGAAGAGTAACGTTTTTGCAACTGTACGCGATTATACAACCGTTTGTGTGTGTTAAATAGCTAGCAGCCTTTTGTAGGTAAGTTTTTTTCTTGTTATTTCTCTTGCATGTGTGTGCGTTAATAATAATAATAATTGCGAGTGGTGTTAGTGAACACGAAGTGTTGTTTTGATTAAACAACGAAATTACGCTAAACAAAATTATGAGCATACATAACGTGCGCTTGAAAAAAAACTATTCTTCATCGCGAATAACATAAAAGCGAGGTGACAATCGGAGGGAGGGGAGGGACGATGATTATGATCATGTTAGTTTACTCATGGTGGATGGTATTGACGCGTGTACTCTGGGTTGGATTTGTTGTTTTAAGACTACTTTATGCACAGTAATGTTAATCGGGACTAGACCTACAGTGGGATCCGAACCACCTCCGCCGGGTATCGAACTTGGTGTTTTGAATTAAAGTGTACAGGGGGAAACTTTATCTTTTTGAATTT
This sequence comes from Lepisma saccharinum, assembly GCF_977018435.1. Classification (NCBI taxonomy): domain Eukaryota; kingdom Metazoa; phylum Arthropoda; class Insecta; order Zygentoma; family Lepismatidae; genus Lepisma; species Lepisma saccharinum. The sequence continues at coordinate 74,559,016 of NC_139230.1, read as the reverse complement.
GTTGATACTCTGGGTTGGATTTGTTTTGCTTTAAGTCTACTTTATGCACAGTAATGTTAATCGGGACTGGACCTACAGTGGGATCTGAATTATACATGTACTTAGGGGGAAACTTTATATTTTTGTCTGTGAAGGTTCTAAGGTTTTGTGAACATGTTGGAAAAGCACTAGTATATACATAGAGCAAAGTTACAAGGTTCTAGGTCCCATAGGAGTCCTATTGGAAACATAATGATTAGTGCTTACTGTTTTCGAGTTATTTTAAATTAAAATTTCAAGATGTAATTTCTAAGTTGTTCTGTAACTCGTAAACTATGGGTCGTAGAAAACCTATTCTTGTTTTATCTGCTATTGCCCGACAAATACTATAAACACAAATAAATTTTAAAAAAAGAAAAAGATGGAGATCGAAAATAATTTTGTTTTCTGAAAATATAAAAAAATGTGTATGGAAAAAAATATGATTGTGTAATTTTTTATGATGCATGTAAAAAAAATAAGTATACCTGAAAGTTTTAGAATTTCAAAATAGCTATATATATATATATATATATATATCTAGCTATTATATCAGCCAAAATAATAGAATATATATAAACAAGAACATTTTCATAGTTTCACACCTCTACTAGATTGGTAGAAAAATATACTAGTAGGCAATAAAATCTGAAGAAGATTCGTGTCTAGCAAAAATAAGCTAAATAGAATTACACATGCATACAATATTTATTGTGCTTTTTTTTTCTATCTACAATCATATTTTTCTTATATATTTTTTTTTAATCTTTTACAGAGTTGACTAAAGCACATATTTGAGGAAGACAACACCACCCATAAATAAATAAACCCCTCAAACTAACACTAATTAGAATTAGCTTACAAAATTTTTCTCATAAGGCATTTTTTTTTGTAAACACTCTACCACCAACAGATCACATATAAATAAACATACCCCGAAAAAAAATGCGCTCCATGAAAAGTTGCCATGTGTGCAAAAGAACCATATCAAGCAAAAATTTTGCAAGACATTCTCGCACCTGCGTGCCAGGCAAGCATTTGGCTGCCACCGAACTGTGTCCCAGATGCAGTAAACACATTACAATTGCGTATGCCAAGAAGCATAAGCTTACTTGTCTAAGCGAAAGTACATCTGGGGCTCAGCCTTCGACCTCCACCAAGAGGAAGGCAGAAGCAGCCCCCATCAATGCACCACCCACCAAACGCGTCAAGCCTGCGATGAAAGCAGACCGGTCTGCTTTCGGAGGAATATTAGAAGATTATGTCCGATTGTCGGACGGTTCTTGCGATGTTCGTAGCTTTTTAGAGGAGAAGCGAGCAGAGATAGTTTCTATTCTTAGTAATGCACTGGCTACGCACTCCTCCACTAAATTCTACGGTACGCTATGTTGCACATACAAGAAGCCGACCGATGAAAGATACACTTTCTTTCATGCAACGAAAGCAAAAACGCTGCATCTGGCGGATGGTGACAGCATTTGGGAAATTTACGACATGTTTGCCGAGGAGATACTGGCCAAGCAGGAGGAGCATCAAGCTGTGGGCTCAGCAGGTTCGCTGTGTGGTGAGCCTCAAGAACTGTGCATCAAACTTTGCAAGTTTGTGCCTCTCTCTGCGTCCAGCTACGTCCCCTTACCACCTACCATTGTGGCAAAAAAAGCTGTTCTGAACATTGGAAAGTTGTGGCGAAAGGTAGAGATAGATGGAGACAAATCACAGAGGAGGCCAAGGTTCATCAGTGGACTGTAGCGCCATAAGAAGAAGAAGAAGAAGAACATCCAAAATAAAGATAACAAGTGCTTCGTCTGGTCGGTGCTGGCAGCGTTGCACCCCGTCGACAGAAAAAAACAACCGCATCGTTTTGGCCACTACGAGCAGTACGAGTCGGAGTTGGAGGATGCAATGGTGGGAATCGACTACCCGGTGGCGCTTTTGGATGTTGGCAAGTTTGAGGCACGTGCTCGCAACTTACAATTAGCCATAAACGTTTACGGTCTCACCGAGAACAAAAATGTGGTGTACCCCATCCGGGTGAGCAACGTGAGCAACAACGAGGCACGAGAAATCAACCTCCTGCTCATGAAGAATGAGACACAACACCACTACACCCTCATTCGCTCGCTCTCTCGGCTTGTTTCGAGCCAACGGAGCAGTGATAGTCACCACGTCGAGGTGTGTCGCAGGTGCTTGTCCATTTTTGATAATCGAGAACAGCAGGATTACCAGCGCATCAGAGGTCCCAACATCGCTGCCGAGAAGCTTGCTAGCCACAAGCCCTACTGCAATGCCAACGAGCCGGGGGTGGCAGTCTTGCCCAAACCTGGCACCGTAGAAAGATTCCACATGCACGGTGCCATGATAGAGCACCCTACAATCATCATCGCGGATTTCGAGGCCTTCCTCAAACCCCTGTCCACTTGCTATCCCAATCCCGAAGTTTCTTCCACCACCCCTTACCAACTCCACGAGGCCTCGAGTTACGCCTACGTTGTGGTGCGACGAGACCGACGTGTTGCCCCCGAGCCCTACGTGTACCGTGGTCCCAACCCGGCAAAACTCTTCCTCGAGAGGATGGTTGTCGAGGCCATCGAGATAGGGAAGGTACTGTTGGCCCCCAAGTCTATGCTCCCACTGTCTCCCGACGATCAACGTAGACACGACGAGGCCATCGCTTGCCCTGTTTGCGTCAAGGAGTACACCACCAACAACCGTAAAGTTCAACACCATGATCACTTTAACGGTAAGTACGTAGGTCCTTGGTGCAACGGATGCAACCTCATGGCCCGGGACCCGCGATTTATTCCGATCTTCTTCCACAACGGCTCGGGGTACGACTTTCACCACCTGATCAAGCATCTTGGGTACGACAACGGGGGAATCAACGTTCTCGCCCAGAACGAGGAGCGTTATATCAGTGTGAGCAAACGAGTGTCAATCCCGGGATCACGCTCTACCGTCGAGCTTCGCTTCCTCGACTCCCTGAGGTTCCTCCCAGCAAGCCTCGATGCTCTCGCGGGGAAGCTTAGCGACGAGCAAATACTCATCACCTCTGCAAACTTTCCGAACTTGGACGCCGGTCTCTTCAGGCGTAAGGGAGTCTACCCCTACGAATACATCGCCGACCCTGCCAAGTTCGAAGAAGAGTCGCTACCTCCCCAGGCGAAGTTCTACAGTCAGCTACGAGGCTCGAATATCACCGACGAAGAATATCACCATGCCCAGTCCATGTGGCGCGAGCTGGGTTGTCGAACTCTCGGGGACTAACACGACGCCTACCTCAAACTTGATGTGACGCTCCTCGCCGACGTGTTCCAGACGTTCCGTGCGACCGCAATGAAGATCTACCAGCTGGACCCCGCATACTTCTATAGTCTCCACGGACTGGCGTGGTCAGCCATGTTTCTGGTGACGAAAATCGAGCTGGAGCTTCTTTCCAATTATGACATGGTGCTGTTTGTGGAACGCGCTATCCGGGGTGGCATGGTCCAGGTGTCGCAACGGCACGCGCGCGCCAACAACCATCACATGGCTACTGGCTACGACTCCTCCCAACCGTCGAGCTACATCATGCACACGGACGTGAATAACTTGTACGGGCACTCCATGATGCAGCGACTTCCCTACGGAAGCTTCGAGTTTACTGATCCTTCCAACTTCGACATCGAAAGCTTCGACGAATCGGAACATGGGTTCATCGCCGAGGTTGATCTGCAATTCTCCGAGAAGCTACATCATGTATTTTGCGATCTTCCCCCTTCACCTGAGTTCAAGTGTCCACCCGATTCGAACCAGACGAAGCTCGTCATGGATTTGGTTTGGTTTGAGTTGCGTTTTAAGTCCACTTTATGCACAGTAAGGCTAATCGGGACTGGACCTACAGTTTAAAGTGGGATCCGAACCACTTGTGCCTCCACCGGGTATCGAACCCGGGACCCCTTGCTTACAAGGCAATGACGTTACCACTGCGCCATGGGGGAGGCCTGCTCTTCGAACCCAAGAAGAATTACGTCCTGCACTACCAGAATCTCCGGTGTTGATGCAGCGAGGGGTCACGGTCCACACAGTTCACCGCATCCTCAAGTTCAACCATTCTCCATGGTTGCGTCCATATATTGAAGTCAACACTAAACACCGCACCGCAGCCACGTCCGAGCTTGATAAGGATTTCTTCAAGCTCATGAATAATGCGGTGTTTGGCAAGACCATGGAGAATGTCCGGAATCGTGTGGACATAAAATTGGTGACGAGGAAAGAGCGATGTCGTCAGCTTGTCGCGAGTCCATTGTTCAAGTTTCGAACAATCTACAACGAGCAGCTGGCTCTGATTCACATGAAGCAAGGTGAGGTGAGGCTCACCAAGCCCATCTACGTTGGAGCCACGGTTCTGGATCTGAGCAAGCTACACATGTTCGAGACGTACTACGACATATTACGTCCACACTACGGCCACAACATCTCGCTTCTCTACACGGACAAGGACAGCTTGGTGTACCACGTCCGCTCAGCCGATGCATACAGGGATATAGCCACAGTTCCATCTTTGGTTAACCTTTTCGACACCTCGGGCTATCCCCAGCAAAACAAGTACGGCATCCTGGCCTGCAACAAGAAGGTGCCTGGCAAACTCAAAGATGAGAAGGACGGAGACGTGATTCTTGAGTTTGCAGGTCTTTGCACCAAGGCCTATGCCATCAAAGCCGAGGGCAGCGTTACCAAGAAGGCCAAGGGTGTCGGCAGACAGGTGGTTCGGGAGCATCTCACATTCGAGGACTTCGTCGATTGCCTCAAGACCAGGTCGTCGGTTCTAAGAGCAGAACAGCGCATCCAGAGCGTCGACCATGTGTTGACCACCAACGAGGTGAGGAAGATTGCCCTGGATCCCAACGACGACAAGAGGTGCGTTCTCCAATGTGGAATCCACACACTCCCATGGGGACACAACCGTTTGAGAGATGGAAAAAAAATGTTACAAATGTCCATAAAAAAAGTGAACCTAACATCAAACCAAACAAAAAAAATAAATTGAAAATGACAAAAAAAGAAAACCTAACATCAAACCAAAAATTTGAAAAAAAAGTATACCTAACATCAAACCAAAATTGAAAATGACAAAAAATCTTGCACGTACAAAAAATAAATAACCATGCCTATGAACTTGTTCGGGTACAGAAAGCAGACCATCATGGAAACTGCACCACCAAATTCCAATAACCTCTTACCTTCCGTGTTATCTAAACTCAACGGCCTGTTGATCATTCACCTCAACAGCATTTGGACGAAATTGGATGACGACGTGGGCAAAACCTTTTATGTCTTCAATAAGAATTTACATTTCTACGAAATTCCGATCGAAGGGAAACTTCGGATCACCGTGAATCCGGAGAACGCAGGCGAAATCAAAATTTCTACCGGCAAGAACATTTTTCGAATGAAGCACGACAAGGTGCTTTCTAACATGTTGTACGATGTTTCAGCAGGCGATTGTTTATACGTGGAACTCCTCGGAGATTACGACAAACTTATTCCTCTCTTCGTAGAATTACGAATAACCTATCCTATTATAAATAACCGTTAACAAAATGCCTAACGACATTTTCTGCTTCACCAAGCGTGTAGACCACGCAGAAGAGATTCTCATGCTCGACGTTCGAGTTAAAAAGTTGAGGAGCGATATGATTGCTTTGCAGGAGACCTTAAACAAAAGTTTAGAGTCGGAGGTCGCTACGCTCCAAACGCAATGTCTCGACCCTATTCTCAAAATCGATTCCCAACTGAAAACGCTCATAAAAAATTATGTTGACGTACCTTCTTACGACAACGTTCAAAATATACAGTTGAGCGTGGATTCGCTTCAAAATGATTTGACCAAATTACAGCAATTTCAATCGAAAGATTTGGAAAAATTGAAACTCGAAATCGAAGAACGAACTTCCGCAATTGAAAAGAATTTCTCTGAACTTCAAACCGTCGTGAACGATATCGACGTAGAACGCTTGCATGTCGTCATTTCCAAATTACAAGAAGAATTCACCAGCACGTTGGAAGAAATTAAATCCAAGTTACAGACTTTGGAAGATACCATGTCGAATCTACCATCGTCAGACGAACTGCAGGTCATCGGTAAAAGCGTTGCGAACATAAAAATTCAATTGGAGGCTTATCAAGATTTCGAACACATTCAAACCACCATCGCTACGCTTCAGGCGTCTCTGGAGTTGATCAACGAAGAAATTAAAAATATTCACGCTCAAGCAAGCGCGTTGACGAGCATTCAAGACACGTTAAGCACGGTTCAGCAGAAGATAGAATATTTAGAAAATTTGAACGTCGAATCGAACCTTGCTCATTTTCATCACGTACTGGACAACATACAGGGTAACTTGGAATCGTTACGGACGAGCGTACCTTCGAAGGAAGATTTGGAAAAATTGAAAACGGCGGCGACGGCATTATCCGAATCGAGCGACATCAAAAGTTCATTGAGCGATCTCGAAAGTACGGTGGCCAATCTCCCCACCTCCAAAGAATTACACGCTTTGAAAAGGAACATATCTCGAATGCTGAAACGACTAGAAACGGAAACGGCAAACGTGGAACAGATTCGAGATGAAATTAGTTCGCTGGTGTCGACCTTGCCCACTTCGTAGAGCGTCGCGGATCTTCACACGCAGTTTACAGAGATGCGAAGCATCGTGATCGATCTTACCGAGAAAAGCTCGAAATTGAATCAAGTTGAGAACCTTCAGAACATTGTCGTCAACATCAGAGATCACGTTTGAGTGCTGGAATCCACGCAGTAATCGACGCTGGCCTCTTTCGGTGCCAAGTTGCAAGAACTCAACGAAAACTACAAGCAGTTGAACGTGGAAGTGAAAATCAAACCGTCATTTTCTGCTATAACGGATACCATAGTCGAGCATTTGTTGCCCATTGAAAATAAACTTGGACACGTTCACAGTAATCTGCTCAGCGTCGATACTAAAATCGCCAAATTGTTCACCTTGCAAGCCATCGAAATCAACAGCGTACCCAATCAACAGAGAATCTCCACGTTCGTCGAAGGTAACAAACTGTACATGTTACATCCTTATCATCCGTACTACAAGTTTCTCCTCGATGGCACGATTCAGATAAACGAATTTTCTTACTGGTCTCACGGTAGAAAACCTAGCGTTCCCACCATGACCTTGATATCGAATCGTGGTGTCCAGAAAGCAGGAAACATTCCTCTGGCACGTTGGAACGAAACGCACAACATATATGAAATACACGAAGACGAAGATCTTACCGTTTTCGACGTGAGTGCCGGCGATAAGCTGATCATTCAAAACACGAGCGAGGTGCCACCCTCTTTGAATCCCATCACGCTCGTGCTTCTCTTCAAACGAAATCTCTAAAAATGTCTAGGCAAGCCATCGTCGAAGAATTTCATAAACCTGCACGCCGCAACTACGAACGTTTGGCGGTGGTAACCAAGGGCATCGATGACCTATGGGAAAGCGACCTCGTGGAGATGAGTAGCGGCAAGTTAAAAAAGGTACATAAATTGAACAAGGGCAACAAGTACCTCCTCACCGTCATAGACACATTTACGAAATTCGCATGGGCTCTACCTTTGAAGGCGAAAACGGGAACATGCGTCACGGAAGCATTCAAATTAATTTTTCGCGAAAGCGGCAGACGACCTCGTTTTCTGCACACGGACAAGGGGAAGGAATTCTACAACGCCACGTTCAGGCAGTTTATTCGGAAACATGACGTTCGACATTACTCGACCTTCAGTGACGTCAAAGCCAGCATCGTGGAAAGATTCAATCGGACTCTGAAATCGCGCATGTGGTCACGCTTTACGCTTCAGGGAAGCTACAAGTGGGTCACCATTCTTCCGGAACTCGTTAACTACTATAATCACACGGTGCACAGAACGATAGGCATGAAGCCAGCTGACGTTACCAAGTCCGACGAGCAACGTTTAATTTCTACCGTTTACTGTCCAAAGTACACATCCACGACAAAAAGACCTAAATACAAAATTGGAGACCAGGTGAGGATCAGTAAATTGAAGCGAACGTTCGACAAGGGTTTCACACGAAATTGGAGCACGGAACTTTTTACCGTGGTTGGAGTTTTACCCGGGAACCGTCACACGTATATAATAAAGGACAGTGGCGGTGAAATTTTATTGGGGCGCTTCTACGAGGAGGAACTCTCTAAAACTAAATACCCCGACACGTACCTTCTCGAAAAAGTTTTGCGTAAGAGAGGTGACAAACTTTTTGTGAAATGGCTGGGACTTCCGGACACGAGTTGGATCGATTCGAACGAAGTGATTCTATGAGTACGTGGAATGTTGTGAAGCGTTTACCTGATTCGGAAAGTCAAACGAAAAAAGGAACGGCGAATTGCTTCCCGATAGCATACGGTGTCTGATCGTAGGACCTTCGGGGTGCGGAAAGACGACGCTGCTCATTGATAATTTTATCCTCGCACCCAATTGGTTAGACTGGGAAAACAGACACCTCTACGTATTTTCGAAAAGTCTCGAACAACCGAAATACCAGCAACTTATGAAACTGTACGAGGGACTGGGCATTGCAACTTTCGCATCTGAAATCATTCCACTGGACGATTGTCTCAAGAATTCCGATGTGGTGTTCGACGACATGATCCTGGAAAATCAAAACGAGATTCGTAATTTTTTCACTCGAGATCGTCACAAATGATTGGATTGTTTCTACCTGACACAAACTCTTTCCAAGGTTCCGAAACAACTGCTACGCGATAATGCTAATTTTATTTGCTTGTTTCGACAAGACCACACCAATTTAAAACACGCACATGATGATTACGTAGGGGCTGAAATGAATTACAATCTATTTTCTAAATTCTGCTCCCACTGTTGGAACCAAGGTGATTTCGGATTCATGACCATTGACAGGACTCGAAAAGCAAACCATGGAAAGTATAGGAATAAAATAAACGTTTATCTAGACGTCTCAGAGGCTAACAAGAGGAAAATTTCAGATTTACAACAAGAAGAAAAAATCCAAAAAAAATCAAAGGTCGTGAGAATCTAAAAAATAAACTTTGAAAAAAAAACGTTCTTTTTTTTCAAACGTCTGACAAGCATATATAAAATAACCATTACAACAAAAAAGTGAGTGTTAGAAAAGTGGATAGTCTCAAGCGGGTGACGGCAAGAAAACTACGAGAACCGAACGTATAGGCTGAGAATTCAACGTTTCAGAAACGTTCCAACGTATATAGAAAAATGTCAAAACGTCAATTTCAAGAAGACGAAAATCTCAAGTTGCGGGAATATCTAGTGAAACGCTTCAAAGGTTGGAAATCCGAGAATCGCGGATCCTACGAAGAGAAGAAGCGTCAAGATCAACCTGTGATCGATGCCATCAGCGGTCTAGGTAAAGAAATTAAGTGTCACGGAACAAAATAAAAATCTGATCAACGAACTCGTACCACTCGCAGCTAAAAGTTACACTGTACCCACGCCCATTTCCAGCATTCCTTCGACGCCGTTTGAACTGAAGGACGTACCGGCACGACGTCAAGCCATAGGTAGCACGTCGTCGTCTTCGGATAAGATCGAGTTGGGACCTTTGGCACGAGACTACCTGAGCACGGGGAAGTTCGACAAGGATGAAGTGTTCGGATTGTATCCGAGCATGGAAACCAACGAGGGTGTCGTGTGGAAGATTGGGAAATCGAAAGTCACCTTCGAAGGCAACGACATTAAAGTTAATTTAGGCGATAAGAATAGTTGGACCAGGTATCCAGGTACGGTGGGACTGTGGGAACTCGTTGCCAAAAAGCAGCCGAAAGATTACACCGACAAAGATTACCAGAGTTACAGGGAAATTCTAATCATGACGGATGCCATGTACCAGAACAACGATGCCTCGCAGAATAGGGTGAAATCGAGCAGCGGTGAGAAGTACAGGAATCTCATCAAACCAATTTGGAACGAGGTGAAGAGTGGAAGCGGCGTCAAACGCTACAACACGTTACCCAAAGAATTCGTTTGGGTGGACGACGTAAGGAAACTCGTGGACCGATTGTTGGTGATAGCCGGTGAAGAGAATGCAGGCAATCGTAATTTCTACAACGAGAAGGTTGGCATCGTGGACATGATCAGCACGAAACTTTCCAACTTCATCGTGAACGACGACAAGGGCATAGGTTACCTGATCAAAATCATCAACACGCTGCCTCCGAGATTTTGGAACGTGGCCGAAGGAAAGGGACTCGTGAACGATATCATCAACAAGTTACCTTTCGAGATGCATTTACCTGGCTACCAGTACTGCGGACCGGGTACCAAACTCGAGAAAAGATTGTAGAGAGGAGACAAGGGTGTGAATCCGTTGGACGCCGCATGCAAAGATCACGACATCGCTTACAAGAACACTCGCACGGATCTGGATGCACGTCACGAAGCAGACAAGAAATTGGAACATGCCGCTTTCAAAAGATTCGTCAGCAGAGACGCTTCTTTGGGTGAAAGAGTTGCAGCATTGGGCACCACCATCGCCATGAACACGAAACAAAAATTTGGATGGTGTGTGTAGAAATGAAAAAAATTCTCGAACCGTGAAAAAAAAAATATTCGGTATATAAATAACACTACGTGAAAAAAAACTCCAGTTGTGTTTGTCATCTTCTAATAAAAATAAAATGAGTAAACAATCACTAGAAGCCCAAGCATTAAAACAAATGCTAAATTCATCAGTCGAATATGTAAAAATTCAGGAATTGGAAGTGGACAAACCTTACACGATAACGTCCGGTTCAATTGTTTCTACCCAGTATGGTCCCAAGGTGCGTCTGTTGCTCAACGGACAATACAGTCTATTTTTACCAGATCGATACGCTATCATGTTATCCGACGAGAAGCTAGCTATTTTAATCGAGAACAAAACTCAAATCGTATACAAGGGGACAAAGGAACTTCTTGGCAAGAAAACGAAGCACGTAATAGAATTTGTTTAATCACAGACACCACCCCCGGAATATATATATAAATAACATACCATGAAAAAAATGACAACTTGTATAACTCAACTTCCTGCCGAAGTGTTGCACAAAATATTTACGTTCACGTTCGACGGGGATGTAACTAAACTCATAGACTTGTGTAAAGTAACGCCAGAATTTCGTTCACCGTGCAAAATGATTTTAATGGATCACCTCCGAGAAATAAGCTAAATGAAAAAAATGTTCCGATCCCCAGAGACTCTCTTTCGAGCCGCAAACAAAAAAATTGACGATAGGTTAGACGAGCTGCACGAGTGGAGGCAGGGGAGAAGAAGATTTACCGAAGACTAATACGCGTCGAACATTGAAACTGTCGATCTTGTAAACCACATGATACCATTAGGCGAAGCAAAAACTTTTTTTCTTTCCCAGAATATATATATGTAAATAACACATCGCCACCTATTCTGAGTGATAAATAACACACATCGTAAACCTAACAGAAAAAAAAGTTGTTATCTTTCCCAGATAACATATAGCATCAAAAAAAATGAAGCCCAAGGGTGTCGTGTACGAGATACCATACTCCAATCTAAAAAATCTAGGTGCCCTGGATGGCTTACTCACCAAGAAACAACGCGAGAAGAAACGTTCTTGCTTGTCCAAAGGACACGGAATGAAATTACTTCTCAGCACACCTCAATTGAGACGGTTGCAGCGTTCGCGGAAATAGCAAAAGATCGGAGGTTTCATATTCAGCATCCCGGCCATCCTGGCAGCATTGGGGGCCGTTGGAAGTTTGGCCGGCGGAAGCGCCGCCATCGCGAAAACCGTCATCGACTCGAAGAAGAACAAGGCGGAATTGGAAGAACAGAAACGTCACAACCTGGCCATGGAGAAGAAGGGGAAGGGGGTCATGAGGAAGTTTAAAAAAAGAAACAGCACTCACCAACCGAGACATTGAATCTCTGATCAAACCGTTACAAATCAAACACTTCAGAGGCGTTTTCATGTCCGACTCGTTACCTTCAACCGATAAAAAAGAGAATGTGGCGTAGTCAACTTGGACAGTCAAGAAAATCCAGGCACGCATTGGATATGTTACCACAAAAATGATAAAGCATTCGTTTTCGATTCTTTCGGAGGGGTTCCACCTACAAATTTAGTTCGTTATCTGAAAACGAACCAACCTATATACTACAACGACGAACGCATTCAAAATTTCGGAGACGTGAACTGCGGTCATCTCTGCCTCTCCATGCTCGCGTTTCTCTCTAAAATAAATAAGCCGCAGGTGGAAGATTTCCAGAAAGCATTGTGGAACCTAGCGCATCACGATGGGCGTGTTCCATCTCACGAGCGAATCTTCGATCTTGAAACTCACGCTGCACGACGACATCGTCTATCCTAAATCCATAGCTCTGCGTGCATTCTACAGCATGTACCTCATACCTAACGTCACGCAGCACAACACAAAATTAGCGTCGGAAGCGAACATATCGTCGTCACGCCAGGTCAATACAATCTTTCTACTTTGCAAGCTCAATTACCCAAAGGCACGTACCTTTCTCAAAATTCGGTCACGCATAGAGTCGAAATCGTGTCGGCGACGGAGACCGTGGACCTGGGCACCATGCGAGAACTTTTAGGTTTCGAGAACAATCACCCGAAACTCGAAGCTGGCATCAAGCACGTAGCAACCAATATTCCTAAATTCTTGGCCATCGAAACTTTGAACGTACACTGCAACGTTGCGGAAGGCATGATCACGAAATCCTCGGACGGATTGTTAGGAAGTCACAAGCAGACGGGAATCATAGCCACGTTCAAACATAGTTCAGAATTCATGGAACCGATCATCTACACACCCTCTTCGCCGATCTATTTTCCAGTATGTTGCAACCGCATAGACAACATAGAGTTAGTGGTCACAAACGAGAAAGGAGACGTGGTGGATTTCGCAGGTGCAACGACGACGGCCATCGTGGAGATCAACGTATAATAAATAACACACATAGTGAAAATGGAGCAAATCGAAAGTTACGAATTGCAATCTTTCCCTCCGAACCGTCGCACGTTCGCAAATTTGAACGAAGCGAACCGGGAGATCGAATATGACGTGGACGTAGGCGACGGGTTCGTTCATCCTCACAGAGCGGACCTTTACCTTCAATTCGACGTGGTGAAGAAAGAAAGCGGAGACGCGTTCCCCGCAGCAGCAAATTTGATACTCGTGGACAACTTCGTGCCTCACCTGTTCTCGCAGGTGGAGGTGAGGAAACACAACACCGTCATCCACAGAATAGATTATCCAGGCATCACGTCGACGGCAGTGGGAACATTGAAATTATCCAAAACGGACGCAGCATACTATCAGGCGGGAGGATTCGAAGCGGGGACCAAAATATCGACGAGAAGTCACACGGTGCTCTTTCCCATGCGTCTGCTTCCGGGATTCTTCTCGGACTACAAGGAGATCATGTGGAAGGGAGGACTGAGGATCAGCTTTCGAAGAGCGGCCAACGATAACGACGCACTGATGCGATACGCTACTTTGGGTCCGGACGGTATCACGCCGCTGCCCAACACTTTACCAGAGGCAGCCAAGTGTGTCATCCGGAGCATGGAATTGAGAATGCCGATCGTGGAATACGAAACGAACTACGCCCTCAAGTACAAAGCGGAGATCTTGAAAAGTCCACAGGTGCCGATTCACTTTCACGGTTACCAGTGCGTGCAGAAGATAGCGTCCGGAAGTCACATGGAATTCGACGTGACGACGCAGTTCAACAACATACAGTTCGACATGCCAGATTTCGTCGTAGTGCTCTTTCAGACCGGGCGCGATAACAATCAGGAAAAAGATTCCAGCAAATTCGACGACTGCAAGATCAAAAACGTTTATCTCAAGAATGGACGCAACGAAGTGTTCCCGCGCGAGAATTACAACCTCGACATGACCAAAAATGATTACCTCAAACTTTACGAAGCGTACTCGGCTTACAAGCGCGTGACCGAGGGAAACGTGGACATGTACTACACGCCCAGCGAATTCATAACCCACGGACCCATGTTCGTCATCAACACGACGAAGCGGAAGCAGGTCGTGGTCAACGATCGAACCAACATCAAGATCGTGTGCGAATTTCACAATGCATTGCCCGAGGATACCGTGTGCAGCGTCATCCTGGTCGCCGAGAAGTCCTTCATCCACGACATAAAGAACGAGAGGGTCACGGAACAGTTTCAAAAATATCGCCTTCAGAACAGTCGCTCTAGATGATATGGAAGTTTCCACGGCGCAGAGCTTTCGGATTATAAAGGGATGCGAGGTGGCGTAATCCGCATCAGAAAATTTAGTCCCCCAATTCCAATTGTTTGAACTGAACATCATCGCGCTCCTTTTTCGATGAAAAGCCAGGAAGTACTCTCTTCCTCTCTCCTATTTTGTTCAGTGAACATGAAAAGATTCCCCCCCCCTTCCCGCAGCACAGTCGATTTCAAATACCGCTACAATACCATTTTTTTTTTTTGCATCATGAGGAGAAAAACATCGTAGCAAGGGAGCCCAAAAACATCGTAGGAGAGAGGTCCTCCCGTTAGGTCGTAGCAGTGGGGGGCACACATTGTAGAAGATCACACATGAGAGTTTAAAAAGACATCGTGGCAGATTACGCTGAGAGCAAGGTCGTAGTAGATTACAATGAGGGACCTTACAGTAAGAGGAGACAGCAGACTTATAGGAAAATGTCGTAAGTCATTTCAAAAGTAGGTCAAAGGACGAGTTAGCATAAGAGCAAAATTTGCAGGAGGTAAAAAAATAGCTAAAAAAGTGATGCCAGAGCTTCTTCTGTCCACTTTTCTCTCATTGTAGGTTAGTTTAGTCCGTAAAACGGATTACACTGAGAGCAGAAGGCTATTAGCAGGTCGTAGTAGATTACACTGAGGGACCTTACAGTGAGAGGAGACAGCAGACTTATAGGAAAATGTCGTAAGTCATTTAAAAAAGTAGGTCAAAGGACGAGGTGGGCGAGGTTATCATAAGAGCAAAATTGCAGGAGGTAAAAAATAGCGTACAAAGTGATGCCAGAGCTTTTTCTGTCCATTTTTCTCTCATTGTAGGTTAGTTTAGTCCGTAAAACGTCGTAAAATAAAAAGTAGGTCAAAGGACCCTTCCAGAACGTACCATACATACTACTCTCTAAGTAGGTCAAAGCACGTAGAGGCTCTCGTGTAGTTTAGCACCAAAAAAAATGAATAGGTTAAGTTATATCACGTAAGATCGTGGCATTCGTACCAAGTGTGAGTGGGAAAAAATTGAGATGCGGTGAAAATTGCACTGAAAAGTCGTCAAACGCTATAAAATCAACAAAAAAATCGTCAAAATATGCTACCACTGAGGTTAAATCTATTAAAAAAAAAAAAAAAAAGGGCTCGTACCAAGTGTGACTTAGAAAAAACTAATTTACACTACTCATTTGTGTGTGAAGATTTACCTATTGCCTTTATCATAGGAGTTCAGTTCATTAAGGATAGACAATTTCTATTAAATTTTCATGACAAAACTATTAAATTTCCGTATTCTCGTGAAAAGGTGCAAATTAAGTGGATTTCGGACAGTGTTATTAATAAGAGCCATTCATTTCAGGAAACACGTAAATTTAAAGGAACTAATGCTTGTGATGTTTCAAGTTCAAGGTCGCATTGGCAATCGAGAACTCCGCAAAGCTGATCTGGTGGCAGGAACAGTGTTTCGCAAGGAAGTAACACCCGAAGGCAACCTTGGCGATTCCAGAGCAACAGCTGGTAACTACAACATGATTGCGGCAGAAGATACGTAGATTCCTGATAATCCATCTATCTGTCTACATGAACGAGAACAGCAACAATGTCCAGGAACATCGCATCAATACACGGAAGAACTAGGTATGTTATTAAATTCATATCCTGAAGTATTTTCTGATAAAGTTGGTGTATTTAATGAATTTGAATACCCGATTCATCTGAAAGACAAAATACCAGTGCGCGAACCACCTTATGTACACTTCCCAACATCTTATTTAACCGCCCCGAAAGAATTATAAGTCCCGAAATCGTAAACTTAGCAACATTGCACTTCGGCTCCAGGTGAGAGTAGCCAACTTTGAGTAGGTCCTTCCACTAGACGAAAAACGCTGCGGTGAGAGGTTTTCAATTTAACACTTTGCATAATATCGAACAGTTCTCAAAAAATAATATTTTTCACGACTTGTGAAGAAAATGTGCTTGGAACACAGGAAGGTGGGAGTCTTCATAAACGTTTTTAAGGTTAATACGTCATGAAGTTAACGTAGAGCAATCGGTTAGACGCTGCTATCCTTATTTTTCGTCAAGCGTGAAAGGTTGCAGGTTCAAATCCCACCCTCTTCTCTTTTTTTTTGCTGAACAGAGACCGTTGATATTAGAATATTTAAAAAATGAATCCGATGCACACTTGAGGGATCCCTTCTGCGCATATTTTCCCTTAGAAGTTGCAGATTTCCAGTATTTAAAGTTAAAACTTTTCTTTTTAGTTATTGGTCATATGTTGTGTTAACACACCCATCATGATTAATTCACAAATCACATACATGTATTCAGGATGCAAAATGTATGTTATTTAAATATGTATTGTTTGTTCTTCACTGATACCTAAAATATTGATTATTTGATTTCGATATACTAAAAAAAAAAATACAGTGATGTTAAGTAATGATGTAGTGCAGTACTGTAACAAAGGAGGGTGTTTAATGAGTTCAAATTGCTAAGATTGGTAATTTTATGTCCGTTCCTTCATAATGACTGTTGTCAATCCCTCTCACCACCATCTTACCATGCGTCTAAAAATAATAGTAAATCGCCAATTAACATAAGTAAATTGTTAATGCGACGGAGGCCGATTCGATAAGAAACTACTAATAAGTATTTATATAGTGAGTGACACATAAAAAATTCAAAACCCTATAATGATCGTTAATTCATCACTGCTTTCTATCCAAAATGTTTGTCTTATTTGAATAGAAAGTACGAGTATCAGATTATAACAAACTTTCCTCACTAACTTTGCAATATTCCAAACCACCATTATATTACAGACTTAGCTCTAAGTAACTTGATTCTGCGCATTCCACGTGGCATGTGACTTCCTCCCTCCTATTCTCGAAATAACTTCCTCTTACTATTTCCTTTCACCTCGTGAAATACAGAGACCAATGTTAACTTCTTAACACGGTAGATAAACTTTACATTCAACGATAAACTCCTGAAAAAATCCTGCCTAGGTGGAGAATCGAACCTACGACCTCCCTCGTGAGAATCAAGCACGCTACATCTTCTCCAGGTAGCTCATATTAAAATTTGCTACCAGTTTGAAGAAACCAATTCACACATAATGTCATGTCTCCCTAGGTATAATTTCCTCATGTCAATTTTCATGAGGAATCGAATTCAGAAGAAATCGAGAAACGCCGAAAGGGAAAAATGATGAACATGTCTATTGGTGTTTTGTCATATTTTGTAAATTGTGTAACAATTCCATGTTTTGAACATACAATCGTTTAATTACGAAGTATTTTGTTGTTTCTTTAAAGTAGGAACAGGAGAGCGAAATGGAGTAATTTGAACCAGAACCGGTTGCCAAGAAACTTCAGCTTTTTCTTTTCCAAAGACTGTAAGAGAGGAAAGGGATATTCAACGTATGAAATATAAAATATGTTTGAAATTAAACCAATGGAAACCTTGCAAAATAATACTAACGAACTTCAAACTATGAAAATCATATTCTCGTGGTGGAAAACTGCAAGTCATTTTCGAAATATGAACTTGCTTTTTTTCTGTATTATAAAGTGAGATATGGGACGATACGACCCCTCAGCAAGAAAAGATTAAGTAAGCCGCCTCCTTCCCTCCAACTTTTTCAATGGTCTTAATTAGTAATTAGGGTCCGGAAGTTGATGAAAAATCAACTTTTTTCTGACCATTAAAAACAATGCTAAACTTGATATCATGTCCGTTTCCCTTCATTTAGAGCATGAAACACTTTCTATTTTACATTTTTGTTACATTTTTCGGCTTTCTATGGCTTTTAGTTTATTTGTTAGTATTTTTAACAGTTTTTGTTGCATTTTTACTTATTTTTGAGGTTTATTTTTGTCCTCCCCTGTTGTTTCGTGCTTTTTAAATGCATTTACTAGTAAAACTTACATATTTAGATATCTTGACATTGTCCTTTTAGCAAATTCACCATGAATCAAAAATACTGTCAATGGAAAAGCATAATATTATTAATTACTGCAATGTTTGGCAATGGATTAAAATGCTTTGTGTGAAGACTACTTTGAGGTTCTTTTTCTGGACACTATTATCGCTTTAATCTGCGGTTTTAAAGTAAAATTAGTCACAATATTACATAAAATTATACTCTGGTATACGCGAAGCAGAACTGTCTTTGGATGCTGGCCGACTACAGTATCATAGAAGGTCCACTCTGAAAGGAGACGAATTGGTTGATTTGGGGTTTTAAGTCAATTTTATGGACAGTAAGGCTAATCGGGACTAGACCTACAGTTTAAAGTGGGATCCGAACCACTATGTGCTTCCACCGGAACGTAAATGAATGATTTATAAAGAAAAACTTTGAGGTATATTTTATGTAACCTTGAAGTAAACAAAGAAATCTACATTATCACTTAGTTGCTCTTTTCCCCTTTGCTTCAGTAGTTTCAACCACCAAACAACGGGATTCATCGACTTATTAGATTACTTCCTCTCTTGTAATTTATGATAAAGCATTTCTGGATGCAGAAAGATGCGATGTAAAGTCTGAGGTGGGTAGTTTCAAACGTTGAATATACCATAATACAGGGCTAGCATAAATGATTCATTCGTTTTGAAAAGGCTATATTTTCAAAAGTATTACACGTACACACACATGAAAGATATATGAAAAGAACCACAAACTCACAAAGTTTGTATTGTGTATTCCAGGTGGCAGCACGAGATCATTATCTTGCCAAAGGTGAATGTTTTCTGTGCAGTGTCACAAACAAAGATATATATGGGCCGTTTTTCTTCGCTGAGCAAACTGTGACCGGTAAATGTTACCTCAGTGCTGACTTCAGGGATTTTGTCTTCCAACAAGACGGGGCACCCCCTCATTGGAACATCCCAGTTCGTGACTACCTAAACGCTGAACTTCCGCATCGCTGGATTGGGCGTATTTGTGAGGATGACCTAGCTTTGTTCCCCTGGCCTCCCAGATCTCCTGATTTAACGCCCTGCGACTTCTTCCTGTGGGGGAACGTTAAGGACCTTGTTTACGTACCCCCACTACCGCAATCCTTAGTCGAGCCCAAAGAACGCATCAGTGCTGCAGTGCAGACCATTGACAGGACTATGCTACAAAATGTATGGAATGAGCTCGAGTATCGTCTGGACGTGTGTCATGTAACCAAAGGGGCACATATCGAACATTTGTAGAGGGTGTATAAACTTGGTGAGTTTGTGGTTCTTTTCATATATCTTTCATGTGTGTACGTGTAATACTTTTGAAAATATACTTTTCAAAAGGAATGAATCATTTATGCTAGCCCTGTATTTGTGATTGTATCATTTAAAAATCCGACGTATATTTTAGGTCCGCAGTGAAGAGCACAAACAAAGAACATCGTATCTGCGTGGGTGGGTGTAATATGGTATGTGTGTGTGTGTGTGTGTGTGTGTGTGTGTGCGTGTGTGGTGTTGTTGTTTTAAGTCTACCTTATGCACAGATACGCTAATCGGGACTGGACCTATAGTTTAAACAGGAATCCGAACCACTGTACAATGAGCCTCCACCTGATATTAAAACGGGAACACCTTGATTACAACATGCTGTTTAAGAACATGTATTTATGATATTTTAATTCTTAATGTGTGTTAACATAGCTTTTGACAGCTGAATGAAAAGAAAGGTCTTGCCAAAAATCCTGCCAATCACTGAAAAATCAAGAAGATGAGCAGAAAGATTCCCAAGGTATGCATCGCATAAATGTTTACAGAGATTTGATATAATCTTATATTACATTATTATAACACTTCATACTCGGTAAATAACAATAAAAAAACTAATCAGGAGTTGGTGAGATTTGAACCTATGTTGTTTCGTTCTTGACGAAAAAGTAAAACAAGACGACCGTCTAACCAACTGCTCCAGGAGATTACTAACGTGAAACTCTGTAAAACAAGTTGATCTAAGTTGAAATAACATATTGCCGTAGTTCCGAACTTTTTTCGCCACAGATCAGGGAAAAGACGCACTTTGTAGAATCGTCCGGTATTGTGCAATTTACCTCTACTGTAATTTAACCTAAAATCGAGAGAAATTTGCTTTATTGTATTGAAATGTGAATTCAATCGATCCAAGTGGTGGAGAACGAGTTCAGTGTTTCCAACTGCACATAAATTCCCCTATTTTCTATTTCAGAACGAATACTCTCTAAAACAAAATATCAACATTTGTATTTCCAATTTACGATTTTTGTTTAATTGCGTATTATGTTACTGGTTTATGGTTTCTAACTTCATGGAATGTGATATCATGAAATAAATTCACAAGAGCGTTTTCGTTCTGAAAGAAAAAACTGTGTCTAAGTTGGATACTATTTGTGGACTCTGAAGAGCTATGTTGCCAAATTTACGAATTCACTAACTAACTCTCTAGCCTTCTTAAACCCGAAGGTTCATGGCTGCAGCAACACAGGCCTTCCATCTGTCCCTATCTTGAGCAAGATCTATATACTCTTTTCCATCCCTACCGATTTCCCTTAGGTCCATCTCGACGTTGTCCCTCCATCTTCGTCTTGGCCTTCCTACTGGTCTCTTACCATCAGGTTTCCCAACAAGAATCCTGAAAACTCCTCTTTCCTCTCCCATTCGTGCCACATGGCCTGCCCACCTAAGTCTTCTTGATTTAATTATTCTAATAATGTCTGGACATGAATACAAATTATGTAGTTCTAAATTATGTAACCTTCTCCACTCACCTGTCTCCTCATCCCTTTTAGGTCCAAATATTTTCCTAAGGATCCTATTTTCAAATACTCTCAATTTATGTTCCTCTTTCAATGTAAGGGACCAAGTTTCACACCCATATAATACTACAGGCAAAATTACGGTTTTGTATATTTTAACTTTTAGATTCTTAGATATTAAACGAGAAGACAAAAGTTTATGAAGAGAGAAGTAACATGCATTTCCTGAATTAAGACTACTTTTTATTTCCTCTTTAATATAATTTTTATTTGTTAATATTACTCCTAAGTATTTGAATTTGGAAACTGTTTCAAACGAGTTGTTATCAATAATTAGATTTTGATTATTACCTAACACTTGGTTTCGGCCTGTAAGCATATATTTAGTTTTCTCTTTGTTAACTTCCAAACCTATCTCTCTAGCAGTTTTGAAAAATATTTTAGCATTATTCTTAATTGTATTCACATCATCCTTCACAACAAGCTTCTTAGGTATTCCAAACTCTACTAATATATTATATAATTTATCTCTTTTGACCGAATCATATGCTTTTTTGAAATCAATGAATAGCTGATGGACATTTTGATTATATTCCCACTTTTTTTCAAGTGTCTGTCTGATGTGAAAAATTTGATCTGTAGTTGATCTGTTGCGTTTAAATCCACATTGATAATCACCTATAATTTCATTAGCATATGGGGTTAGTCTTGTTAAAAGAATGTAAGATAATATTTTATATGTTGTTGAGAGTAGAGAAATTCCACGGTAATTATTGCAGTTCATTTTATCACCTTTTTTAAACACAGGAACAATTATGGATTCTTTCCACTGTTGAGGGATTTCTTCTTTATTCCATATTAAACAAATTAATTTATGAATTTGACAAATTAATGAATTTCCACCATATTTAATTAACTCAGCTGGTATTAAATCAATGCCAGGTGCTCTGTTATTCTTTAGCCTTTTAATAGCATCTTTAACTTCAGTCAAGTTAGGTTCTGGGACTAAAGGTTCTGCTGTGTGTACTTCATTCACTTCTGATTTATCTCCTACATGGACATTTAAAAGGTCATTAAAGTAGTTCTTCCATCTATTTAGAATATCGCTTGGGTCAGCTAGAAAATCACCGTCTTTATCTTTTATCAAGTTTACTTTAGGTTGCCACCCCTTACGAATTCAGGGCTTTGATTTTTTTCACGGCGGTCAATTAAGTTGTTGCGAAGAGTACAGTCACGCGAAAAACAAAAGGAAGTGGACGATTGTGTGAAATAACTTTTAGGTCTTGATCTTATTGAGAAATCGCAATCTGCTTATTCAGCTCCTTGTTTCGTCGTACGAGGGAAGAATAATTACCAAAAACTAAATGAAAAGGTAATTTTTGATGGTTTCCCAGCAAATTTAATGCAAGAGTCATTAAGTAACATTAGCAAAGGGTCAGTGTTTTCTGTTATAGATGTTAGAAAGGCGTGTCATCAGGTACGATTAAGTGAAGCTTCTAGAGATTGTACTTCATTCTCAACATCAACAGCAAGTTATAGATTGAAATCCGTACCCTTTGGAATCTCAATTGTCTAGCACGCATGATGCAAATAATGATGGGAGATTTACGGGGTAAAATTGTTGAATATTTTTGCGATGATATAGTCATTGTTTCAATACATGAAAATGAACATCTTGAACACATACGTATTGTGTTAGATAGACTCAAAAAATATGTTGTTACTATTTCCAAATCCAAAAGTAAATTTATGTTGAAAGAAATACATTTTTTTGGTTATGTAATTAAAGACAAGCAAATGCACATTGATTCTGAAAGAATCAAAGCGATTCAATGTCTTCCTCGACCTAAAAATCGTAGATCATTAATGCGAATTTTAGGCGTACTTAATTATTACTGTTCATTCATCCCAGAATATGCTCTAATAATAGAACCATTAAATGAACTTAGGAGCCCGAAGAATAAATTTCGTTGGACTGAATTTCGTGAAAATGCCTTACAAGAAATAAGAGGTAAATTTCTTGAGCATGTATTCCTAGCTCTCCCTGATTTTTCAAAACAATTCGTTCTTGAATGTGACAGTTCATTGAAGGCCTATGGTGCTTGTCTAATGCAAGAGGATGATTCAGGTAAACTAAAGCCAATATATTTCTTTTCACGGAGATTAAAGGAGACAGAACATAATAAAACAATATATGAACTAGAATTAACCAGTCTAGTTCAAGCATTAGAGAAGTTCAAATATTTTTTGCAATGTAAAAGATTTACCATTAGAGTAGATAATATGGCCTTATTTCACATGTTGAAGAGAGCGAAGAAATATAGTAAATTTGCAAGGTGGGTTGAATTTATTTCTTCATTTAGTTTCGATTTACATCATATTCCATCATCCAGTAATTTAATCGCAGATTTTCTTTCAAGAATGTATGATCATTCTCGGTACGATACCGATGATTTAGATAAATCTGAAATTGATTCTGTTTGTTTAAATTTATGGGGTTTTCCTACATTGTTAAATTCCATTTTGTCTGAGCAAGATAAATATGATGAGATAAATGTTATAAAGAACAAAATCAAGGCCAATGAACAAGTTCCTAATTATTGTGTGGGTAATGGAATTGTATACAAGAAAACTAGAAATAAAGGACAGCGATTCAAAGTACTAGTCCCCAAATATTTAATTGAACCGTTAATTCAATATTATCACACCAAAACCATACGTGGAGGACATTCAAATTGGTCCAAAACTTTGAGAAAACTTCAAAGAAATTTTACTTGGGAAAATATGGTCAATGTTGTAATGGATAGAGTAACAAGCTGTAAATTGTGTCAATTAGCTAAGGAAAGAAATAAATCTCCAATGGGTGTTTTGTCATCAGAAATCATTAAGCATCCCTTACAGAGAGTGAGTTGTGATATTTTGGGACCTTTTCCAAATTCAAATGGTTTCAAGTATGTATTAGTAGTAGTAGATAATGCTAGTTGATATGTTTGGTATCAAGCATTACAAGTTTCTTCGAAAATAATAATTCAACATTTTCAAAGATATTGTTCAAATTTTGGATATTTTTCTCAATTTTGTTCAGATAACGCTAGTTATTATACTTCTGAGTTATTCAGTGAATTTCTGTATGGTATTGGTTGCAAACATATTACAATTAGTCCATGGAATCCAAAATCAAACTTGTGTGAAAGAATTATTAGAAATCTGAAACAAGCTTTAAGATGTTTTTCTTCCACCGACCAATCGACGTGGTCAAAATATTTGTATTATTTACAGTATTGTTTCAATAACACTAATCATCAATCAGTAGATTGTACCCCTGCAGAACTCTTCTTAGGAAGGAAACTTTTTGATCCATTGTTACAAAATAGGCAATTGACTGATAATGAAATGCTAGACTATAACCAAGGTAATCAAATAAAATGGTCTCGTGCATTAGAAAAAATGAAAAGTGAGTGGCATAAACGTGAGAGAAGTTACAAGAAAAACTACAGTAATGTGACGTATCAAATCAATGATAAAGTAGTTGTAAGGACTCATCCTAAAGCATCATTACTGGATGGTATTACAAGGTCATTAAGTATGCTGTATGAGGGTCCATATGTAATCAAGAAGTTTTTAACCCCAGTTTCTGTATTGTTAGAGAACGTTGAAAATCCATCTATTGAAAAACGTTGTCATATTGATCAGATAAAACTGTATAGAGTATCCAGGAATTGAGTCAGTTTTTAAACAATGGTGTGATTTCATGTTCATAATTATCATATATATATATATATATTCTAGAATAGGTGTTGTAAAATGTGAGTTGAGATACTGTTGCTTGTTTTGTATTAACAGGTATTCCTCAATGGTACAGAAATGTCGATAATCAACATCTAATGAAAAAGGAATTCTAAGGAAATTGAAGGATACTTGTGATAAGCAACTATAGTAACCGTGTTAAAAAAGTAAAAAGTAAAAGTAAAGTGCTAGAGGCGGCAAAATCTCCCTCGGTCAAGTGAAAGTGCTTAACGGTCCAGGTTGAGTTCGTGTATAGGGACGGTGATCAACAGTGCATAGCGATTAGCCATATCAGAAAAAAACACATATACGTTCAATTACCAGACTTTTACCTGTAGCCGGGAAGCGGCTAGCTGCATACCTGAAAATCACGGGTAGCGACATACGTATGAAATGATGTTGCCCAAATTAACATAAAAAATAAAAAGTATATTCTATTCATAACAGAAAAATCAATTAATTAGAGGTCCCCCTCATGCATTCTCTCATTCACTCACACATCCAGACTCACGGTGATCATCAACAAAAATAATACATAAAATGCACAGTTTTTTGACGACGAGCCCTAATTATTGCATTCATATTTACTTTTACATTGACTTTTGTTTAATCAGGTCATTTATGAGTCGCTCCAGTGCTACTTCAAATCACTAGCCAGCCCTTATTTAAGTTTAGCTCTAAAAATAGGTCGGTGCGGTGACAATACATTATTTGTTCAGAATAAACAAAGCGTCTCAACAGCAATTACGCTCACGTGGGCGGACGTTTTCCTTTTACTCGGCCTCACGTGGTCCTAAACATAACAATAACCTCCGTTGAGCGACGCAGACATATACTCTCAAGCGGGCGGGACTTCAACACTTCGCCGCGACGAGCAATTAATATTACCCGGCAAATACTTTAACAATAATCACATACGCGACCTGACGTAGCTAGCGGCGACACAGCGCTGACACATACTAAAATGAACAAACTTCAAATTGATTAAACAAATAAGCGGGAGGCGCTTTACTCTAGCAGTACGCACTTGAATCAAGAACTTAAGAACATCAATAATCACAAGAAATGAGTAAAATTGAGCTGAGACAATTAAATACAAATATTAAGCGCAACGGGAGTCTGATACGAAGTTTCGAGTTGTGTGGGCGTTTTCAAAACATCGACGAATTTCTAGGGCATTCTCTAAATATCAATCGAGCCGGTACGTGTTGACATTCATACAGATGAATACGATACCATCTCTCTGGTTCCACGCGCATCCTGGCGTCTTCGCGGGCGTTTGAAATCACTTAGTATGCACACGAAAGGTTTTCCTATTCTTCCACGATCTCAACGACGAGAAGATGAAGAGCGTTCATGCATCTGGTTCCTCGGCGGATCAGTGACGATGGGTCGTCGGCGTCGCTCGGGAAATGTCAGGCGCCTCGACATCTCTTCATCTCGGGGTCGGTGAGCATCTCTGTGGTCAGGCGTCATTCGGACGTCGCATCTGGGCGGTGGGCGGTCGTTCATGGGCGTCGTCGGCGACTTCTCCAGCACCGTCGGACGATCTCAAGCGTCGGGGCGTCGATATGGCAGCGTTCAGCATCTATATCTCTCTCTCTCTCTCTCTCTCTCTCTCTCTCTCTCTGTGGCGTCTGGTACGCGTCAGGCGGCGTAACTCCGGGTTTCAGCATGTTGTAGGCATTCGTCGGGCGTCTCGTCTGTCATCGGGGCGGACCGATGGTGGCCCTCCTCCTCTCTTCTACGGTCAGCCGGCCATACTTATGCGCGTTTCTCTTTAAAAAAAAAAACCAAAAAAAAACAATATCTCGCGTACAGCCACTTCACACAAACTCGCTCTGAAGAATACAGTAGGCTGGCGCACTTCCGCTCGTCCTCACACCAAAAAGGTAACAACACACGACGAGTCGGCACAATGGTAGTCTCAACGATCGGAGCGCGTGGATGCGTTCTCCTTGGAACTCGCGGTAAAACTGTGTCGAAATGGCAGGTCCTTTCGTTTTATGCGGATTTCTAAAAGAACGCTTGACAGTCGTTTAGGGTACGCTTCCCACGAGATCATTCCTCTTCGCTCCATTGTCTCCCAGCATTGACAGAGCGTGCTTCTGCTAGGGTACGTTAGGATTAGGTGGGGGTCAGCCTGGCGCCGACGGCTCAACTGCAATCTGTGTCCATAAACTGATCGATTATATCCAATTCGATCTGGCATCCGTAATTCTTGCTTGATTGCGACGAATCTCCACACATCCGTCCTTGCATACATGTTGCTGCGCTGGTAAAAATTTCATTTCAGTCCGGCTGCTGGAACCCGAGATATTTGAATGGCTGTCGTTAAGGTCGAATTTCCCAAGTTTCAGATGCAAAACATGACCTTTCTGGTGCTCGCCCGTCAGACTCGCGACTTCCACCCTTACTCCCATTGGCTTGGCAGATCAAATATATACATACAAATAAAAACACTCAACACCTTGATAGAACACATTTTGCACAGCTAAGGATTAGAATAATAATAATAATGAGGCAGGTCGACCATAAATCTGACTGTGACAGTGCTCCCCTGTGCTTAGCACCACACCATGAACGCGTATAGGGGGTATGAGGGTGACGCCCCACACTTTCTTGATCCGGTCGTGAGTGGGGGTGATGTGATCAGCATCACACCCCTGACCGCCTTTACCCCCCCCCCCCAGGGTTTCCCCCAGGTACCCATGTCATTCGACGCTGGGTGGGCGCCGAATCCGCTTCCAAGTTCCCGGATTTGAACCGGCCGGGGATCGAACCCGGGACCTTGAGCATGGTATTCAGACGCGTTACCGACTGAGCCACCGCGGCCACCAGTATCTGTGTTATTTTGTATATTGTAAGTGATCAATATTGTTGTATATATTTGTCAAAATCCTCCGCAGGTAATGTTCAAGTATTGGGGGAGGGCAGTTTATAGCCTGTGTAATATTTCCTAGGTGAAATGACATTTTTCTTAGACATTTGAACAGGGTACAATTTGCGATATTATCAGAGGAGGAGGTAATTATTTTTACCTATGTATTAGGTATACTTATAATTTATACTAATTTTGGTATCGAATACATCATATACACAACACCATTTTAAGTTATACCCTAAAGTCAATCTGTAAGAAAATTACATTAGTCAGGGAATGCACGAGATAAATGAAACTTACTGCAGATTCTATTGGTAGATTTTGGATTGGATTCACAAGGTCATTGGAATGAGATAGGAATCTTTAATTGATTTATTTGGTTTATTTTACTTCGTATTTCTGCCACTTTTGGCTAATCGTGAAGATGAGGATGGGTGATGATATGATGAAATTGATGAACACTCACATGCCCTACCTGGGACCTCGTATCGTGCAATGCTAACCCCTTCGTCACGGAGGCCGGCGAGGTGGGAATGTGTTTTGGATTTTCTTTGTAGATGCGAAAATCTTTAACTGTGACGCGCACATGCTTTTGCTTACATTAAAGTTTTACTTTTTCACATACACGAGAAATTGACATGTCACCCTAAAATACGCATTAATACTACTACATGCGAAAATAAACCTTGGGCTGCTCTTCATATTGTCCACCAAAGATTGGAAAAAAAAAAATTTTGAGCGTATGCCTTTCCTTGCTTCCTCTGAGATCTTAAGGATTTCGGTTTTGTATATGTAATGATAGTATTTTTAGTGCTTGAAGAGTGTCATTAGTTACAGTTAATTATATAACAAATAGATGCTTTGCCAAATGTTCCACAAATATTTCAAAGTTGGACTTCTAACGAGTAGAAACCATCTCTGCACAGTCTTTTCATTTCTTAATACAACGCCGCCTTACAGATGTCTGAGTACCAAATACATGGTTTCTAAAAGACATTGGATGTGGTACATATCTGCCATAAATTGTTTAAAGATATATTTATGCGTAGCTACGGGACTTTAAAATTAAAATGAACTCAACTGAAGTGAAACTCTATAAGTATGATATATTCAATAATGTGGCCTCTATATTCAGTGGGTGGGAGATGATAATTCCTGGTTGGGGTGGCTCAAGATTCTCCTCTTCCCCTTTAATCTCAAACTGCATTAAAATGAATAGATGTATCTTTGTTCGCAATTTTCACATTTCGAACTCCACATTTCCGTTAAATCCAAATAAGCCTAGAACGAGGTCCAGAGCTTTATATGTTTCAGAATTGTTATCTGGTTTTAAAATCTGTTTTTAATAAAAACAAATTCTAAGAAAAACAAAGAAAATATTTACGCAAATTTTGCATTAAATAACAGGACATTCGTGTGTGCTGTTCTAAAATAGAATATTTTTCATGGCTTCACATTATACCTAGGTATCAAGGACGTATTTAGGGGATCCAGGGGGGCTCGAGCCACCACCCCTCGAAAGACTAACTAAGTAGTAAAAGTAAATAATCGAAATATAATTCGTTAGCATTTGCTATAGTAAAATCGATGGTAATTTCCGCTTAACTTATTGGAAGGCAAGGAATTTAGCACATACGGCTTTCAAGGGTTCCAAAGATTTATGCACACAACTAATGATAATATCCATAAAATATTAATCAGGAACTTGACTTTTCGTTAATTGGATCTAACTCCTTGTTTGCTATTTAATAAATTTCAGTTCTTTTTTCTATTTGAAATTAAATTCCTTTCCAGAGCAGTTGTTTTATACAAATCTTTGCTATCTTAACTACACGTAAGCTAGGTAATGAATACGTGCTGTTATATCTCTATTCTTTTACTATATTTTACCTATTCATCAGCCGGCCTCGTGGCTGAGTGGTTAGCACATCGCGCTACGACACCAGGGATCCCGGGTTCGAATCCCGGCATGGGAAGGATGTTTGTGAGTGTCTATTCATCAATTTCCTCATACCATCAATAATCCCCATATTCGCAAATTAGCCAAAAGTGGCACAAAAAGCGAAGTAAAATAAAGCAAATCAATCAATCAATCAATTTTACCTATTCATGTAATAACAACAATACAATATTAATTAATTTACATATTTAATTAATATTTTAATTTCATTTAATATATTTATTATTATTATTATTATTATTACTATTGCAACACTTGATTGGACCCCCCTCCGAAATGTATTTCTAGGTGCAGTAGTATGCGTGTTTATATATATGAGAGCCTGAATTTTATACTCCCCCAAAATGAAAAACGTTCCTGCGCCACTGCTCGGATGACAGGTCTTAAGTTCATTTTATGCATCTATTTTGGGGGCAGTTATGATGTGAACATGCGTTGTTGATTAGTTAAACAATATTGGTAATTTCTTCCATTAAATTAGGTAACAATGGTTTAACCAATATAATTGGTTTAATATAACGCTTGAAAAAGTATGAGAAAATTCGACGACTACAAAATGTGGCGGCTTCTTTTATCTGTGACCCCAACTTTCTAACAATTTCCTTCAATAAAATGTTCCTGGTGAGCTAAGTAAGGAAAGATAAAGAAAAGATGAAAAGAAGACTGTGGACCAGATGTAGCTGGATCGTCATGCTACCTTTTGTTTGAAACAAATAAGATTTGCTATTTTATTTAAATTTATTTTTTCAAAATATATTCCACTGAATTCAATTTATCTGTCTCCCAGGGGTGCATGTTTATAGATGATGCTATATTTTACCATTATTCAAAACACAGGGTGCTAGGTGCCAATGAAGTTCAAATTGTACTACGTTTAGCACAATTATGCTAGGGTTGGCATCACTGCGTGAGGCCGGAATGAATGTGTCCATTTCGGGCGAACGCGCCCCTGAAATTATGCTTTCCCGCATGAATCACATAGAATGTTATGGTACACTCAAAATCGAATAAAACGCCCCCCCTTACGGTTATGCAACCCGGAATTTTATATCATCTAGTTTCGCCAGGAATATCAGCTCGCGAGAAGCGTAGTGTTTCCAACTCTTGAATCTAGCCACAGATTCACGCGACCGGGTGGAGATCTTGCTTTCCTCTTGATTTGATTTTAACGGACAAGAAGTTTATTTTGAGAATGTCTCTGGTAATAATAACAAGTGTTATTAACATTTATGCTTGAGTTTTTTATTATTCTTTTACCACTTCCGAACGAATATGTGAAGATTTTTTTTTTCATTTTGCAATAACGCTTTCGGCATTTTTCCTTCAGAGTTATTCTTTTTGTTTTTAAATTTTTGGCGACATCTGATTTGGAAAAAGTTCCACGAAGTTTGTTTTAAGTGTAAATGCATCTGGACATACAGTGTAGAGTGGGATTCGAACAACAAATATGAGCTTCCGTCGCGAATCGAACCAGCGCTCCTTTCATTATGTTTTCTTTCCACGTTTATTACAATTTGCTTCCTTCAGCCTACTTCCGATTGTCGTATATTTCAATTCGTATTCCCGTTTTTTTTTCATTTGCATTGTTCGAGCAGTGATAACTTTCTCTCTTAATCTGGTTATTCGAATACTTTTATACTTAATTTTTTTTCCTTTTCTCGATTTTCCCTTCGCACTCATTACAGATTTTGGTATCGCGCTTTTCCATATTTTCAGTAATTTAATTCTTTGACTATTTTTAATTTGCCCTTAGTCCGAATCAAGAAAATATGTTGGGAAATGTTTCCCGTGTAAATCTTATTGTATGGTGGTGTAAAATTGATGCCAGCTTTTTCTTGCGATAAGGGTTTTGAAAGTGCAAGGGTCTCATTTATTAACCATGCTGGGAAGGGGAGGGGGCGGAGGGGTGCCAGAAACCTTCCAGTCGGAATATGCCTGAAACGAAAAGTATAGATCGACCAAAACGAAAAAAAACCTTGGGACGAAAAGTACCCGCGCAGATCTCCCTTCTTCCCTTCAGTTCGGGCCATAAGGACGCATGGTCCACTCTCCCCCGCCCCTCCTCGCGGGAGTACGGTGCACAGGAGTCGTGGGTCTGCGCAGGTTGTTTTGCTTGTGGTTCCACTCTTCCATCAACAGGTGCGTGCTGAGAAGGCTATTCTATCTGCGAGTGAGGGGGAGGGGGTGACGAGCAACACTGCCACAGCGAGTCGCTGTAAATGATTTCATTGTCTGTACTGGGTGAAACCGGTTCTTGGTGCTCCTACACTTTTCCGATACATTTCTGCCAGCCTTTCTAGCGAAGCGAGGTCATATGTTCCAGATTCGAACTCTGGTCAGGCATGAATGTATCACTGAGTTTGTCCCGCCACAATTTTATAAATTGATAATTCATCCGTATTATCGCGATTAACTCAAGAGGCAGAAGAGTGATGTAAAATAACCGAAATAGAAATTGATGCATTTGTGCCTGGTGCTAGTGTAACGACGAAGTTAACTCTTTATAAATGATGCAATAGGTAGCCCTTGAGCTCAAATACACTTATACCTTGCCACAAAAAAATCTAACTTATCGCTGATCTCTTACTACATTTGGAATACAGCCAAGAGCGATGTAAAGCAATGCAATTACATTGTGAATGTTTCACATCCTATAGTCTTTCTTTTTCTCGTAGCGGGGACGGGGGTTCATTCATTACAAATATCTAGGAATGGATTTAGCAGCAATCCGTGATATATTTAAATATCATAACATGCTGCGTAGCCAGGGTTCTTGGGTCCTAGCCTCTGATAATGAGTTTTTCTTTTTCGTTGTTTCTTCAATCTTCATCAATTTCCCTGAAGCATCATTCATCCTCTGTCGCCATTGGCTATATGTAAAAATTGACATAAAATTAGTAAATTTTGAAAAGAAAACACAAGGATCTGCTTTTCTCATAGCTCGCCAAACATGCACATTTATGTATTTTATGCTTTCAGCGCTATCATTATTCTTGGCAGGCAATGGAATTGAAGCAACTCTCACAACTAACGTAAACTACATATCACTCAGGCATGACAATTCTCGCGGGCAAAGTGGATTTCTTTGGCACATGGTAGCGCAATAACTATCTTCTGGCCTAGATTTAAATCCGTACTTTTTATTCCAGTTGAGTGATTGACTCACAATTTTGCCATTGAAGGTTTGGGTTGTATTTGGGTTATACGTATTGTGTTTTTGGTGCGCTAGAAAAAAGCAATCCCAAAGGTTCGCACTGAACAGAAAATTGTGTGCTTTTCCTTTCTCTCTCTCTCTCTCTCTCTCTCTCTTCCAACTCCGTCCCTCTCTCTCACCCCAAGTCCCCACTATTTAGGTAAACTGTTGTTAGAAACATATTTTCCGAAGAATATCCACATTGAAAATAATATTCCCCAATTGTTTTGATAGGGCATTTCTATTGCTCTGAACGAATTATCTCCGTAAGAGGACTAGGGCCTCCCCTATGGCGCAATCGTAGAGTCGTCACCTTTAATCAAGGGGTCCCGGGTTCGATACCCGGTGGAGGAACATAGTGGTTCGGAACCCACTATAAACTGTAGGTCCAGTCCCAATTAGTCTTTCTGTGCATAAAGTGGACTTAAAAAAACAACAATTCAATTAAATTCAATTGAATTATCTTATCAATATTTCTAAATCTGCATGCACCTGCTTAATGTAATAGATTCTACATTTATATTCATTGCGGGCAGAAATGTGCGAGAAAACAATGCATTTTTTTCAGGGAATGCATGAGTCAATAATAATGTATATTTTACGGTATATACTTTTTTATATTGCATTGATTCAATAGTATCCTTATTTCCTAAAGCAAGCGTGAGTTTCTTTGCACACACCACGCAGGCCCTGCTTGATGTAAATCTCCCATGCAGTAACGTCACGGTTGCCTTTGGCACCACGCTTTGGCTTTAATTCGAGCCCCGGTGGGTGCTTCGTTCGAGATCCTGCAGCAGTTTTACTCGTATCTATGCCTTGAGCATGCCACTTGCAACGGAACCAATAAAATGAAACTTTCTGCACCGGAATGGGCGTGAAACTCTACATGCACCAATGATAAGGTGTTTTCAAGAGGCATGTGACACGTGCAGCATGTCCCTTCGGTCCGAATGTTCCTTTACGATATCATTTCATCATGCCTTACTTTCGGAATTTACAAGAGAGAAGATAGTCCGCATGTTCTTGTGCGGCGGATCTGCTGCACTACAGATTGCTACGACCCTTGGTGTGGACGATTCATGCGTCAGGCGTTGGATTCGGTGTTACGAGGAAGAAGGTGACCAAGGAATGAAGTGAAGACCCAACAAAGGCCGGCCGTGGAAGGCAACCAGGGAAAAAGATGCAGGCATTATTGAGATGAGCGAGGGCAATCCCTTCATGGCTACAACGAAGATTCGCCAAGAGTTGAAACTGGAGTGCCATGCTGCAACAGTTCGGCACCGTCGAGCGGCAAAGAATGAAGCAATGACGCATTTCCATCACGAAGCACGGATCAGTTTTCTTTACAATATTTACCAGCTCCTCAAGAATTTTGGCAGAACGTAATTTTGAGCGACAAAAAAGTATTTTCGTCTGACGAAAATGGTCAGGTTTATGTTTGGAGGCGCAACAAAACTCGCTACGGCCCCGAGAACATTTCTACCCATTCTAGGAGTGGCAGGATATCCGTGGCGGTGTGGGGATGGATCAGTTCGTCTGGAGTAGGTGGATTGGTGGAAGTGTCCTCGAGAATGAATTCGCAGGAATACATCGCAGTGCTGGAAAACCACACGCTTCCCAGCGTGCGAGAGAGACACCTTGAAGATGAGATTTCGCACGTGACTTTCGATCAAGACAACAGCAGCGTCCATACATCGAAAGCGAACGCCACCTGGTTTAATCAGCACCCAGGAATTTCAAGAGTAGATTGGCCTGCGAAGTCTCCCAATCGAAAACATTTTCACGTGTTTGATGTTTGGGAGAGTTTAAGGAGAAGACCAAACATCTGCTCGTGGAATCCTTGCCTCGTCGACTAGATGCAGTGCTTGAATCCAACGGCGGGTGGACACAGTATTGAAACCCCGCACGGTTTAACCGATGTTCTTTGCTACATCCCAGAACAAAACTAATTACACACATCTCCATATGCAACTTATGTTTCCAATTCTTTTTTATTGATACCTTGGTGCTCATGGTTACTTTTTCACACACCTGCACCATTATATTATATTCTATAATATTAATATTCACATTATTGACAGATATGATTCACATAAAATTCAAATGCGCAGCACACATGCACCCATCCCTAACACTTAACTATTAGTTACATTACACCTATCACGTTGTCACAGTTCTAAATCAGTGGTGCCCAGGGGGAGGGGCATTATGGCACAGACTGTGATGGAAATTTGACTGAGTAAACAGGGAACAAGTTTAATTACGTTATCAATTAGCCATTGCTGTTATACAAATAGTAATTTGTAGATTGTCAGGGGAATTGTTACGGGTAATAAGTAATATTGGTGGTGGGGGGGGGGGCGATATCCAACTCTTACATATTAGGCCTTAGATTGATAGGGAAATTATGGTGGGCGATTAATGAAGTTAGTGGGATTTTCAGGTAGCTGGATTGATAATTATTTTGGGGGCAGGGAATCCCAACTCTTGTGTATTACTATTACGTCTTAGATTGCTTTTTTGGAGGGAGCAATATCAACAGGAAGTCTAAAATTGGCTTGGAAATTTGGTTGGGAAGATTGAGTATTAAATTTGAGGTGGAGGAGAGGTGAATAAAGTTTTGATAAAGTGTTATGTCTTAGATTGTGAAGGGACTCGAACCCGGAACATTCGGTGTCTGGATCGTTAGTCCATCACTAACTGCGCTTGGCCGCAGAGAAGGTTCTCTTTGGTGGCCAAGCGCGTTAAATGGTCCACTTCCGATACCACGAAATTTCCGCGTTCGAGTCACGGCTTCAGTATTGGTATCATGGTGTCAATTTAATCTAATCGTCACTCATCCTCATTAGCCGAAAGTGGCAGAAGAGCGACTTAAAATAACAAAGAGGTACAAAAACAACTTTAACTCTCTAGTAATTTCTGATCAATAGATGCGTATTAGCTTTGATTTTTGACTCTTTAATGATAAGCTTACGATTATTATTGTTAATATGGATTGCCATCCATCAACAGAAGGACGGACCAATCGATCATTTAATTCATGACGTTTTTTTTTGGTATTTGTTGTCCCTTCGGATCAGCTTCGAAACATAAGGAAATGATTAGATGTCTGTCTGAAGTTAGTGACAATGGTTCTTTGATTTTCCGTCGCTCTTTCAGCCGGCGCGGGAACCACCTTTATGGCAGTGATCCTCTGTTGCCGCGTTTACCTACGAAGGAACTCGTGGCCAAACAACGAATTAGGTCTACCGCTTGGGCAAGAAGCGGCAACTTCACAAAGCCCTCTTCTCCGAAGCAGCCAGCCGGGAAACAGAATTTTGTCAAAATAACCCTTCTGCTCTGTGAATGAACACCGGTTCTAACAGCGTTTCTATACTTAATTGGACATTATCCATTGTTTTTCTTTTTGATTGACTATATATTCTATCTATATATTTCGAGACATATCAAGAGATCACCTCTTCTCTCATCTTCAGGCGATCAATTTTTGCTATGTCTGTAGTGTGATTGGAACTATGACAGTCCGTGATTTTTTCCAAATCCGGTCCGCTAAGCAACCAGTCTTAGATGCCCATTCGAAATCTACAGCTATAGAGCTAAATATGTTTGAAGTGAAGAGTCTTATTGAATGAGACATAGCTCGACTCACCCTCACATTTGAATTTTTTTAGATAACTTGCTTGCACTTCGTATAGAAAGCACCACGAGACTGAAAATTCACACTATTTGGCATGGCAAATAGACCTTATTCCAGCTTCGCTGAAAGTTCGATGTAGTTGTCAGTCATTAAGTTCAACGCTCTCTGCGCGTGTGTTGTGATGGGTTACCGTGTTCCAATTTTGTTTTAATTCCATTTCATGCTCAAAAAGGCTACCCGAAGTGGGACCTACAGTTGAAAGTGGGATCCGAACCACTAGGCAGTTGTGTCTCCACCAGGAATCGAACCTGGGATTCCGTGATTATAGGGGGTTAACGCGTTCATGGATTTACAGTTTCGTGAATTCAAGGAAGCCAAGGTGAGAAAAATGTGAAGAACTATCTTCTACACGGAGCTAACTGTGTGTATGTATGTAAAACTTTCTAGCACATCCATTTTCCTACCTTCATTTTATCGTCATTACGTTGAATTTTGCACCAGTGATTTTTCACTACGTTCTAGGTCACGTCACTTTGAGTCGTAAAGTATTGTCTGTAATTCAGTTTTAGTATAGTTTGTAGCCTCTCACCCAAAAATTTTTAAGGTGGGAGAAGGGAGGGGGGAAAATAGTGCGAGTTCAATTGAGAATACGAAAATAGAGCGGAATGATTATATTGCTACAATATCTTCAGGAAAGTAAAGCGTAAAATTGAATTCTGCCTCTGAGTGAGTCCATGATATTGTTTATGTTTGAAGGTAATATATTAAACATGACTATCAGCATAACCGGACGCATATAATGAGATGATTTATTAGTGTTACCAGACTAAAGGTGTGGAGTGCGGCCTGTTGCCTCGTTCATTACGGAATTCCACATGTAAAAATTGATCAGCTCTTATTGCGAGTAACCATTATAGGCTTAGACCAAATTCTGGCGTTTATATTTCAATTCACTTCCTCAACAAATCCTTTCTCGATTGACTAGATTTTAAGCGGAGCGTCATTCAGTTGTTTGTGAGTGTTCTTTTTGCAGAAGCTTCTTCTTCTTCTTCTTCATGCCCCGCACCGCTTAAATGATAGCAGTCTTGGGCAACGGTCTGAGAACATTGAGGGTTAGGAGTTCGCGCACTAAGATGTACATCACTATATTATTTGACACTTCACTTCACTTCACAGTCACTATAGTACAGTAATGATGAGGGCGGGAATCAAAAGCGAAGTTCGCACTGTCGGGCAAAGCCATAGAGAATCCACATAGTTGAGGGGGAAGGAGATGAAAGTAGTGTGGGCAAGGAGAAAGGAGAGGCAACCTGTTGTCGATGTAGTCTGTGGAAAAGTGCCTGGCGTTGTGTGTTCCATAGCGGGCATTGGAAAAATAAGTGGGTGGGGGTTTGTTTATGTTCTCCGCAGGTACACTTCTCAACTTCTTATTTGACCGCCCCGAAAGAATTCTAAGTCCGAAAATCGTAAACTTAGCAACATTGCACTTCAGCGCCAGCTGAGAGTAGCCAACTTTGAGTTCGTCATTCAACTAGACGAAAAACGCTGCGGTGAAAGGATTCCAATTTCGCACATTCCATGAACTTATAAACTATCAATCGCTAATATAATACACACTGAAACTGAAATAGTAAATTGAAATAAGAATAAGAATGAGAATCGTGCGAAATTGTAACAATTCTGCGTGCTCGACTTGATATCACATAGGTTTGAAACACTGAACAGGAGTTTTCTCCACCTGGAGTAAATCGCCATCAAGTTTGAGTAGAAAGAGGCAAATTTCTGAGGAGTTTATGCGACATTTTATTTACAATGCCCTGCACAATATCGAACAGATCTAAAAGAAATCATTTATTTCACGACTTGTGGAGAAAACATGCTGGAACACAGGAAGATCGATTTTATCATAAACATCTACGTGTTTGTAAGGGAATGTTGTCATTAAGTTAACGTAGAGCAGTTGGTTAGACGCTGGTATCCATATTTTTCAACATACTTGAAAGGTCGCGGGTTCAAATCCCACCCTCTATTTTTTTTTGTGTGTGTGTGTGTGTGTGTGTGTGTGTGTGTGTGCTAAACAGAGACAATTGATATTTCAACACTGTAAAATATCCGATGCACACTTCAAGGGATGTCTCTTCTGCACATTTTCTCCCTAAGAAGGTTAATGCTTATTCAGTTGCTTGCCAGGATTTAAGGTTAAAACTTTTTGTATTTTAGCTATTCGTCATAAGCTGAGTTAACACACATTATGACTAATTTACATATAATATATATGCATTCAGGATGCTGTAGGTAATGGTATTTAATCCTGGGTTCGAATCCTGGTCAGGCATGGGTGTTCTTTGTAAGTGTTCCTTCATCAATTTCATCATCCCATCACCCACTCTCATCTTCGCGATGAACCAAAAACGTCACAAAGGCGAAGTAAATTAAACCAAATCATCAATCAAGTAATGGAATTTAAGATAAGTATTGTGTACGCTCTTCACTCCACAACTAAAATATTAATTATTTCAAAATACTAACACACAAACACACACAATTATAATAGGAAATAATCCACTACATTGATGTATTGAATTTTTGTAACGAACGGGAGAGTTTAATGTATTCAATTCGCTAAGATTGGTTATGTGATGTCGTTTATTTAGTAATGACTGTTCTTGTTCCCCTCACTTCGATCTTCCAATGCATCTAAATCTAATAATAAATCCCCAATAAACGTAAGTAAATACCTTTTTCGGTGATGTTGCATTAAGACCCGAAGGAATCAATTTTATGAGTGGAATAGATTTATTATGTGAATAAATATGATGTTGCAATTATTGTTTTGGGGAGAAGATCGTTTAATTATTGTTTTTATTGTTTTTTTTGTGGACGAAAAAATTGTGACAAAAACTTTACTAAGTATTACATAAAAAAAAACGTGAAAGCTGAGCCGGGTTTGAACCAATACCTCAAAGAGAAAAGATGAACGTAAGAAGATGTATGCTTGTCTGAAACGTTACAACTACGCTACAGATGTTCCGAACGTGTGTGCGTGTTTAGTAATACCAAATACTTTACACATGGATGTAAAGAGCACTCGTTGTAGCACATTTGTCATAATTATTCTTTATTTATTTGTTAAATGAAAGTAATGTAATTGTAAATAATGGTTAAATTTATTTTATTATTCTTGACATCCTTTTCTGGTATGAATTCGTACGAAACTTTTCATGGCTGAATGTAATTGGAAGTCGTCTTTGAACCAACTGCAGCATCACGTGATTAACTATACCAATAGAAGACCTTATTTCCTTTGAACTACGCTCTAAACAGAGGCATGCAACATTTCTTTCTTCAACCTCGCGAAGAATGGAGCACTACAACAAATCCACAAGAGAAAAAGTGATCGGTTTGATCGAGGGAGCTGGATTGTCACCTGGTTTAGCTGGCGAGCAGTATGGCGTTCCAGCACGGACAGCAAGGAGGTGGTGGGCTAGATACGAAGAAACTGGTGAGGCATCACGGAAAAGACGCGAGAGCTGGGGCCGTGTTTCGACACCAGTGCAAGACGATCGGCTGATAGCGGAGTGTGAAGCCAATCCATTCCAGTCAGCCACTCAACTCAAGGCAAGGGCCGATTTTCCTGGTTGCCCACAGACAGTTCGGCGGAGGCTGGCTGCTTCTGGTTTACGGGCACGAAGGGCAGCAAAGAAGGAGGTCTTGACGGATGCACACAGAACTGATAGGCTAGCATTTGCTGAAGAAAATATTGATAGGATTTGGGATAGAGTAATCTTCTCAGACGAGAAAGTATTTTCTACTGCAAATGATGGTCCGGTTCTGGTCTACCGGCGTCAAGGACAACGATTTGATCCCCATTTTTTTGCTAACTCACGTCGGCGTGGACGCGTGAGCGTGCCTGTCTGGGGTTGGATATCTCTCGGTGGCGGAGGTGACCTACACCGCATAGAAGGACGTCTCAACGGGATACAGTATGTGCACATTTTGGAGCATGTTATGGTTCCTGGCGTGCGAGCTTTGTATCCCGAGGGAAATATTGACTTCCAGCAAGACCACTCCTCCATCCAGTGGCGGCTCGTGGTGAACCAAAGTGGAGGGGCGATAGCTCACAAATTTGCTCTATTGATTTGCTTTATTTTACTTCGCCTCTTGTGCCACATTTGGCTAATTTGCGAAGATGGGGATGAGTGATATGATGAAATTGATGAATGGACACTCACAAAATCCATGCCCAGGCCGGAATTCGAACATGGGATCCCTGGCGTCGTAGCGCGATATGCTAACCACTCTGCCACGGGGGCCGGCACAAATTTGCTCTACTAGTAATGCGAGTTTAAATGATGAATTTCGTATAAGAGCCAACGTGATAAGAAATTGATACGTTCGTGTTCACCGAATATCATGTTTTACACGTTTTAAATTAATAATTATTTAACAGTAATGCGAAGAAGATGGGAGAAGAAATAGAATTATAAGAGATTTAGTCGTTTAACAGAAGAAGGGATATTAATTTTTACACAACTTGTTAAGCACAATGACGAATATTTACGTGAATTGATCGTGAAAATTTCTAGTAAAAAGTTACACAGAAAATGTCTCCTGTCCAACATGACTAATTGATATGTGAAATAGGGCACCAAAATAAATATCTCACTTAAAAGGTGATATCTGCTTTACCAGAAGCTCTAAAGTAAAAACTTCAAACTTACCATAAATCTTCAGACATGCTTGTAACTGAAATTCATCCTTCTGTCCTTCAACGCGAAATTTGCAAGTGAACTCACGACCTCCCTTCTTTGACACTTGTTCTAGATTCAAATTCGGACTAGATTTTTTGTTTATTTTTTCATCCAGACTTCTGACTTCTGGTAGAAAAACTTCGCACCAACAATTTCTCCACACTGTTCATCGCGACAAATGCACAACTACCGAAAAAGCTTCACTTCACTTTTCCATGGAAAACGAAGAGTCGTTTTATTGCTTCGGGGTTGCCAGAAAAGTTTGCCAAATTTTAAGAAATTTGTAGTTTACAGGTTCCTGTAGCGACTCTTGGTGAGTTTAAATGACGAGTTTTTAATTTATTTAACATCCACCTTGAAAAGAAATTGGATAACTTTGTCACATTATCAGGATTTTTTTCAAAGGTGCTAATCAAAACATGTATTTAAATCTACATGATGTACTCCACATCATTGTAATCCAAATGTACTTTTCACAAAAATCAGAAAAAATACAACGCATATAGCTACACGATAATTTTGCGTGTAACAAGAATCTATAGCCGACTTCCGTGGCTAGCATACTGGATTACAAAGCCAGGGCTCCTGGGTTCGAATCCCGGCATGGGTATGTGTGTTCTTTGTGAGTGCCCCTCCATCAATTTCATTATACCATCATCACTCATCCTTATCGTCGTGATTACCGAAAAGTAGCAAAAAGCGACGATAAATAACAAAAATCATGCAAGAGTCTGTACTTTTTCAGTTAGCGACATTTTCTTTCCTCATTGGAAATTGCGTTATTTATTGCTCTACTCTTGTCATAAATGAATAAGATTATGGAATACAGAATATTTTTTTTCAATGGTTGGTAATTTTCTTTCTTACGTTAACTTCATTGCTTCTGGCAACTCTTCATTGTTTACCGTTCTCCGAAGAGAGAGCCAGTTTTGCCTAGGGGTTGGGTTTCGGACGACAAACCCTCCGTCCTCCCAGCCAGAGATCCCGCGCGTGTTATTCCCTCAGTTTCCTCGCCTTTTACCCCTCGCGACCGCGACTGAGAATGCTCTACGCGCTCTACGTCTCGTAAAGTGGGAGGACGGCGCCCCGCCAGATTTCTCTCGAAGTTCCGTATTCCTCCGTACGGTGGCGTGCAAACTTTGCAATTGTCGCGGAAGAATGAATACAGAACCGACTAACCAACGGTCTATAAGCAATGGAATATTTGCAAAATCAGACAATG
This sequence comes from Lepisma saccharinum, assembly GCF_977018435.1. Lineage (NCBI taxonomy): Eukaryota > Metazoa > Arthropoda > Insecta > Zygentoma > Lepismatidae > Lepisma > Lepisma saccharinum. Next base: position 74,516,545 of record NC_139230.1, on the reverse strand, counting down.
TAAAAGCTAACATATAAATGTTAATGTAATGTTTGTTCACTTGCGGTTGCACACGGCAGTGCGGCGTCCGTATCGTCCTTATGAGCGGCCGCCCCTGCCTCCATCCATGATTCAGCCATCGTTCAGCGTTGGTTTTCTGAACGAAACGACATACATCTAATTGACTGGCCACCCATGGGATGCGACATCAACCCAATTGAAAATATGTGGGCCGAGGTCGTTCGATGTTTGAAAGAAAGCTGGCCCGATCCACCACCTCGCAGAAGTGATGAACTATTTGACCACGTCAACAATGCCTGGAATGAAGTGTGCACTTCGCACAGGTATATTCGACATCTTGTGCAATCCGTTCCTCGACGCCTGAGACATGTCATAGATGCAGGTGGCTACTGGACAAGATATTAAATAAATGTTCAATTTTCCCAAACAGTCCTTTTCAGGACTAACAAATTAAAAAAAAAATACACTCGTGTAAGAAATAATTTGGAACCTTTCATATATTATTGTCTTACAGGCCTCAATATAAATAAAAATATCCAGATGAAGTGAGGCTCGAACCCTAATCAAAGACACAAGTGGAACTGGAAATGGGTGCCTTTACCGGATGTGCCACAAAGCTACAACAGAATGAACTCCACAGCTAATACAATATCTTAATTTTTGTTTTCTATTCATGCATACACCTATTCTATCTGGAAAACGGTTTTCTTAACACATGTTCGTTTATCGTTTGTGCAACAATGGCCTTCTTAAATTATGTTACATTGCACCTCTGAGTGAGAGAGAGAGAGAGAGGAAGAAGTTGTGTAGCTTGTGGAAAGCAGGCTAGAATTATATTCAACACTTCATAGAAAAATATATTGAGAAACTGGAAACTATGGAGCGATGTTTTCGCGAAAGGAAAACTTATGTAAGAGGAAAGTGAACATGCAGATAGAGTAATTTTAATCACAATGCCGAGCTGGACACAGTAACGACGTTACAAGAAAACAACCTCTAGTTACCTTCAGTACAGAAACGTCTTGTCAATTTCTTAACTTATTATTATTGACTCATAATGTGTGTTAACACAACTTATGACGCACAGCTGAATGAATTTGATTGAATTTCTGACGAGTATTGACGAGCATATAGGGCCTTGGCCTATCTCCCGACTGCCAGTCTCCTTCCCACAATTCTACCTAGAGGTGTGAGTTCTTCAACTGGTATGAGGTGACGTGGGGTCAGCACGTCGAGCCCTCAGCCGTTATAGAAGATTTTTATGACCGGGTTACGCTACTCACTCGTAACTTCCAAGCAAAGAACATTCTATTTGTATCAGTGGTGTATGCTGGTTCTAACGAGTGGGTAATCTCCGACCTTTTGATCCTCAAACTCCAAAAGTTTCCGTGCAATTTATGTCAAGCTCCATATTGGATTTAGGAATATTGTGTCGGAATATTTGTCTTATTGCTACGATCACAATCAATTAATTCTCGTTATTGCAGTTTACTATACGTGTAGAATTTCAAATAATAAAACAAGACAGTATTATAAAGCTATAAAAAACAACCTGTGAAATATAAAATGAAAGACGTGCACTAGTGAAATAAAAACCCGCAATATTAATTTAAGTGCAAAATTCAACTTACTCCAGGACCCGATCACTTGTGCCGTACCACATCCAAAGCACGCTGTTTGTCCAGTTCACGTCAATACGTGTCTTTGCGAAAGATTGCAGCTTAACAAAGGAAGTTATGTGACTTTTGGATTTTTCATGTTTGACACAAGTGTTGCAAAGATTACAGTATCAGCCACGCGTCCATACATTCTTTTCAGCCCCGAAAAGTAAGCACGGCCAACAAAAATGCAAAGCTTATTAACACTTATACTTCCTGTCAACCATGGTGTTTTGTCATAATTTGCTTGCGAATATGCCTCACATATTCCCGATTTTTGTCTTTGTGTGTAGAAATAAGTTCAAGCGATGACACTGGCCTACCTGTATTAACAATTTGCAACTTCTCCTGAAAAGATCTTGTTCCAAAAGGTTTCACCAGCAAATCTTGTATCACATCCATTACCCTTTAACACAGCACTATCACGACAAACACTAACACCTTAATAAATAATAAACACGAAGCCAACGACTACACGCATTCAGTTTCACGCGCCAAACTTCTGTTGTTGTGCTCCTGGCTCAGAAAGAAATTCCCTATGAATGATAAAAAAAAATCCCTTTCCGAGCTCGAAATGACAGGTTTTTAAAAGTTCGAATCATTGCAGGTCAGAGCCAGAATTTTATTTCGGGATGGGGATCATCCCTTATTAGCAACCGCCACATAAAGTTGAAACAGTGGGGTTAGAAGTCCTGAAGATGAATCTCAGATTATTACAACGTATTATGCAAAGTGTTTAATCCTGCTAATGAAGTAAAATTAATTATCACTATACACTTTTTAAATTAGATATTTGTAGGATTTCGGGGAGGGGGGGTTTCAGCCCCCCCCGAGTCCTCCACCTGGTTACGTGCCTGATGTGTTTTTTTCGTTTATGTTTAATTCGTTCATCTTCATCACTATTAATCTAAACAGGCGGAATATAGCAACTTAAATTAACTAATATATATAATTTATTTTTCATATCTTTCCCTTTAAAAAATATTCAGTTCCGTGAAAGAAGTATTCTCGCTGCTTTTGAAGATTAGAGAGGAGAAACAATCACTATTTTTGTAAATACAAGGATTGGGGGGAGTCAGCAAATAGGTGCTTTAATTTCTTAAGCTTTGAATTTTAATTCAGTTTGCTTCATCTTCAATATTTAAGTTTTTCCCTTTTGATAAATTTATGTTCAAGTAACAGAAATCAGCAAGACAGAAGCAAATGTAAAGTGAAAATTAGCGTAGAATTGGTTTGCCCATGTTATTCAGTTTTCCTGTTCTTCGCACTCTACCGGGTATGTTTTCCCTATTCAGCGGAGGGAATGGAGAGGCTCTGACAAGACTCTCACAAGAAGGAGCTTACCCTGGGCACGGAATCACCGCGCCTGAAAAGCAATGTTTCCTCCCCCTCTTTCCTTTCTCCTCCCTCCTCGCCAAGGGTTGCAAGGGAAGCGGGAGGAATGACGTCAGGGTGAGATTCCCTGTAGACATTCCACCGGCTGGAGAAAGGTTCCCGGACATTCGGCGGCAAACGATTGGAAGTATTCGCGCGCTGGAAGCAAGGAAATGTATGCATCGAAATTGGTTTGGAAGAAAATTGGGAAGAAATGTGTATATATATAATTTTTTTTTTAAAAAAAAAAGAAATACAGCCGGGTCATCTGCTATTACCTAGATGACCCAGAGTATACGCCGCTGATTTGTATATGTTTCTCTATTGTTGTTTTAAGTCTACTTGCTGCACAGACAGACTATTCGGTACTGGATCTATATTTTAAACTAGAATCCGAAGCAACGTGCCTCCACCGGGTGTTGAGCCCGGGACCCCTTGATTACAACATCCTGTTTAAGAACAGATATTAATGACATATAAGTTCTTAAATACGCGTATGTGTTAACATAACTTATGACAGCTGAATGAAAGGATAAGTTTTTCCTACATCCTGCATCCTGCCAATCACTGAAAGTTTAAGAACATTAGTAGAAATATTACTTGAGGCATGCACAGTGGCAACGATTAGACGGGGGGGGGGGGGTAGAGGAACAGTTGCGCTCCCACTATGTTAAACCTTATCTCCCAAGGGAAACCCCCAGTTTTGACACCTTGCCCCATCAGTTTTGGAACTCAATCGCCGCCACTGAGTATGCATCGCATAAATATTTACAGTAATATCATATAATCTTATATTACGTTATTACAACACTTCGTATTCGGTAAATAAAAAAGAAAACATAATCAGGAAGGGGTGGGATTTGAACCTACGATGTTTCGATCTTGACGAAAACAGTAAAAAATGAAAAGTGTTGTCATCTAACCAACTACTCCAGGAGATTTCTAACGAAAACCTCAGCACGTTGATCTCAGTTGAAGAAACCTTGTGCCGGAGTTTCGAACCATTTTTCGCCAATAACCAAGGAAAAGACACACTTTGCAGAATCGTTTGGTGTTGTGCAAGGTATCTTTCATAAAAATTTCGTATAAAATCATCATGAATTTGCCTCCTTGCATTCAAATGTGACGGCAATTCTTTCCAAGTGGATGAGAACTTGTTCAGTGTTTCAAAATGCACATAAATTTACCTCTTTTCAAATTCAGAGCGAGGAATCTTGAAATATTTTCAACATTCGTATTTCTACTTAACATTTTTTTGTCTACTCATGTATTTTATTAGTGCTTTAGGGTATCTTTACTTTATGGAATGTGAAAGAATGAAAAAAAAATTCACGAGCGTTTTCATTCAGGAAGAAGAAATGTTGCAAAGTTGGCTACTCTTAGTTGGCTCTGAAGCGCTATGCTGCCAAATTTACGAATTCCGGACTTTGAAATTTTTCAGGGCGGTCAAATAAGAAGTTGCGAAGTGTACAATTGGGAGAGGGAGTTTGATGAATGCGTGCCAGATGTTCGTTTGTGGTCACATGTCCCGTTCTTAGGCGAAGGATACAGGTGATCACTTCACGGGGTATTTTTAGATGATGAAACCAAGGTCGAATAGGGAGTTTATCATAGAACCATTTGTAAGTAGTGGTTTTTGCTACTGCGTCTTGAACCCGATTTTCCCACTGAGATTGGATTTTTTTTTTGACCCGTGGGAGAAGATCAGTATAGGCGAGTCGTATTGTAGAGGGGGAAGGAACGTCCACAGCTGTTTTGGCATAATGATCCACAAGGTCTTGGTGAGGATTAAGATTGCTATGCGCTTTGACATAGGTAAACTGGACGCGTTGGGCTTTGTTTTGGAGGTGAAAGTACTCTTGTAAGATTAAGATGGGAAAGAGTTGCAACCGATAAGCATCCTTACCGCAACGAGCGATCGCGAATAATACGCTAAGGGCATCTGTAAGAATTAAAGTTTGCGTGTAGTGTGCTTCGCGAGCGTGAATCAAGGCCTGATAAATGGCATAGCATTCTGCCGAATAGATAGATGCTTCTGACGAGAGGGAAAATTGGCGTACAACATTGTATTGGGGGACATAAAAGGCACATCCAACTCGGTCAGCATTTTTGGACCCGTCTGTGTAGATAAAAATATGGTCGGGCCAGAGTTCTTTGTAATATTCATGTCTTCCGAAATCAGTAAAGTTAATATGCGGAATAGGGGCGATGAGTATTGGGAGAGTGTATATCAAAGGGGATGTAAATGTAAAGCTGAGATGGTAGGCGTCGCTATCGATATTATAACAGGATAAAAAGAAAAGCCGAAGGCGAGAGCTATCGAGATTGAGAGTTGCATTCAGTTGGCGTTGAATAGCGAATACGGTATTAAAGGGGTGAGGGTGTCGTTCCCATGTTTTCAAGATGTATTTCGTTGTAGAATATTGATATCGGAATGAGAGAGGCAGTTCAGTACTCTCTCCATAAACGCTCACATTAGGGCTAGATGCCATTAGTCCGAGGCAGATTCGGAGTGCCTGTCGCTGTAAGATATCCATTTTTTGGAGCCAGCGATCAGACATCCCTCCCAGTACGGGCGCCGAATAGTCGAAAAGTGAGCGGAAGCAATTCTTATAAAATAATAACATAATGGAGGGGTGACCCCCCCATTTGGTGGTGGCGAGCCCTTTCAAAATGTTGATCAATTTTTTCCCTCTTGTGTGCAAATAGGTAAGATGTGGTTGCCAAGTTAATTTACGGTCGAAGTGGATGCCTAAGTATTTACAGGTTTGGACCACCGGAATTTGATGTAAATGAGTTAACGTATTGGGATAGCGGGTAAGCGTATACGGATTGAAAATAATGATCTGTGATTTCTCCGGGGAAAATGATAAGCCGCGGAGCGCTAATTGATCACGTAATTGAATGATGAATTTGCGTAGGTCTAATATGCCTCGAGTGGCATCTGGTGTGCTATTGTAAAAACAAAAATCGTCGGCATATTGCAGTATATGGTGATTAGAATTTAGTGTTTGATGCAAGTGGTGTGTGTAGATATTAAACAGAATTGGGCTGAGCGGGGAGCCTTGGGGGACACCACTCCGAATTATTCGTGGTCCCGTAACGTTATGGGAGAACCAAAAAACCAATATTCGTTCGTGATATAATTGCCATATTAATTGGGCTACCCCCGGATGAATGTGAATATTGTTAAGTATTTGGTATAATATGGGAATGTGGACCGAATCGTAGGCGTGAGCAATGTCTATGAATAAACTAAAGCAATACTGTCTCAAGATTTGGCTATTCTGAATTGCCACTGTGAGAGTACAGATAGCATCTTGGCTGCCGAGTCCGGTTCGAAAACCCATTTGAGAGGGGGGGGGGGAAAGTTTCGTTTCTCTAAATTCCAAGTTATTCGGTGTTGTAAAGTTTTTTCGAATAAGTTAGCCATTACAGGTATAAGGACAATGGGACGGTAAGACGTCGCATGGGTAGCTGGTTTCGTCGGTTTTAATATTGGAATGACAATATGTTGGGTCCAGCCTCGCGGGATTTTACCCCTACGGTAAACAGAGTTGAAAATTGCCGTGAGGATATTAAGTCCTTGTTCTGGGAGGTGTTTGAGGGTGTCGTAGGTGATGCCATCATATTCTGGGGCAGTAGAGGGGGTATTCTCTAGGATATGTTGGAGTTCCGAAATGGTAACAGTAGGGAAATCTGCTGTAAAGGAAAAGTTTGTCGGGGTTAGGGATGGGGGAGGTAAGGTAACCGTAGGGGGTGTGAGGAGGTCCATGAATTCCACTTCCCATGCATTATTGAGCGGTCGGGGGCGGGGAATATGGGGGTGTCGTAAGGAGTTGAATTTACGCCAAATGGCTCCTATGGGGAGAGTCACATCGAGTGACTGGCAGAATAGTTTCCACGCCTGTCGTTTTGCTTTGGTATATGTATTTTTGGCAAGCGTCTGTAGTTTATGGAGCTCCAGCCATATTTCGGGCGTGGGGTGTTTGGCATAAAATTTTTTGAGTGTGTTTTTTTTTTTTTTTGATGGCGGCACACTGTTTGTTCCACCAATGAATCTTAGGGAATCGGTCAATGGAAAAGAATTTTTGGCGCGTACCGCTCCGATCAAGCGCTAACGTAAGCATTTGGAGAAATTTGGTGTACGTCATTGTCCGGTGAGAGGGTATGTCGTCCGTGTAATATAATTTAAGGAAATATGACCGAAAGGTATTCCAATTAATAGACTCTCGTGTCCATCGACGGACAGGGATGTCAGTCACGCCTGTATTCGGAAAGATATTTGGTAAACAAATAAATATCGGCGTGTGATCACTCCCTCGTAAGTCTAAATCGTTTGTCCAGTTGATATGAGGAAAGAGGTTAGGGGACACTATTGTTAAATCGATGACAGTCGGGCTGGAACCATTGTGTGGGTAGTGGGTGGGGGTACCGTCATTCATTAGAATAAAGTCGTTCTCAAATATCCAATTTTCAATGTTGTAACCTAATCTATCGGTCTGTACATTGCCCCACATTCGGTTATGGCTATTGAAATCTCCGGTTATGAGATAGGGTCCTGGGAGTAGGGCGAGGAGGTCTGTGAGGGTGGATAAAGGGATATTCTGCGAAGAATGATGGGGAGGAATATAGAGGGAGAGGAGTGTGAATAGGTGTTGATGGAACTGGATGCGTACAGCAACAAGTTCGACATTGAACTGATGTATTAACGGAAGGGAGGAGGGGAGAGGGAGGGGGGAATGTGGAATATTTTCATGGACGTAAATGGCAACACCTCGTTGTGTTGCGGGGAAAGGGGGACCATAGGAGATGAAATGTGGGAGTCTGTAGTTCTCATAGCGAGTTCCTTTCACCTCTTGTAGGCTGAGGAGATGTGGTTTATAATCCGCCACAAGTTTCTGTATTTCACATTTTCTGGCCGAAAAGCTGCGGACGTTCCATTGAATAATAACTGGAAATGACATGGAGGGGGAGGAAGGGAGGGAAAATAAAAAAGGGAGGGAGACTCATGGAGGCGGTCTATGCCGGAGTTGACGGGCTTCCGTTGTAATATCTTCATTTTGTCAATAGGGTAAGAAAACGAGGAAAAATTGAAGAAAAACCGAAGAATAAAGAGAAACAAAAATGGATGGGTAATCAGCCTTCTATTATTGATAACAGTTGAGTCGTGAGGGCTTGTATTTGCTGAATGAGAATCTTTTGTTCGCGTATGTTTGATATGTGGAGCACTGATGCCCATAAGTTTGTTATGAGGTCCAGGAGTGATTTGTAGATTGTTTGTTGTTCGGAAGATAGAACTTGCTGTGGTTCCGATGGCGGTGGTGGGGCCTTGTCCGGGGGGGCCCTCCGGGCCGGATGAGCGTTACGCCCAATGGGGGGAGAGGGGGTAAATTCATCGTCTGATGTCGAGGAGCTGGAAATCGTTCTTGTTTTGTCAACGTTAGGGCTGGGTGCCTGAACTTGTAAATCTGGGTGTTGTTCCTGGTGGGAGGAATGGGGCACAGGAGTATTGGACTTGCCAGTCCAGCGGCGGGGGTGGATTTTGTTTGTGGAGCGGGCTGTTTTCACTGCCTGCGGTGTGGCGGTCTGACGATCGCTTGGGGTGGGAGGTGCAGATGCAAAGTGCGTCTGTAAAGTATGAAAAGGGTTGTCCCAAGCGCCGAGTTGGCGTGTTCCATTCGTGGGGGTCGAGGTGGGTGTGGGAGACAATTTGGGGAAGTCGCGCTTGTTGAGCAGGGGGTTTAAAATATCTTCCCGGGTTAGGGGTGGTTGGAAGGTACCGGAAAGTTTGGCCTTCGCCTCGTAATAGGAGATATTTTCCTCCGCCATGCGAGTTTGAATGTTTTGTTCTCGTTGCCAGAAAGTACATTTGCGGGCACGTGCCCCATGGGGGCCCTTGCAGTTGCTACAGTGAGGAGGGTTGGTGCATCCGTCCCCGTGTCTTTCTTGCCCACAGTTAGCACATTGTGGTTTAGACCGGCATTGACCCTGGGAATGGTTATAACGATAACAGCCAGAACATTTAACACCGAGCGTACTCGCGGTTTGACTGTAAAGATTTCCTTATTTATTAGCACTTTTTCAGGTAGGTGTTTACCATGGAAGGTAAGGCATATCAACTTGGTGTCCACGAGGTGGGAAGTGCCATCCTCTCGCCAGATTTTTTTCTTTAGTCGTTTAGCGCATGTTACCCGAAATGGTGAGTCAATGCCGTCTAGGATATCTTGTTCTGTCACGTCAAGTTCCAGGCCATACACTAGCCCTTCCCGTTGGATCAGACTGTGTGGTATTTTGGCTCGGACTCCAATTGAGTCCAGAAAGGTCCCGTTCCGAACAAACGCGTTTGCTGTATCTGCTGTTTTAAAGGTGGCCCGGACCCTGTTTTTGCCACATTGTTCCACTAAACTCACGGGTATGTTGGCCTTCCGGAATTTGTTGCCCAAACTGCCACTAGAAAGTTTACCAATGTTTTGATTTTGTCCTTCTAAGAGGACCACAAATGGGCCGGTGGTGTCGGTCGAATACCAAAGAGTTGGAGGTCTTGGTTCCGGTTGAATGGGGCGAAATAGTTTCTCTTGTTTGCTTTCGGTTTTACTCACCTCGTCCAGTGTCCTTTTACCTGAGCGTATCGTTGAGTCGGTCATGGGGATGTCATCTTCATGTTGGTTTAATGGAAATTCCTGTGTGGCCAGATCGACTAAGCCTTCCGCCGCCGTCCTCTCTCTCAGGTCCAACATTGCGGCATCCTGCATGCTAGCCGGCTGCCCGCCGGAAGCCACGATGTTCTAATGGGTCGCTGGCTAGGGTATACACCAAGGGGAAAAATACACTATATCGTTGCACTGCACTCTACACGTAATTAACTTGATAATAAAGTCGTCGAAATTGAACCAATCACTCGCGATGTGTTGCTCTGTCGGATATGTACCGCTTTTTACGACTGAACCTATCACTTCGAGCGCTCGTACGCGAATCCTTTTGCAGAAGCAACAGCAGCTCGCTCGCACACACAGTGCCCCGCCCACTCGACGAGACGCGTGGTCTGTGCAGTGCAGAACAATGACAGTGTTGCCTCTCTATTCGATCTTTGTATTCTCTTTTGCCTGCCACTACACACACATTTCAGACAATTCTTCCCATACAACAAATGGAAAAGCAACTGTTAAATGGCTCTTTTCTAGATTTTCTATTAACACTTTCCACGGCCAAGATATGTTAACTTGGTTCTGTTTCGTATTTCCACAATTTAGCTTCGTGCAGTAGGGCTTTATATTGCAAGCTAAAAAAAACAACGTAGGCAGGTATTTTAACATTCTAATTTTCATCCGTTTCATGATTGTGTGAAAGAATATGGTGGAAAAATACACTACTTGAGACAATATCACTAATAATAATTGGCCGCCGCTGTGCCCGAGCGTGGTAATCCGTCGGCTTTTGATCTCGCTGCCGAAATTCCCGGGTTCAACTCCCGGCCTGGGTATGATTGTTTATGAGTGTTCCTTCATGAATTTTATCATACACTAATCCTCATCGTTGCGACTAGCCAAAAGTAAAGTAAAAAAAGAGAAAGATATTAGTAATAATAAAAATATGAATCTAGCTCCCCATGGTTCCTTTATGACTGTCCTTTTATCAATTCCATCGAGTCATCGTTCATCCTCATTGTTGCGATTAGCCAATAAATGGTAGAGAAGCTGCGAAAAATAAGATGTAAAATAATAACAGAATTTTCTCCACAGAAGGAAAAATAAATGCTCCAGAAAACATGCAATACAGGAAAAGAGTGTCCTGTAATGTGAGTCTGTAAACCAAATGTAAATCACGAATGAAGAAGTTACGTGAAGGTTTCGTCTTCTACGAAGCAATACAGGCTTGGATGGCGTAGTGGTAGCGTCGACGCCTTGTAATCAAGGGGTCCCGGTGGAGGCACAAAGTGGTTCGGATCCCACTTTAAACTGTAGGTCCAGTCCCGATTAGTCATACTGTTCATTGTGGACTTAAAACACCAAATCAACAGCCAACCAACCAATACGGGGTTGGAAACACTACGGTTATAGGTTTGGAAACACTGCTCCTCTCGGGAACTACTCTACCAGGCGAAACTAGACGATATAAAATACCGGGTTGCATAACCGTAAGGGAGGCGTTTCTTTCGAATTCCTCTGTATCACCTGAGGCCCTCGGAGAAGTGGCTCAACAGGGAGGGAGTTCAACTGGAACCTTGACAGGATCAAGACGTACGTACGCAGATCCTCGCGCAGTGGTTACACGTTCAACTAGTCCTCGCGATTTTGCTACCAAGTGATAGTGTAGTGAACAGTTATTGTATAGGAACACATACCGCGTGGTTTAATAGAACAGTGATACGTATACCTTCACCCGGGTAGCCGGCCCGGACGGCCATGGACGGGAACGAATCCCCGGACACCGACATGAACACAATAGATCAATCCTCATCGCCACCCAAGACTAACCACATAACACCCTCTCAGATAAGTACGGACAATAACACCCAAAAACGTCACCGGGATGAAATGGAGGAATCGGTCCAGCCCGACAATGTCCCCCGCGGAGACACTATTTCCGAAAGTCAACCCACTCTTCCCGAATACTGGTACGACAAAGACATGCCGGGACCATATCGTTCTCCTGGACAGCATTGAGAAAAACGCGAAAAGACTTGCCGCAGGTAGCGTCGGAAACATTCTCAGGAAAAACAAATGTGACCGTCAACTTGGTAGAACAATGTGGTATCAACCGGGTCCGGGTAACATTCAAAACAGCAAGGGCGGCTAATAATTTCATGCTGTAGACTGCTTTACATTGGGAAATGCTGGTTCAATCGCGGGTGCCACTTCCATTAGTTCAAAGGGAGGGTCTGGTATTCGGTATCGAACATGATACCTCCGAACAAGACATATTGGAAGGTATAGAAAGCCCCATCAGGGTTCTCACAGTCAAACGCTTGCCGAAAACGATCTGGCGAGAAGATGGGACTTTTGACCTCGTTCCAACAAAACTTTTCTGTGTTACCTTCCGCGGGAACCAAATACCTGATAAAATCGTAACTAATAGCCAAATACACGAAGTAACACCTCGAACAAGAGCAGTTTTGCAATGTTCCCAATGTTGGCGTTACTTGACGTAGACTTGAATCAGCCATACAAAACAAAATGGCTGAAGAGAACATTTCATACCACGAGGCAAAAAACAAACTACAAGGGATCTTTATTCCCAACTCCACCAGGGAGGAAGTTCTCCGCCCAAGATTTACAGGTGCTAATTTCCCCCTATTACGTCTTCCAAGGTCGGAACGTTCGTTGAAAAATACTAGACTTGACTTGCCCGATTCGACACAAACGGTCAATAACCACCAGATATTGAATGATACGCAATCGGTGCTCGCAAGGGAAGAACCAGTATTAGAAAATAATTCCCCTTCTGATGCTATTAAACCGCCAAGGCGAACTAATAGACATCGTTCATCCCAAACAAAAAGAAAAGACGATCATAAACCCCGCAAAACGAACACTAGCAGGAACTGGTATGACGACGATGAAGTGCTAATCATGACCTCCAGTCCCACCTCCGACACAGAAAGCAATTATTCCAAACCGATAGGACACAATGCTCGGCCCGCTGCTTTGACAAGTAAGAAGGAGATAGATAGAGTGAACCCTGTTCGGCCACCAACAAATGTGTTCTCGAATAACCCCCAGCGCATGTAACAATAGAGCACAATCTTATTTACAACTCGATCCTAGACATGATTCCCAATTTATGGGACGCGGTGCGGGAAACAGAGGACAAAAACCGTCGCATTCAACTCATCAAACAAATACAATCTGTAACATCTAATCTCCTGGCTATTTTAGAATACACGCACTGACAGAACAAGGTTCCCGATAGATACCGGAAATGGAAATAATAGTACAATGGAATGTTAATAGCTTCTCCGCGAGAAAACTTGAATTATTAGACTTAATTGCCGAATATCAACCCCAAATACTCTGTTTACAGGAAGTTAAAGGTATCAAACGCGAAAAATATCGTATTGCGCATTATAATTAATATATACGGTACACCAACAACTAATAGGGTAACGGTAATATTCGTACACGAAAAAATTCAACATACAGAAGTCCGGATTCCGAATGACATAAGATTAAAACAAGATTTCCAAGCAGAAATAGTTGCTATCCGCGTTTCTATATTCCTACGAATATTCACAGTCATATCGATATACATTCCTTCCAATACAAACTCCCAACGCATACGAGCAAGAGACCTTCAAGAAATGGTACAACACATTCCCGGACCTATTGCCCTTTTAGGTGACTTTAATGGACACCACACAACGTGGGGGGACAGACAAAACGACAGACTAGGTAACGCAATTGACACATGGATCACTGAGAATAACCTCATTCTCTGTGACGATGGCACCCCCACCCATTACCCTCTCAACGGAAATAACCCATCTTGCATAGACCTGACGATAACGTCTCCGGAAATATTCCCTCAGTTCGCGTGGCATAAAGACGCAGACTTACGGGGCAGCGATCACACACCCATTCTCTTGATCAGACGTCGTCACAATCTCCGACCCCCAGGCCTGGCTAACAGCCAGACACCCCCAGTACGGCGATGGAATAAAGCTTCCATTAACTGGGATGCCTTCAAAGCCACGTTCTCACGGATATACATGCCAATTCTATCATTCCGAAATATCAACTTAGTTTACTCCAATCTCATCGAAATGATTATGGTCGCTATGGACCACAGTGCTACTCGTACCCGCTTTTGTACCCCGGCCAGATATCCATCCATAAGTTGGTGGACGCGAGACTGCGAAACTATGAAAGTCAGGAAACGACAACAACTCCGAAAATATGAACGACACCACACCCGAGAAAATGTGATTGAACTCAAACGCCTACAAGCGAAAGTAAAAACAAACTTACCTCCAGGCGAAGAGAGCAGCATGGCAAAACTTTTGCAATACATTAGATCGCAGCGATAGCATAAGCTCCATCTGGCACAAATTTAATTCCATTCGCGAACCCACCCAAAGTAAGGTGAAAACGCTAGACCGAACCTGGGAAAATGACTTCATATCTTTATTAACAGCCCCTTCGGTTAGCTCGGGTTATAAACACGACGAAAGATTAAACGCAACATTCACAGATGACTTTCCTGCGGTAACCGCATTAGAACTCATAAATACCTTGGACTCCCTCAAAAATACCGCACCAGGATATGACGGCATTACATATGACGTACTTCGCCTTAATCAGTGATAATTGCGAAAGCAATTTTGTGCAGGGAAGACTAACAGCGACGCTTTACGGCATCTTAGCTCGTCGAGGTTAACCACAGTGAGGTAAAGTACTGTAATCAGAAACTTGCATTTGTCAGATCCAAAGGAATCTGGAATCAAACTGAGGCTCTTTCGGTGTACTGGAAAAGGCTGGAAGGACATTTGGAATATTAAATTTCCCCACTAGACCATTCCAAAGAATGCTTGCTTTGTATTTATATCCCGTATGGAACCGTCTCAAAATTTTCAATTTTTCTACGTTTTGTGTGGACTGCTTGGTGTGTTTTTTGTTCAGATACAGAAACAATTTCAAAATTGGCTTTTCGTTTGATTTTACGAGGGTTCTCAACAATTCGCTTTTCAATTTTCCCTTTGACCAGTTGCTTAAAATAATCAAAATTAATCTGGAGTCGTGTTCTGTAATTCATGGTAATGCCTCTTACTTTAATAACATGTTTCTCATCCTGAGGATCATGTTTGTTCACCATCTTATATGCATAGTTTTTGGGACCACCACCCAAAAAACATGTAATTTGGTAGGGCTCTTTAATCTCATCCGTCATTTCACCAAGAAATGAGCCTGAGGGGATAAGACTTTCATGTTCATTTTCTACATAAAACACAGAGCCCGTATCCACGTAGTGGATACTTTCCTTGAATTTGTTCATAAAAGAATATAAATGCATCCTTCCATAAGCAGTAATAAACTCAGAGACAAGTACATTTGATAATACTAACGGTTCATTTTTGCTTTCCAGATCAATATAATTCACTAATAAACAAGATTCAGGAATAGGGACAACATTACTGATTTCATACTGTGGATTAAACACTATATCATGGAATTTCTGTTCTGTATTTACAAAAATCGACTTAGTTTTTAAAGTATTTTCAGAAAATTTCCCGTACAGAGACTTCAGCAGAATTTTAGAAATGAAACGAAGCCCAGGGTTGGGTGCAATTTCATCTTTTACAAGCTGAATTCCCTCATAATCCAAATAATCTTGAATATACTTGTCTTTGTCATGTTCCGAACTGCAGCCGTAAGGATATCCTGAGAACTTTTGTTTTTGTCTAAGAAATGTATCTACATAGTCTTTAAACACATTATCGTTCTGGTCAGCTGAAGGAAAATCCCATATATTTTCAGAATTTTGTACATTCTTTTTACAGCTAGTTTCAGATATTCCGATACCCAGGTGCCATGTAAGTATCGTTATTTGTCTGTATGTGTACATTGTTCTTAATTCTCGCTTTGTGCACAACTCCTCCATAAAGCAAACATTAATTTGTTATTTGATTTGATTTGGTGTTTTAAGTCCACTTTATGCGCAGTAAGGCTAATCGGGACTGGACCTACAGTTTAAAGTGGAATCCGAACCACTTGTGCCTCCACCGGGTATCGAACCCAGGACCCCTTGATTACAAGGCAATGACGCTACCACTGCGCCATAGGGGAGGCCTTAATTTGTTATTGCATGACATGCCCAGTACTGATAAATGTAAATCTTTATAGGGAGAAAATCAAATGTTACAACCCTAAACAAGGTAGGAAATGTAGACATTTTTCTTTGCTTCATCATTGCAGGGTACAGGGAAACTACATCTAGAAGTTTCATGCACGTATTTTCATTCTCCTGTTGTTCGTATACTGCCCTGAAAAGTTCAGTGCGTCCCCCATTAAAAGCTTGTTTTGGGATAAGTGGGTTATTCAGGTAATAACAATTCTCAGCAATAAATTTGCGTAATTCTGAACCTTTTTTAATTTCCTCATTAAATTCGCATTCCCATTTTTCTACAACCATGTACCCCATTTGCTCTAATATTACTTTACGAGTAACGGTACGTTCATACCTGAGGTCTAGGGTCTCGCCAGTCTCGTTAAGAGCCTTATGCCTGTTTTCAGGAAGGCATTTCTTACACGCATTAAAATAACACCCATGGAAACTATATACTGTTTTGCTTTCTTCGTGGAGCTCGTCCAACTAATAACATCCGATTTTAGCCTCCCCAAGATGTCCTGCATGTCTCAAATTGATTTTATTAGTACTTTCAACCCACTTCAACCATTTTAAAGCGATTAGAGACTGTTGGTTTTGTTCACGAAATCCAAATGGTGGAACTTTAATAAGGGTGTTTTCTTTCAGATATTTACTTCTAAATATCAAGGAGGCCAGTGATGTAAGAGTCAAGCAGTGAACAAAGCACTGTATCTCACTCATATCTTCGATCAGGTTGGAGAATTTAATACATGCAGCAGCAAGAATTTCCACATCCTTAATGCAATATTCCCGTCACTCTTTTTGAAAATAAAAATTTTTCCCTGCTTCCACTGTTTCCTCATGCCATTTTAGCAGCTCTTCTCTTCCTTTAGGGGACTTGGAATCAATATCATAATACTGAATATCTGGGAATGGACCTACGTACGTAGTTCTGATTTGCTGGGGTGGAAAACACAGATGGAAAATCGTCTTTCTGCAAATCTTCCGCTAGTCCCAGACTTGCTGGCAGATCTTTCAATTTCATGAGCATGAAATTCAACGAGTCCCTGAACACTATTTTCTTTGTGGCATCTCTATTATTTTCCTGCCTGCATAATTACGGATGGAGTAATATTCTCCTTGGAAATCATATAATTTAATAAAAAATGTGAATCGTATCGCCCTGCATTATGTGCTATACACGCAATTTTATTAAAACCTTCCCTTGGTGTGTGATTATAATGCATAAATTATTGAATATTGGGGAAAATATGGACACGGAGCCCGCTCGTCTCGCAGAAATCTGCATCAGTGTCTTTGCACATGCCTGCTTGGCAACAGCTAGATTGACTTCGTGTTTCTGACTTTCATAAATCATACATACCCCCCCCCCCACCCAGTGTCCGCCATTGGACAAAGCATATTTTGGGGCTTGCAAACGCTACTTGGAGTACCCTGTGTTCGCCCGCCCCACTGCCAACGTGCTTTCATCTGCTGAACTGTATTCCTGAACTCTCCACACGGGGATTTGAACCCGGTCCCCCAGTACAATTGTGATCGGTCAAGGACCGTGCATCTCCCGATCACACATATCTTTGCCGTTGCGCACAAACCAATTTTCGTTTCGTCTCCATCTCTCTTAGCATCAATTGTTCTACGCTGCTCGCCAACCTTCGCCATTGTTGCCATATTGTCATTCCATTCCTGGACACACTCGCGCAAACATAATTGAAAACAATTGAATAGCGCTCCAGCTCGCCGTTCACACCGTTCGGCAGGGACGGTAATGTGGCAATAGAGCACGGCGTAGTGGTTGCTTCTTTTATGCAGTGCATGTTCATTGCCTAGCTAGTAAATAGTGTTGCCAACTCTAATAATGAAGCACTATTTCCGTCATGGAATCAGAAAGGCAGTTAAAGTGACGGTGAGTTTTGTTGGATTCGAAGCACCATATTTTTATTTCATACTAAGTATTTGACCGGTTTGACGTTGTGTGCGTGTATTGCGTGTGTTTGTTAATGAACGTTAAATTCCATAATGCCTCCAGTTCTGTCAAAGTTGAAATAAAAAACCTTGCATAGCCAAGCTCGGGAAATTCACAAATTGTTCATATTTCATAATTTTGGAATTGTCCAAAAGAAATAAATTTTGTGGATCCATGAGCATGTCAACTCTTGGCTCCGGCACGTGTTCTTGTAGAAATTGCATAGAGAAGGCTGTCATTTTTGCTGCTTAATGCGATGCATATTGTTTTCTGTGTTAAAATTGCCATGCTTTGATGGGTGACAAGTTCATAGCAAAAAAAAAAAGCCGCGCAGCTTATCGTCTAGTGGCAGTATATGTACTTGTTATTGTTGTGGAAGCCGGCATCGTTTGTAAATGTACAACAAAGGCAACCGACTGTCGCCGATCACAGAGAGGCAATAATACTGCTTGAGGAGGAGTGTTGTGGTCCAATTGTCGCGGTTTAACAAGTTCGCATGTTATTAGTTCTCAAAGCAGTGGTAGTGTCGGTCGTGTATTATCTGTCGTTGCAGTTCCCTACCAGTGTAGACGGGTTTTGGGAGTGAACAGTTAGAACGCCACCAATGCATTAATGCAATGGAAAATAATAAAGTGTTTATTTTGTTTGAAATCACTCAAATAAGGAATCACTATGAAGAAGTCTTCTTTGCAGCATTCTTGGTAATTATACGTATATGTTACTCCATATACGTATAATTACCATACTCGAACAACACTTGATATCGTATGTTGATCAAAGTCAGCATTTCTCATTACGAAAGACTCTTCCAGCGTGTGGCTAATGAAAACAAAATACTTTATTTCAGCAGTCAAGCTTTGAGCTTAATTTTGTTCAATTTAATTTTTCGGGGAAGGGTTTCCAACTTTTATTATTTTATTTTATGTAACTTTTTTTTCATGTAATAAAATACCTTTTAAATTTTGGTGAATGGCAGAAGGTTCACTTTAACATTTTAATGATTACAATTTCAATTTGGGAAATTGTATTGCAAGAGAGGTATCGTAGCATATCCGTTCGGTTAAGAAATATTGACCCTGGCAGACCTTGTCAGCTCCTGCTCAGAAATGTGTAGGTTAAGCTTTTTACAGGAAATGGTAAAAACGCTGGCCTTTGGCTAGAGGTGACGAGAGGCCAAGCGAGGGTTTAAATAAGTGTGCATGAGTGCGACACGAGGGCTTTTTACTTGGAATCATCGGAGAAGCAGAAGCTATTGGTCTATTTTCTAAACCGAACAGGGTAAGCTAGTCTACACTCTTTATCTGCCATTCGCATTGCTCACTTCAGTCTAAACCGAATCATCAGTTTATTTTAATGTTAATTTAGATAATTGTACCTGGCCCGTTCAGGGCTGTCTATAGCATCAACAGTATTAATCGGGAGGGGCAAGTTACATCCCTATTTAAGATCCCCGCGTTCATGTTGGAACGCTACGATGGGATTTTAAAATTAAAATGAACTGAACTGATGTGGACTCTATAAGTATGATATACTCAATAATATGGTTTCTATATCCAGTTAGTGAGAGACGATTATTCCTGGTTGGGATCTCACCCTGCACTAAAAATCAATAGATGTATCTTTGTTCGCAATTTTCACTTTTCGAACTCATGATATTCCGTTTCGATAAATTCAAAATGAGCCCATGAACAAGGTCCAGAGCTTTTTATTTTTTGGAATTGTTATCTGGTTAAAATCTGTTTTTAAAATGACCGTAAATAATAAGGAAAACACAGAAATAAAAATTATTTATGCCAATTTTTAATTTAAAAAAACAGGAAATTCGTGTGCTGTTCTAAAATGGAATATTTTCGATCCCTTCACATTATACTTATAGGTACTAACTACCTTTGAAGTAGTATATGCGTAGTATATACAGGGTGTCGCAAAACTCTTTCAACAACGGTTTGGTGCTGGTATTGGTTGTCCAGCGAAAAGAATAGACTGTTGGGTATATGAGAACAGCGTTGCCGCTTGCCGCAGGGGCGAGTGACGGACCTGCTGGCAGTGAAAGTACAAGACCAAACAAACGTGCGTGGCGCTTGAATCGCGGGTACGTACAAACTGAAGAAATAAGTTCACGGTTAGCTATTATTAAAAACAAGAAACAAATTCACAAAATTACATAAACTGAAAGAATAATTCTTAATGAACTTACTTTTCTCTCACATGTCACTCCAGGGTGTTAATTCCTTCCATTGCAGAATCATCACCAAAATCATTTTCTTCTGTCAGATCATCACTCTCGCTGGAATCTTCACCCAAGTGGATTATTATCTGATCAACGTCATCCTGCAATTCATCTGCATTCCACATTTCCTTCTCTATGTCCATGACATGTTTTACGTAATTTTGCCAGTTTTCAACTGTTACTGTCTTAAATGATTCAGTGATTAAATTTTCAATGTCTTTAGTTTTGAATGTAGTGTTGTTACACCGCACATAATGCTTAACCTGTGACCACACAAGTTCAATCGGGTTCAGTTCGCAATGATATGGGGGCAAACGAAGCACCGTATGCCCCATCTGTTTTGCCATCTCATCGATCTTATACTTATCGTACTTAATTTTATGAATATTTGTAAGTTCCAGAAGATCTCTCCGTAACATGTCGTCATCATAACGTATGCCATGAGATTTCAACCATTCTCTTAAATCATTCTTCTTCCACGAGGTTGTCGGCATTGGTTCTTGCTTGCGACTATGATAAGAGGCATTGTCGACAACAATAACAGATCCCGGAGGGAGATTGGCGAGCAACTGTTCCCGAAAATACATCTCGTACGTTTCTCCATCCATTTCATCATGGGCATCTGCTGTATTCTTTTTGCACTGAAACACAAGTTGGGCGTTTTGCAGAAAACCGCGTTCGTTACCCGCATGCACTAAAGCGTATCGCGCTCCGCGAGATGTTGGATTTTTTAAACCAGTGGAAAGACCTGCCAGAAACGCTTGTTTTGCAGTTGTAATTGTCTTGTCTTTCCATTCATAATTGACTGAGGTTCCGGTGTTCACCCAGGATTCATCAGTGTAAACAATATTTCTATTTTCGCGCCTAAACTTCCTAATCTCTCTTAAATATTTATGGCGAAGAGAAATTAAATCTTCTCTTTCCATTAACATGGATTTGTTGCCCATTTTCTCATACGAAAAGCCAAGTTCTTTGAGAAAGACATGAAACGTTGATCTTTTAAAATTCGGTAATGTGGAGTCAGAATTAACAGCAACAAGAACAGAATTAAGTGTTGGTGGTTTGTTTTTAAAAAAGAATTCGTGAACTTTACGTCGCACAGCACTTCTGACAAAATCATTATATTTTACATTTCTACTTGTAATTGGCGATCTTTTCCTGGGTCGTTTCTTACCTGGTGTTTCAAGAGGACCTTGAGAAACCTCGCCCCGAATTTTATACACAGTAGCCCGAGAAACTCCAGTTGCTTTCGCCGTCTCGCTGGCTAACCAACTTACACTGCGATCCGGATTTTTCTGTTTTAAATAAACAAAAATATTTATTACTATTTGCCTTTCTTTACTTTTGAGAACCTCACCACGCCTTCTCTTCTTTACACTACTTTCGCTCATATTTCAGTATTAAAACCAACGGTTTTTTACAGCACAACACAACACAACCCAAAGCACAGATCCGGCACAGTCATTCCTCGTCGAAACCAACGGCCAGTCACCCTCTCCTTCCGTGAAATTTTGTCTACCGCGGTACTGGCTGAGGGGGTGGGGTGGAAAGCAGTCGACAACGCTGGGCTCGCCGTTCCCCTCCGTTCACGTGCCCCTGCACAAACAAAATTAAAAACACGTGCTGCTGGAAGGAACTTTTGCTGGTCTGAAAGCTTAACCAGTTCCAGAATAGCGTTTTGCATTCGAAAGAAAAGCAAGTGTGTGTTCACCTTTGCGCTCAGTAGTGAAAACAATATTTAAAAAGAGGGGGGATGTAGGGAAAGTAAAAGCCCATTTGAAGCAACAGTCTATTCTTTTCGCTGGACAATCTATAGATATAATAAAAACAAGTAACTTTTCCCTATAAAGTTTACCTCAAAAGCGCGTAGTTTCTGCGCTATAAGCGCTTAAAATCTATCCTGTACGTATGCAACCCAACATAACTAGTATGCTCTGACATAACTATCAGGGGCGCTTGGCAGGGTTGCCACTAGCGTTCCTCGTTAAGAGAGACGACTTGAAAACAACAACTTGGGAGTCTTGCCTGAGCAAAATCCAAAACATTAATGATACTTGCGATGTTGTAAGAAGCATTGACAGTATTTATAAACTGACCAAGACAAATAATGGGCAGACTGAAATTCAAGATTACTCATTCTAAAATATCTCCATAATTGATTGATTGATTTGGTTTATTTTAATTCGCTTTTCTGCCACCTTTGGCTAATCGCGAAGATGAGGATGATATGATGAAATAACAAATGACCATAATTTAAACCCGAAACACCTGGCGCCGTAGCGAGCTGTGCTAACGATATCGCCACGGAGTGTTTCGTGTATCATGCAATATCAACAATTGCAAGAGACACGTGAGATAGGAGAAATCCACGAACGAACAAATGTAAACATGATGTGTTTGCTGCCTCGTTTCGAACACTCAGACTGTAATGTTATTACAATTTATTTATTACGAAATTGTGAACTAGCGATATTGCGAATCGAGTTCGTTATAAAATTAATATTCTTGAGACAATTCGATGACTGAGTACGTTTAGTGATCAACACATGATCTCTCTACCGAATGTTCCGGACAGGAGTGCTAAAAATCTATTTCCTAATGGTTTTGCAGCACTCCAGTGGTTAGGATGAAACAAAGGTGGGGGGGGGGGGTACTTATTGCACAATTCTTAAAAACCTTTTTGGTCAATGCCTGCCTTTCGTCTTCTGACGTAAGCGTGGATAGCCTTACAAACATACGTTGTTCTAACTGGTTTCAGACAGTCTCAGACCCCAATTTTTTTTGTGCTGTTCATTGTCGGGCACATGGCATGTGAAGCATTCATTGTGAATGATCAGTTGCATTTTGTTGTACCATGCACTGCCGTGTGTGTGGTTGGGGGAGCTGATGGCCTACATCCCTTCTTGAAATTGAGAGAATGAAAGCAGTAATGACCTGAGGAGGTGGAGCAACGTGGTAAATGCAAACTCTACTTAAAATGACACCTGTTTACCATTTTTATCTTTGAACAGCTTTTAAAACAATGGTGAAAGTGGTGATTGCAAAATATGTTGTAGCTTATTCTGCCCCTTTGCAGAAACAGCTATCTATGTGATAACAATTTTTACAATTATAGCCACCTCCAAAAAAAATCCAGTGTACGCTACCAGTTGCAAGTGAGTGTGTATTTGTGTCCAGTTGGGGTCATTGTAAATGCAAGAAATGTAGCATGCACTTTTGAAAAGTCACGAGCCACATATGACAGTTGTATCATGTGATTAATTTTGTACTCGAGTGTATTGAGGTAGGAACGTCGCTGTGACGTGGTAGACTACCTCAGAGCTCCTCATGCCTCGCGGCTCGAGCGAGGTAGGAAGGGGGAGGTGCAAGCAGTTGAAACGGCAGATCGCTTGACGTCGGACTGGGTATCGAGCAGTGGCTTGACGTTTGTACGGGGTGTAATACCTGTAATTACGTGTTTGTGTCGAATAAATAGTAAGTCAAGGAAACTGATAATTATTACTTCCCGTCGTCATAAGTATGGCGCACGAACAGGAGGACTCGATCGTCTACGTCGTTAGAATCTGGATGTAGCTGTTAGATGGAAGAATTCAGCTTTTTCGTCTGTGATGTTGGAACGTAAGTACTGAACTTTTTCTATGTGGAAAAGAAGAGTGACGAATAACTTTATCGTGCTGTGATTGTAGCACCGAAATTATAAAATAGTTGTACTGACTACTGCGACTAAAATTCTTAGCTAGCAGTAACGGAAATCGAAAATCTCGCGGAACAAGTTAGTAGTGTGAAGGCCGATATCAGTAATGTTGAAGCTAATGTCAAAGCCGATATTAATAGTGTTGAAGCTAATGTCAAAGCTGATATTAACAGTGTTGAAAGTAACGTCAAAGCGGATATTAATAGTGTTGAGGCCAGTGTAAGTAATGTAGGCACCAGCATAGGTCTCTTAAGGCAAGACTTCGAATTATTGGAAGCACGAGTCGAAAAGAAAGTGTCTGATAATTTGGTCGAAACAAAGGAATGCACCCATGAACTAAAGGAACAAGTGGTCAACTTGAGCACGAAATTGGAAGAGAAGATAAACGAGGTTTCTGTTACGTGTGTAAATCAACATAAAAAATTGAGAGAGGTTTTCGATTCTCATGTAAAACAGGTAGAAAATGAATGCGTAGAAATTAAGAAAACACTCGAAATGAATCAAAAGAAGTTTGAAAGTTTAGTCAACCTTGTACATGGAAATGAAAGTAGTATGAAGGAGTTGTTTAATAACATTAGTGGACATGAAGTTGCTATTGATGAGTTGAATAGTAAATTTAACGAAATTAGTGTTAAGTCTGGACAAACTATTCAAGATCTAAACTTGAGCGTTCAAACCGTTCAACAGAAAATATTTAGTAATGACATTACTGTTAAGGGTTGCTTACAACAACTTACAGAGATTACTAACAAATATGAGGTTCTAGATGATAAGTTGGAGAATATTCGGTATCAAGTTAGAGATTTAACGAATGATTTTTCCATTTTAAGAGTAAGTGCTGAACCGGTAAAATCTTCTTTAGGATTAGAAACTAGAGTACAAGGCTTAGTTAGTCCTGATGTTTCTAGATTGTCTGAACAGCAAAGGGAAGCAAAGAAAGCTTCTTTACCCATTGAAAAAACTGAATATATCACGTTTAGAAAGCAAAGATCATTACGTAAAGGAGAATCTGATTCAGATGTAAAATCTTCTAGCTCTGAAACTAAAGTTCAGTTAAGGGGGCTTAAACGTAAATCTGTAAGTAGCTATAAGACAGGTAGAGTTTCGAAAAGCATGTCAAGAGATAAATTTCATGATAGTAGTTCGGAAAGTGGAACTGATCACAAAAGTAGTAGTTACAGAAGGAAGTTTGTACCTAGTACACTTAAGTACTCTGATCTAGATAGGTTGCCTAAATTTACTGCAACTAGGATGGATTATTTGGCGTCACAATTTCTTCAGGAGATTGAGGATCGCTTGGATATGTTAAATGTTCCCAAAAAATATTACATGAAGTATGTACCAATGCTTTTGAAAGGTGTTGCTAAAAATTGGTTCTCTCAAGAGAAACTACACATTGTAGATTATAGTTCTTTTAAGGTTCTTTTCCTTAATGTCTTTGAAAGTGCATCGTGGAAGTCAACATGTCTTGCAAATGTCTTGTGCAAGAGATACAGCAAAGAGAGTAGACAAACTCTGTTAAATTATTTCTGGTCACATATTAATTTACTAAATTCCATTCAGCCAGACATGCCAGAACAGCAAAAAACTATTTTAGTAGCCCAACAGTTACCAAATAGAGTTAGAGAAGCCATCTTAAATCAACCTAATATTAGTCTTGGTACCGCTGCGGAATTGGTTGCGCGTCATGAAGCTTTGTATGCAAGTGCTGAAGGTGAAAGTAGGAGAGATGGAAGGCCTGTTGGTATTAGACAAGTACAAGTTGTTAATGAAACTAAAAGAAATAATCAATCTAGAGTAAGCAATATGCAATATTCTAATACAAGTCATGAGACTAATGTAAGGAATTCTGGTAATTTCAGGAGATATGCCACTGATAATAATAGTAGTAATGATAGTAGATCTGGTCAAAGGTCTTGGAGAGTAAACCGTTTTCCATATTCTGGTAATAACTATAGAAATAGGAACTTTCGAGGTAGATACAATTATAGTAACCAAAATAGTATAAATGCTGATAATAGTAGGCCTAGGTATAGAAATACTAGTACAAACACTGTGTCACACGATGATGTTCAAAACAATCCTCAAAGAAGTGAACCTAGATCTAGTACTAGGGAAGAAATAGAAAATGGTAATGGTGGGTCTTCACTTAGGGT
The DNA here is from genome assembly GCF_977018435.1 of Lepisma saccharinum. Taxonomy (NCBI): domain Eukaryota; kingdom Metazoa; phylum Arthropoda; class Insecta; order Zygentoma; family Lepismatidae; genus Lepisma; species Lepisma saccharinum. Next base: position 74,490,645 of record NC_139230.1, on the reverse strand, counting down.
GAATGCGCTCTGGTTTGTGCCTGAACAACCTTTAAACTAGATAGTGAGTCTATTGTTATTTTGACACAGAAAAGCATAGACGAAGATGAGAATATTGTGTCAGTAGCCAATCTTAATACTGAAGATTTAAGAAACAAACTTTGTAATGAAAATTCTAGTAAATCAAACTGTGAATCATGCCTTAAAAATGTATGTAGGGTAGATATTAATTTTTATGAAGACTTGTTAGAAGATGAAGCGAGATATAGTTCTAATAACTTAATGTTACCTGTAAACCTCAGGAACAAAGTCAAGAATACAACTTCTATCTTTGCAAATATTAATGGGATAGAGAGTAAATGCTTAGTAGAGAGTGGTAGTGACATTTGTTTGATGTCAAAGAACAAATGGAAAAGTATTACTAGCGAAGTCACCAGACCTAAATTAGAGCCAATCAAAGACATTATTTTGGTTGACTATTCTGGAAAAAGAAAACAGAAAGTACTTGGAAAATTTTGTGTGGATATAGAAATTGAAGATATTATGTTTTTTGTTCAGTTTGTTGTCGTCAAAGATTTGACAGTAGACATTCTTTTAGGTTTAGATTTTTTGTATAATGTAAAGGCTCTTGTAAACTTCAAGGAAAATTCTTTATTGTTACACACCAAACAAGGTGAAAAGTTAGTTAAATTATTACCCATATCTTGTCCAACTTTTGATGTGAGTGAAGAGGCAGAGAGTAGTTGTGTTAATGTAACCCAAAAGTCAAAAGAGGAAATAACTGTTGCTAGTGTAGAAGATCTTAAATTAAAAGCTATGCAAGCTGAAATACTCGGTGAAGATGAAAAGAAGCAACTGTTTGATTTGTTACTTGAATTTAGGATGCTGTTTGATGAAAAACCTGGTTTATGTACTAAATATGAACATCATATTGAATAAGATACAACAGAACCTTTAGTTTCTAAGCCATATCGAATACCTTATCATTACAGACTAAATGTTAAAAAAAAAAGGTAAAGTGTTCCCCTGTGCATAGCACCACGCCATGAAGGCGTATAGGGGGTGTGGGGGTAACGCCCCACACTTTCTTGATCCGGTCGTGAGTAGGGGTGATGTGATCAGCACCACGCCCCTGACCGCCTTTACCCCCCAGGGTTTCCCCCAGGTACCCATGTTATTCGACGCTGGGTGGGCGCCGGGGCCGCTTCCAACAGACAAAATGTTAGAGATCATATTCAAAAATTACTTGAGTGGGACATTATAGAACTTTCTGATTCACCTTATTTAAATCCACTAGTAATAGTTCCTAAGTCTGATAGAAGTGTAAGGGTATGTACTGACTTCAGGAATATTAATCAACAATAAAAATTTAGTCAAATTAGACCAATTAATATTGAAGACGCATTACAAGGACTTGTTGGTAGACCATATGTATCACTGGTCGATATGTCCTCTGGATTTCACCAGATTTTGTTGTCAGAGTTATCTAAAAAGTATACTGCATATTTGTTTGAAGGTAGACAATATCAATACAAACGTTTAGTATTTGGTACATGTAATGGAGTACAAGCATTTACGATAGCAATGACCAAGGTATTAGGCGACATTCTGTCAGAGAATGTTATCATTTATGTTGATGATTTATGCATTAGATGTGAATCTTTAGAAAGTCACATAGAACATTTAAGAAGTGTATTTTCTAAATAAAGAGAGAGTGGTATGACTGTACGTCTCAGTAAGACATTCCTCTGTAAAGAAAAGTTATTGTACTTGGGTCACATTATTGACAAAGCAGGTATAAGAGGAAACTGTACTTTTGGCCTGGTATGAGAAAAGGTATTCTGAGTTATATCAAAGATTGTGAACTATGCGTTACGTATCCCTCATTTTCATTTTCGAGTTACGTTGAGCTAAGCAGCCTGACAGGAAGTATAGGAAAGTGTTAACTTCAGCACCAGCTCAGCGAAAAGCATTCGCCAATATTTGCAAAGGAAAATTGATGAGAGAGAAAAAGGGGAGGAGTTTTGATGAGGAGGAAGGCAAGTTGGATCTGGCTCGGGAGAGACAGGGGAGTTGGTCTTGGGGTTTGAAGAGAACAGGAGAGTGGTTCAGGAGTAAGAAGAAGGGAGTTTTGAGTATTGGAGAGAGGAGAGGGAGTTTGATTTTGAAGGAGATTGAGGCTGGATGCGGACTTTCAGAAACTTGTTTGGAAGTGGAGTGCAGCGAAGCTGAGTGAGAATTTGAGAGGCGAACTTCAGCAAGCAAGTGACAGTTACTATAGAAACTCTTCGGTCCACGATTCTAAAGAGAGACAGGTAAAATGCTTTTCTAATGCCATCCTTTGCCAATGCAGACTTAAGGTCATAGTAACCCGAATCATGAGAGTTGCCATTTTATAAAGGGTCTTATATATTTAAGTTTATTCTGGTACCTCCTGCAGTATGCAGATGCAGCCAAGCGAGAGCTTACGAGCTACCGCTAACCCCCAATAGAATAATATCTTTAATCTAAAAGGCTCCAGGTCTGATCCCCGAACCTTTCGAGGTTCACACACTCAGTAAAAGTGTGTCACAAGACGTGGTGGAGGTGCGGGGCATTCGAAAGTGAATTTCACTTCTGATGTTACCATTGACTACTTTATGCAGGTTGGTAACGTCTTGTGTATGAGAACGAAGCCGAGTAGACATCCACCCAAGGGCATATTCCAACAACATTGTAACCAGGGTGAAACTATTTTGTTTTTAGATATACAAGGACCATTAATTAAGGGTTCGCAAGGAGAAAGGTTTCTTCTAACCTTACAAGATGCTAACACTAAATATCTGTTCGCTTATCCAATGAGGTCAGGTACGGCCAACAGTATTGTAAAAGCCTTGCTAGAAGGATATGTCAGGCATTTTCGCATTCCACACAGGTTAGTCAGTGATAACGCCACGGTGTTTCATTCTAACAAATATGTGGACACTTTAACAAGCTTAGGTATAAAATTGGCGTATACCCCAATACATCATCCTAGTTCTAATTTAGTTGAGAGAATTCATTCTGAACTCAACCGGCTCATGCGTGTGTTTTGTAAAAACAACCACAAAGATTGGCCGAAATATATAAATGTAGTTGTAAGCTTATTAAATGATAGTGTACACACACAGCTAGGATTTGCTCCCTCCGAGTTACAACTAAATAGAGATCTCAACTCATGTATTTTGAAGCATTTTAATTTACCGCCTAATGAAATTTCTCTGTGGAAAGATAAGCTACATGGCTTTTGTAAAAGGTTTCCAAGCAAGGAAGAAAAGGAATGACAGGTACAACTTGCAACAAGAAAATAGACCTGAAGTTAAAATAAAAGACCTGGTATTTGTAAAAACACATTATCTTAGCAGCCTCCTAGAAAATCGCACTAAAAAGTACTTTGAGGTCTATGAAGGTCCGTATATGGTAATTGACAAACAAGCAACTAATGTATACATTGTAATAGATTTGAAAACTGGCAATATCAGTGGTAACCATCACAGTGATAATCTAAAAATCTGGAATTGTACCATTGAAAAAAGAAGTTGTTATTTAAGCCAATTGAAAAAACTAAATCCAAAATTGTACAAACATTTGTTTTGGGTAGATCAAAGAAAGATTTAGATTTTGTTTCAAATTATTTATATTTATTTGCTATTTTTATATTTTCTTTAACATAAATGTTGTTGTATTGATTATATCCAGTATATTTGATCTTGATCTATACCAGTTTAACTGTAACTACACAAAGTATGAGTGTAGATAAGATAAGAATGTGTAAATTATAAATGGGTATTTTATTTTGTAAAAATTTCACTTGAAGGAAATTTTTTTCCCAAGAGAGGGGAGTTATGACAGTTGTATCATTTGATTAATTTTGTACTCGAGTGTATTGAGGTAGGAACGTCGCTGTGACGTGGTAGACTACCTCAGAGCTCCTCATGCCTCGCGGCTCGAGCGAGGTAGGAAGGGGGAGGTGCTAGCAGTTGAAACGGCAGATCGCTTGACGTCGGACTAGGTATCGAGCAGTGGCTTGACGTTTGTACGGGGTGTAACACCTGTAATTACGTGCTTGTGTCGAATAAATAGTAAGTCAATGAAGCTGATACTTATTACTTCCCGTCAGTGAGAATTTACTTATCAGACTAAATTGCGGTTTCTTTCGATGCGAAGGAATGCCATTCTCATCCATATATGAGCCACCCAGTTCAGAAGTTGGGCTACTGGCTTTCATAAGATGAGCCTGTTCAGGATTTGTATCTGTAGAAGATAATTCTGCTATTTATTGTACTTGTCTAATACCAACAGGCCTTCAATCTCTCCTACTTTCACCTTCAGCACTTGCATACAAAGCTTCATGACGCGCAACCAATTCCGCAGCGGTACCAAGACTAATATTAGGTTGATTTAAGATTGCTTCTCTAACTCTATTTGGTAACTGTTGGGCTACTAAAATAGTTTTTTGCTGTTCTGGCATGTCTGGCTGAATGGAATTTAGTAAATTAATATGTGACCAGAAATAATTTAACAGAGTTTGTCTACTTTCTTTGCTGTATCTCTTGCACAAGACATTTGCAAGACATGTTGACTTCCACGATGCACTTTCAAAGACATTAAGGAAAAGAACCTTAAAAGAACTATAATCTACAATGTGTAGTTTCTCTTGAGAGAACCAATTTTTAGCAACACCTTTCAAAAGCATTGGTACATACTTCATGTAATATTTTTTGGGAACATTTAACATATCCAAGCGATCCTCAACCTCTTGAAGAAATTGTGACGCTAAATAATCCATCCTAGTTGCAGTAAATTTAGGTAACCTATCTAGATCAGAGTACTTAAGTGTACTAGGTACAAACTTCCTTCTGTAACTACTACTTTTGTGATCAGTTCCACTTTCCGAACTACTATCATGAAATTTATCTCTTGACATGCTTTTCGAAACTCTACCTGTCTTATAGCTACTTACAGATTTACGTTTAAGCCCCCTTAACTGAACTTTAGTTTCAGAGCTAGAAGATTTTACATCTGAATCAGATTCTCCTTTACGTAATGATCTTTGCTTTCTAAACGTGATATATTCAGTTTTTTCAATGGGTAAAGAAGCTTTCTTTGCTTCCCTTTGCTGTTCAGACAATCTAGAAACATCAGGACTAACTAAGCCTTGTACTCTAGTTTCTAATCCTAAAGAAGATTTTACCGGTTCAGCACTTACTCTTAAAATGGAAAAATCATTCGTTAAATCTCTAACTTGATACCGAATATTCTCCAACTTATCATCTAGAACCTCATATTTGTTAGTAATCTCTGTAAGTTGTTGTAAGCAACCCTTAACAGTAATGTCATTACTAAATATTTTCTGTTGAACGGTTTGAACGCTCAAGTTTAGATCTTGAATAGTTTGTCCAGACTTAACACTAATTTCGTTAAATTTACTATTCAACTCATCAATAGCAACTTCATGTCCACTAATGTTATTAAACAACTCCTTCATACTACTTTCATTTCCATGTACAAGGTTGACTAAACTTTCAAACTTCTTTTGATTCATTTCGAGTGTTTTCTTAATTTCTACGCATTCATTTTCTACCTGTTTTACATGAGAATCGAAAACCTCTCTCAATTTTTTATGTTGATTTACACACGTAACAGAAACCTCGTTTATCTTCTCTTCCAATTTCGTGCTCAAGTTGACCACTTGTTCCTTTAGTTCATGGGCGCATTCCTTTGTTTCGACCAAATTATCAGACACTTTCTTTTCGACTCGTGCTTCCAATAATTCGAAGTCTTGCCTTAAGAGACCTATGCTGGTGCCTACATTACTTACACTGGTTTCAACACTATTAATATCCGCTTTGACGTTACTTTCAACACTGTTAATATCAGCTTTGACATTAGCTTCAACACTACTGATAATCGGCCTTCACACTACTAACTTGTTCCGCGAGTCTAGCTTCAAATTGTTTAAAGAGAAACTCCAATTCCTTTTTTGTAGCCATTTACGATTTCCGTTACTGCTAGCTAAGAATTTTAGTCGCAGTATTCAGTACAACTATTTTATAATTTCGGTGCTACAATCACAGCACGATAAAGTTATTCGTCACTCTTCTTTTCCACATAGAAAAAGTTCAGTACTTACGTTCCAACATCACAGACGAAAAAGTTGAATTCTTCCATCTAACAGCTACAACCAGATTCTAACGACGTAGACGACCGAGTCCTCCTGTTCGTGAGTAGATAAGGAACAAGAACCATGACTGTGTGCAGATTGTGAATGCAACAACAAATGTAACAGACTATTATTATTACATAAATAAGGAGACTTTGCTACTCGATCCACTAGATGAGTGCAGGGGCAATTCCTCCATATAGGAAGTGAGGAACTTCCTACAGTTTATTATATTTACTTCCAGTTCCGTACTATTTAGGAGTTCAATGCACGTTTTGAAATTATGAGCGCAATGTACATACGATTGACAATGTTAGCTACTGTCAAAATTTGACTGCTGTCTCTCCCTCCTGTTGCAGCCCAAAGACGGACACAGCGTCTTAGCTGCCACTGAGGAACCTTGCTGGTCACACTGCAGTCTGTATCATATGCAATTTCATTAGTCCCAATAATTTATGTTAATTATTTTGAGAGCATACAACTTCAAACTGAAGGAGCGTTTCTTTGAGAGAGTAACCCCAAGTAACCACAACCGTTGGGCCAACTGTAGTTTTTACATGGCAAAGGTTGGTTTTACGTTGGTTGGCAAATTGATGTTGGTCTTACGTTAGGCCAACGGTTGCTGCCAACTTTTGCCCAACCATGGAAAAGTGACTAAAAATCAGTTTTAAGAACTACTTTCTCGTGTTAAGACAACATTTAAGAATATGCTGTAAATTATAGAATATAAAATAAATTACATGTTTCTTTTCGAATATTTCAGTCACAGCACATGCTCAAAATATAACATTTTTTAATGAAAGTAGAAGCTATTCTTAACTTGTATACAGTCACCAGTCAGCCACCATAGATGAAATATGTGTTTGGAATTGCTTATTGTTTGTCTGTTTAGCTGTAGTAGAACAAAAACATTCTTGCAGGTATTCTTGTAAAGGGGGTTAAACAATGTTACGTGCAGACTAAATTCCATGAAAGTTCGAAAACTAAGTAAACTCTAGAAAACGTTTAGTGCTACTACTTGAAGATGCCTTGAAAACAATGATATATGAATGAGAAAGTGCTGTGTATTTTTGTTATTTTACACAAATAATTTGTACTATTTTATATTTGGTCTCACAATAAATTACAGGGTTTTTCTAAAGTTCGTTTTCAACGCGTAGGAGGTGATTCTACAAGTGAAAATAAACACAGAAGTTCATGTGACGAATTGCCGAAAAAGGCACTCATTCGGATTTATTGAAGTGGGAAAAAGTGCGAAAATTATGTTTACAAGGATATAGTGGCACCACGGCCAACCATATGACCGCGGTGAAGGGCGTTCCACAAAGAAATGCAGCATGCTCTATTCAAAAAAGCACATGGCAGATGTGTGAAGTTGATGCGCAAGGGATTTCCCAAAGGAAGCGAATGGGTCTGTTGAAGTCATGGGGGTAGGGAAGGGTTTTATGGAGTGATTGGCATGGGCAACCCGGGCGATGTTTTTGGTCGCGATGTTGTGTTGTCGATATTTGTACGTACCCACATACAGAAAGGCCGAAGCGTGACCTTGAATTTGGCGTTTCCCGCTGGGGCTCTAAGACAGTAGTTTTCTTCCGGCAGGAAAGCACCGGTCGCTGCCATGCCATTCGTGCTTCACCTACTGCGATATCAGCATCACCGCGCATCAGGTTACCAATTCACGTTTTCGGATGAATACTTACGAGTGGAAGGACGTGAACTTAGCTAATTGGGCAAACCTTGCAATAGGCACTGCTAGGTGTTTTCGATAGGCACGGCCCATCGTGTACAGTGCACTAGTGTTCGTCGTCTACGGGTCGGCAGATATCCAGCAATAGGGATGGCTGCATACACCGCAGAGGACTTGGCAGACATGCATGTCATTTATGGCGAGACAGGAAGTAATAGCCATGCAGCACGACGTTTGTATGGGGAACGTTTTCCAAATAGGAGGCTTCCGTCGCATACCTTCTTTCAAACAGTGCATACTCGACTTCGGGAAACAGGATCAGTACTACCACCCCGTGGAGAAATTGGAAGACCACGAAGTATGTACACAGATCAGTTTGTGGATGCGGTGTTAAATGCTGTCAGGGATCTTCCTGACACCAGTACGCGCGCTATAGCCAGTGCCTACAACACCTTCCATGTTAATGTGTGGCGCGTTCTGTCCAAAGAGGGGATGTACCCTTTCAAACTCCAAAAGGTACAAGACCTTTCACCTCAGGACTTTGGCCTACGTGTGGTGTTTTGCCAATGGTTTTTGTATCAGATGGAAACTATCCCGAATTTTGCGAACAGAGTATTGTGGTCCGATGAAGCAACGTTCACCAAAACGGGCGTTTTCAATAGTAAAAACAGTCACGTTTGGGATTTTGCAAATCCACATACAATGGACATTTCCACTACATTTTTTAAATATCATTTTTAAAATTTACACCATCGGCAAATAACCCCTGCAATTCCCACGTTCATTTGCGTTCATTTTTACGTAAAGAATCTAGTTTCTAATTTTCGAGCCGAGCGTGGCGCGCAAAACACAACTGCGCCATGTTGTGACGTCGTCTTTCGGCTGGTGCTGTCGTCTGCACTTCGCGTTGGCTGCATTTGGTGTAAGGACGTGTCTGTGTTTGCTATGAGATAATGGATTGCAAAAGATAAGTAACTACTGGAACAGGAAATGGTCGTTACCGCTAAGCAAGCAATAAGTCAATGCTTTACTACAGTTTTCTCTGCTGAGTTAACATTACAAATAAGACTTTTTGTTGCCTTGTGCCGAAACAAGTTTCCATCTTGTGAGTTACAAGAGCAGAGCAGCCCGAATTTTATAGCTGGTCAGTGTTGTGGATATCACAGTGGAAAATAAAGATTTCATCATTGTGCACAAATACGAGTACCAGATGCTCCAATATAATTTTTCTCAATATAACCATTAATGAAAAAATGAAAAGAAACAAAAAACAGACGACTTGTTTGTGTGCGATTTACATGGCGAGGCCACATGAATAAGCTAAAATAACAATGTAATTGGTCTGTGAAAGCTATGTAAATGTGCAAGTTACTAAAAATGCTGTTCTATTTGATTACCTTGTAGTGCATTACCATGGGCGTAGCCAGAAATTTTTGTACGGAGGAGGGGGTTCAAGCTCTGATAAAAGTTAAAACATTAAAAATAATAATCATGGTTATGATTGATATGGCACACCAATAACTATTATAAACTAATAAAATAAAAGTTTTTATTTCTATAATAATTTTATTACATCCTTCCTATTCGGTCCACCGTATGAGCGAATATGCAGCACAACATTTTTTTTTGTTTTTTTTTGTTTTTACATTTCAAGTACAGTTAGGGTACTGAAATGCGAAGTACTATATTTTGTTATTTACATTCACACGCCTTGTTCAAGAAAAAATTTAAGTTAGGGGTAAATTTTGGTCATATAGTGCGATCTCTCACATAAGGAATCTAATTTTTGGAATTATGGAAACTTGAACCACCCATTCCTTGGATTAAATAATAAAAATATGGTTCCTGCATTTTACACTCAACTTTTTCGATCTCGCGCATTTTTTTACTTTGATTATTCTGTTGGAATCATGGGCGTCGAAAGGAGGGGAGTCCCCCTTTGGAAATTGGCATTGTTTATTTCAAGTAAAAAAAAGAACAGAGCTTGTTATTTTTATTGTTAACAAAGAAAATAAAGATCATTTAGTTAGTATTTGAACAGAATATAGCGACAGTAGAAAGTGTGTTAGATCAAAAAAATTTAAAAAAAATAGGAACGAAGTTGTATCTCCATGTTCTACCATTTAATCCAATAAATAAATGGTTCCACAATCCACAGTTTACAATATTCCAAAAAATATAGTTTTATGGGAAAGGTCACAACATAAACCTTATGAGTAAAATTTTCCCCTACCTTTTACAGCCTCATCGCGAATGATGTATGCACATTTAATAACAAATACGTACAATAACAGTAGTGGGGTTTGTGGTGGGGACAGCGCCAGAAAGGAAGAGCTCTCCTCAAGCAGCTTTGCTACACTTAAAACAAGCTCAACATGCCCATATGAGCTTTTTGCTCAAGTGTGGAACCCTTGCCTAATCCAAGATTTTTGTAAAAAATGCCCTCGGGAATTTTTCAGAAAAGAAGAGTTCTTCTCAGATTGATTTGTGCATACTTACAAAAGTTGCATCAGCCAGATTTTTGTCCATAAACTTGTCAAAAATTGATATTTTTTTGGCCGCACCAGAAATTAAGCAAAAACCCATACATACACATACATACACACCTACACCCACCCACATACACACATATTCACTTCCAGTTTAAGTTTAATTGATAAACAAGGGGTTCTGGGTTCGAGTCCTGATAGATTGAAATATGTATGGCATTCCATACGTGAGATTTTGAGAATAACTACTGCTAGTTGATAGCTCCCAGATCTGAAAACCTGGTAAAAGTGTTTTACAACAATATATTGTATAAAAACTGAATTTCTCAGTTTTCTTATTTTTTCATGTTTTATAACCACCCGCTCAGCTATACAATAGAAGAAGAGCGGGTAGGCATAATTAATTGCCTCCATGCCTTGCCGGCACGCAAGAGATAAAATCTACACGCTAGAAGGGAGCATTAATGATTTTTCTATGCGATTCACTGAAGGGGCCATTAATCTTTCTGTGCGACAGGGGGAAAAGTGTAACATGTCTGCAACATGTAAAAGTGTAACAAAGATTATTGAGATAAAAATACATATTTTCACACAGTGGCAATGAACTGACCCCCTTCATGCTGAAAGCAATTCTATTCTGATAATATGAGCCTAGGCAAAGACTTAGAAAATATTATGGCAGTTCAAAATCCAATTTTGTCTGTATTAAGGTCTCAGAACCCAGTAAAATGTGGGCATATTCCATATTGAGAAGTGTTAATATTGTTGCATTGTAATCAGGGGCTTTGGGTTCGAGTCCTGATATAAGATTGAAATATATACAACTGCCCACACATAAGATATTCACTGCTAGCTGATAATACAGTTGAGGTTTCAAAGCTGGTAGAGTGTCTGGGGCCTCTCTGACAGCAAAGTGTTGGTATTATTGCTTTGTAATCAAGGGGCCTCTGTGTTTGAATCGGACCTCTAGAATTGCTCGGTGACTCTCTCATTTCTTACATCATAAACATATGATTTTTCACCTATGAGAATAACACTACAAATGGTGTCATCAGGTAATGCCTCGTGGAATTCACAGATAATTTTAATGTTTGTCCTGTCATTCACCACAACCTGTTTCCTTTTTGAAGTGTTGATTACAAACATGGGCCTCTGTGCTTTGAATTCATCTGGTGTGTAATACATATCTGTATTGCCTGTAGTGACACGTTTGAAAGCCGAAAAAGCCTCATATAATTTGAGGAAATCATCCTTGGAAATGTCTAAATTGTAATTTTCTCAAGGAAATACCTCATTTCTGCCATTTTTAAGATAAATGTTCTTGATGTTGCAGTTATCAAATTTGCTTGAATTTTTTTCCTGATTGTTGTGTCTTCCAGTCTGAAACAGCCCCGAGAGCAGCTAAGATGGCAGGGATAGTAAATATGAATCCCCCTACATGTGATTTTTTTCTTGATTGCTGTAATTTTTTTAATTGGGGGGTACTAAGCAACAATTTCATACCATGCCCTTTTGCAATACAAGAGCTTTTTTTCTTGCGCTGCTTTTTGGTTAAAAGACTGTCAATAGTTTTAAGAGATTTGAGACCTGCATAAGGTATTTGATACATAACACCCTTGGCCTTCATTGTAGGTTTATTATATACATATTCACAACCCCCACCCCAGTTTTTGTTTGGTGCTCATAGCTATGGTGGTCCCCAATGCTGCTATTTTTTCACTCAAAGAAGCATCTTTGCTTACAAATCTACCAAATGCAGCCTCTTCTAATTTCTTGTCTGCAACATATGTCTTGTCAAGATCAGAATGTGTGTTGTATGCTATGTCATGGTCTCTACAAGCAGCATCTAGGGGATTAACACCAGGATCACCTCTGTTTAATCTATGATCCAGTTTTGTGCCTGGACCACAATACTGATAGCCTGGAATATGTAGTTCAAATGGCAGCTTGTTTATAATGTCATTAACAAGGCCCCGGCCCTCAGAAATATTCCAAAATTTAGGTGGTAGAGTATTAATAATTTTTATAAGATATCCAATCCCCTTAGGGTCATTCACTATAAAATTAGACAATTTTGTGCTTATCATGTCCATAATTCCAACCTTTTCATTGTAAAAATTGTGGTTGCCAGCATTTTCCTCCCCAGCTATCACCAATAACCTATCTACAAGTTTCCTGACATCATCAACCCACACAAATTCTTTAGGCAGGGTGTTGTATTGTTTGATTCCACTGCCTGTCTTGATCTGCGACCATATGGGCTTGATTAAATTGTTGTATTTTGCTCCACTGCTAGACTTGACCCTTTTTTGTGTGGGATCATTGTTCTGGTATAGAGCATCTGATTTTATTAATATTTCTTTGTAATATTCATAATCTTGATCTGTATAGCTGCCAGGCCTTTTCCTAGTCATCAGTTCCCACAATCCAGGTGTGCCGGGGTACTTAACAAAAGCACCTTTTTCTCCGAGACGAGATTCTGAATAAACAATCAGATCATCCCCCATGAAAGTTACTCTGAAATTGCCAATTCTATGTATGATGCTGCCATCAAGCTCTGTGTCAGCATATAAGCCAAAGACCTCATCTTTGTTGTCTTTAGGTGTGGTTAAATATTTTTGAGCAAGAAGACCCAATTCAATAGGATCCTGAGTAGCTTCAATTCTTCTAGGAGCAACAGGACTAGGTGTATGAATACTGGAAAGTGGGGTGAATGGATAATCTAATATGTTCCTTGCAGCTACAGGTACAAGCTCTGTGATCAAATTTTGATTCTGCTCTGTAACAGTTTTGATATTCTTACCTAAATTATTAATAGCATCAATTACAGGCTGTTCTGTTTGTTTGTGTTTTTCATAAATTCCACGGTTCTCTGATTTCCATCCCTTAAATCTTTTTACAAGATAATCTCTTAACTTAAGATCATCAATGATTGGCCTTTTCATGGTTATTTATTTATGTCTCAACGTCTAGAAAATCGTTGATTTTATTTCTGTATTTGCCACTATTGGGTGTTCTTGTCATATCAATTGTGACAAACCCATAACTGTCCTGGTTCCAGCACCTGCTGCAAAACTTAGAAAAATCATTGTAGCTCAAGTCCCCACCTACATATTCATCATGTATGTGTTTGAGGTTGGTATGATCTTGATGAAACACACATATAAAATTGCTGTTGTCTCGGATCAGCTGCTTGGGAATTTTTGAAAAAGTCTGTGCAAGGTAGAAACAATCAATGTTTTTGTGCCGGCCCTGTGTAAAGAAATTTCTAACCTTGTTTTGATTATCCAGTATAATGTCATCAAACACAACAACAGAATTATCGAGACATTCATGAAGTGGCTTAACTTCTGATTCAAAAGTGGCAATATCCAATCCATCATATAGCTTCATCAGCTGCTGATATTTTAATTGTTCCAAGCTCTTAGAGAAGACATACAAGTGCCTGTTTTTCCAGTCTAACCAGTTGGGTGCCAATAAAAAATTATCAACCATTAGTGTAGTTTTACCACAAGCCGATGGCCCAACAAAAAGACATCTAATATTTTCAGGCAGCAACTTGCCATTTCTCTTAATCTGCTGTTCAGGTTCTGGCAGCCTTTTTATAACATCCCAGGTGCTCATATTATTATTTTGTTTGCATCGATCCAGCTGTGTTCTGGAAGTCCTAGCCATTTGACAAATAACTTGTTGCCTTTTCTGCGGATGATTTTTTCTATGAGATATGTGTCAGGCTGTTTAGTTTTGCTGAGTTCTTCTTCATAGAATCGGCCTTTGAGAATTTCTCCTCGGTGATCTTTTATTATATATGTGTTAAGGGTCCCGGGTTTAACTTGAACCACTGTAAATAATTCAGTGCTCCAGTTTCTTGTAAAGCCTCTTTTGAATAAGTGCTTATATTTGCTGATTCTTACTTGATCGCCCACCCTGTATTTGGCCTTTCTTGTTGTTGGCCGGTATCTAGGATAATAAACAGTGTTGATCAATTTTTGCTCATCAGATGAAGTTACTTCAGAGGGTTTCATGTTGATTGTGGAATGGATAGAGTTGTTATATTTATGTAGAAGTTCTGGAAGAATATTAAGCCATTTATAATTACCTTGAAGTGTAAATTGTTTATACATAAGATTTTTTAGGGTTCTGTTGAATCTCTCTACAATTGAGGCTTTGAGATCACTGTAACTCGAATAATGTTTTATTGCCTGGCTTTTAATAAATTGTTGGAACACTGAATTATAAAATTCTTTGCCATTATCTGTTTGCAAATAGCGCGGGGATCTTCCACTCTGATTGATGATTGTCCTGATGGCTTCTGTAACACATTTTCCAGTCTTGGATTTGAGTGGCACAGCCCAGGCAAATTTTGAAAATGTGTCTATTACAGTGAGTAGATACTTGTAGCCCTTGTTGATTTTGTCTAAGTTTTTCAACTGCCCACTTGACAACTCAATCAAGTCGCTCTGCCATAAATCATCTATGCCCTTTGTGACTACTGGGAGTCTCTTATAATTATGTCTGGCTTGTTTGTGTAATTCATCAACAATAATTTGTCTAGACATAATATGTAAACAAGAATATTGCAACTATGGGGTGTTCAGCAGCTGAGACTGCAGGATTTTCTAAATATAATTTGTCTCCTATTTGTATATTAAATTCCAGAGAGCCATCATCTTCAGTATAGGCTGTTTCTAATGTATTGGGGTCTGTAAAATCCTCTAACTCTACACTGGTGATTTTTGGTTTGTTATCAGCATTTGTTATTGATAAGGTGGGGTAGTGATGTGCCTGTGGTTGAAGCCAATATTTGATCTTGATTGGTCTCAATGTGCCCCCAACAAAAAACTGGTAATAAAATTGTGCAGGGGACAGCATATATATTTTGCCTCCTGGTGTAAATGGTGAATCATATTCTTTGTTGGGGATGCTGTACAATTCAAGAATTACTGTATGTTTTGGATTCTCGATTATGCCTGTTATTTCCTTTTGTGCTGTAAGCAATCTGCTTGTTACAGATTCAAGGTGCTCATTGATGGTCCTAACAACATCATCATGGCCTGGCTTGATCTTTATGTCCACAACAAGTTTCTTGTATTGTTGCACAATCTCTTGAAGCTGGGTGGCAAAAACAGACAGGGCATTTGCTTGATTGGATTCCATGGTCCCTAGCTGTTGCTTGATATTAGCTACAATTTGTTGCAAATTTTCAACAACTGCCAATTTTGAATTTTGAGCAGTAAGATCATGGACCTGTCTTCTGATATCCTCAAACAGGGCATGCAGTTTATTAATATGTTGATTGGTTGGTAGAGTGGTCACTGTCTGAGTGAGTTGTTTGATCTCTGCCTGGATATTCTTGATATCTTCTGATTTCAATATCCTATTCACTGCTCTCTTAATATTTTTAAGTTCCTGTGATGTGGGAAGATTTGATACAGTATTTTGCAAAAATTCAAGTGCCAATTTTACATTGTTTAATTCAGATGCATCAGCCACATTTTGCATAGCATTTTGGAGCAGGGCTATATCTGCCTGAGAGGGTGTGGATTGTTGTAAAATTTCAAGCTTTGTTTGGATATCATCTATCAAGTGATGAAAATGAGATAGCTCAGATTCGGTGTTGAGGTTTTCAAGCTTTGTGATCTGTTGCTGGACACTGACAAGTGTATCTACAATCCCAGGCAATCTGGATTCTAGTACATTTGCCAAATCACTTTGCACTGCTGCTATTGTACCTTCAAGATGGGTTATGGAACTTTGAATTTTTCCAAAATCTTCATATGTTTCAAGTTGCAGCTTGATGTTTGCAACACTCCGAGTTATTGCATTCAAAGCATCAGAAGATGGCAAATTGTTCATAAAATTTTCAAGTGTCTCAATTTTTTCTTTAACCTCGGCTATGGCATTGTTCAGAGGGTCCAGATTAGGTATTTGGAGTGACTGAATCTGTTCCTTTAGAGTGGAAATCACTAGATCAAAATGTTCTTGTGATTTTATGCTTTTGACAATTGTTTGGAGCTGTGCCTGGACATTATTTATCTGCTCTTCCAATTGCTGTTTCAATTGCTCAGAGTTGTTAGCCTGGGTCTTAAATTTGGCTTGAAGAGCTGCTACAGCTTCTTCTAAACTTTGAAAATTATCCAATGTAGCCAAATCAGTATATTTCTGAAGCAGCACTTTGAGTTCAGAATCAATTTTAAGAAGAGGGTCCATGCATTGTGATTGTAAATTTGTAATTTCTAGTTGAAGACTGGCATTGAGTGTGGTCTGTAAAGCTTGTAAATCACTTCTCAATTTCTTGACTCTGACATCAAGCATCAGAATCTCATCACTGTGATCTTCATGTCTTGTATGGCCAAATATATCATTAGGCATTTTTGTTTTAGTGGTTATTTATTATAGAGTATCTGATTCTTAATTCTATAAAAAAAGGTATAAGCTTGTCATAAGATCCAGGGACCTCAATATATAAGCAGTCACCAGCAGAAACAGTATATACAGTGCCAGAAATCATGTTTGAGTGCTTAATTCTATAAATATTTCTCCCTACTGAAATCTTGACATCACCCTCAGGGGTTGTAATAAATTGCAATTGCCCACCTACAGGTAATTGGTAATGATTTAAATTATTGTTAAATATGTACAATGTTTTACCTGTTTCATCATCAACATCTGTAAGTATGCTGTTCAGATGAATAATTAACAAACCACTCAGTTTAGACAGCATATCAGGAGAGGGTTGTGGTGTTGGCAGCTCCATAATAGCCTGTTTTTTGAACCCAAATAAGTTCATAGGCATGTTTATTTATTTCAAATCATGCTCTGTAATTGGGCATTGATTGCCATTTTTCATATCACAATGCCCCCAAGGTAAAGTATGTATGCCACATGATAAAATGCATCTCTTATCATCATGTGGGTCCAGAGCCACTTTTCTTACAACATTTGAAGTCAACAAGTGATCCACACTCTGAATTCTGGATTCTGATGTTTTGATTAAACTCTGGGATTTGATGCAATTTTTATAATCTTCAAATACAAGCTCTTTTTCCACAGCTACTTTGCCAATACCCTTGGCCTTTTTGACAACAGCACTACATGTTTTAAAACTATACACCTTGGCACTTAACCCAGCAAATGCCACAATAGCATCACCAAGTGTCTCATCTTTTAACTTGCCAGGCACCTTTTTGTTGTGGTGGTGTTGAATCTTTGTATGTTCACTGGTATCAAAGTATTGAAACAATTCAGACTGTGCAATATCTTGATAAACATCTTCTGTTTTAATATCAAGAATAAAACTATCCGTATCCATGTACATCAATTTTATATTATCACCATAAAATGGTTTCAAGACATCATAATACAATGTTAACATATGTAATTTGGCCAATTCCAATATTGCAGCCCCTACATAAATAGGTTTATCAAACTTGATCTTTGTTTTCTTCATGTTGAAAAGTGCCATGTGCTCATCATAAATTCTTCTGTAATTGAAATTAGGCTTTGCAACCAATTTTTTGCTCAGGCTGGGGTCAGTAATTATTTTAACATCGGTATGTTTTCTGACATTTTCAATAGTTTTGCCATATACAGAATTCACCATCAATTTAAACAAGCCCTTATCAAATTGGCTCTTTGCAGATGTTCGAAGCTCCGTATTTGTATCAATGTATGGTTTCAACCATTTTGAGTGCCTGAACCTTAAGACTTTTCCAACTTTGGTCACTTGGACACCATGTTTCATCAGGAACTGGAGGTTTTTGTAATATATGACATAACCCTGTTTCGGCTCCAGAGTCATCATGAGCTTCTTCTGTTTAGAGCCAGGTGAGCACTGAACCTCGGGAATTGGGGGCAGATCAGAAAATTTATTGTGCAAATCATCAGGAATTATCAGATTAACCTCTAAGAATAGGCCATAGTCACTGTCATCAAAGTCCTGAAGATCTTCAATATTGAAATCTTCAACCCACTCAAGCCCTGCATATGGCAGTTTTTGCATCATGGCATGACCATAGAGGCTGTTTGCATCTACATACACTATATAATTTGATGGCCGTGCTGGATCATAATCAGGCATATATTTGTTATTTGCTCTGGCATATCTCTGGGAACATTGCACCATCCCTCCTCTTATACATTTCTCCATAAACAGATACTTATCTTGATCTGGGATCAGATCCAATTGCATTTTAGTGTTCAAAAACGTTGCAGCCCATGCTAGGCCCGGGGCACTGTAAAAATATATTGGATCCAGCTTATAATTTTCCATGGAAGATTTTCTGAATGCTTGCAATATATCAGCTAAGAGGGTCACATCAAGTTTCAAATATGCCATGTGATAATCACCAAATGTCTTGCATTTTAAATTGTTCCACATCAACTGAGCATGGTGATAATCTTCATCACTGATTCCAGATCCTCTGATTCTGCTGTAAAACGCTTCTTGTGGTGGCAGAGAACACTCATCAAATTTAGAAAAATCTGTGACATAGTCATATGGATATACACCCTTCCGCCTAATTAATTTCAGGTCCTGATTTGGAAACATAGCACGTGTGATTTTGAATTTATCATCAGATAATTGATTTGCCAGTGTAGGGAGGCTAGCCGATAAAAATCTGTAAGAATCAAGAAATCTTATGTGAATAGGAACACCATCAACTTTAATTATCTTGCTAATAGATATATATTTCTCATCATTTTCAGCTAAAATATTTAAATTCTGCTTGTCAAACCCCTCGTACCTGATCAGATGATGGAAATCATAATTGGATGCTCCATGGCAAAATATGGGGATAAATCTTGGTCTCTTGATCTGAATATTACAGCTTTTACACAGGGCCATTAAGAATTTACCATCTGTATGAGAATGGTGATGAACCTTGATATTTGTATCTGAAAATTCACAATCACATACCGGGCATTTTTCTGCATTGTTGAAATCTTCATTCTGTTTCTCTGTTAAAGGCAACATGGGCTTTGATATTAATAAGATGTTAGATGCTATGTCACGGCACACATTTTCTATTCTATGTTTAAATATTTTGATGGCATTTGGTCCCGTGTATGAATATTCTTTAATAACAACACCATCCTGTATAACCACACAACAAAAGCTGGAAGGTTCATGTTGCTGATATGGTGTACTTGAAGATTCCTCGGGATCTGGATTGCAGAATGCAAGAGGTTTGAGGTTCGATTCAAAATCACAGACAATACATACTGGGTGTTCCAACAAGGCTTCAAACTTTTTGAATTTGCAATTTTCACTTGGATTGGGCATCACCATATGAACAGGTTTATGGTTGCCACAGTATTTCAGATGCTCAATTAACTTGTTTTTTGCAATTTCAGCATTCTCTTCCCGAACCCCCTTCACCATTTTTCTACCATTATGACGGTATCATAATGAGTACCATCATAGCATTAAAAATTAAAATAATTTTTATCAGTTGAAATCTACGATTTATGTTCATATTTGGTAGTTTAAATTAGCAGAAAATTAATTTGCATCACTTTGACTTAGTTAGAACTGAAGTACGTATGTAGACTACACGTATTTGCTATATTTTAATATCTCAGCGATGTAATTTGGTTAGTGAGATATCATGAAAATTGCCAATTTGTGCATAATCGCACATATGTTTGGTTTCTATAGCTTTTATTTGCTCTTTCATCAGTATTTGGGCACAAACATGTATTTAAAATGTATTACTAACATGTACAAATCATTTAATATAAGTTTTGGCAGAATTTCGACGATAAAGATACGATTTGATAAATTGAGCGCCTTGAAAAGTAATCCTAAACTTAAAAGTAATCCTAAACTAGTGAAACATAGCCAACTCAAATAAAGGGAAAAAACTAAGTGGCGCGTAATTAACCTTTTTCCCACAAAAATTGTAAAACTAAAAATAACTGAAAAGGGTGAAAATAAAATACGTAAACATGTAATAGATTATTGTAACATCCATTTTATTGTATATAATTTGTTTTACAAGCATTTTTATGCATGATATTTGTACAATTCAAAATTTGTAACTTGAAATGTATCCGCGAGTTTGTATTCTGTGAAAAAAGTGGTAACAGTGAGAGTTTGTATACACTGTTTCATCTAAAAGATCATCTTGGACTGACGAGAAGTCACAAAAATGTTTCGGAAAGTGAAATTTGAAGAATTTGATTAAAAAAGGAAGATTTGTCGATATTTTATGACATATCAGCGCAGATAAGTATTATGTTTACTTTTAAAAGTTGAAACTTTATCGCTAAAGGCGTAAAAGGTCCAAAGGACATAAATTTGGTGACCGGCTGGAATCACATAAAATGGCAGCCATCTTCGTTTTATAAGGAATCTACGAATAAATATTATACATGCATGTAGATACTTTAAATGAAAGGCCTATTTCGTATATGTACAAAAGTGCTTAATTGGGATGTGGAAAGTGAATTGAACATATTATTTACATAATTCGTCTTGGTTTTCGCAGATTGATTATCGAGCATTTCTTGCCGAATTACGTCGTACAAATCTGCGAAAGATCGGAAGTAATTCTTCTTAGATACAATTTGACTTGAAGTAATAAAATTAAAGTTAAACCTGAAATATGTCAAAAGGTTGATGTAAAGTGATATTTATGCTTCATTATTCAAATATATATAATTGAATGTACTGAACTTATGTGTGAATTGTCTATTTCACTTGTATAATTTTGTTTAAATATATTGTGCATTAATACTCGATTTGGTAATTTTCCATGAGTACTAAAAGGTGAATACATATTTGTGTCAGTAATTTAACAACGTATAAAATATTAAACTTCAACTTCTTGTATTTTATCATGTAAAAGATTGAAAATATTTTCTTTATTATTTTTTAAATTTGAATACGATCCCGACCGTACATTTCAATAAGCCGAGGAAGGAAGGTCGTGATACTAGATTATAGAGACTCATTTCGTGGAGTCTTACGTCTCTCCTGATATAAGATTACTGAAATTCTATTTTTTGTTATTAAAAGTCTCGTAAAAGTCAATTCGTCTCATGATAAGTAGATTGATGAGACACATGTTTAGTCTCAGTTATTATTAAAGTAACTGAAACTCATTTTGTTTCTTCACTAATAGGAAGTGAATTATTTAAGTAGTAGAATTCTGTATTTGTTTGCTAGTTTGTTTCAACACATTAACAATGACAGAAATTGTCGAAAGAAACTTCACACTGGCAGACATAGTAGCGTTGATTAATGCACAAAATATTAAATTAGACACTCAAAATAGTAAATTTGATACTGCTTTGCAAGTACAAGCAGAGCATAACATCAAAATAGACACTGCTTTGCAGGAACATAATACCAAAATTGATACTGCTTTGCAGGAGCAAGCAGATCAAAACAAAAAGGTGGACGCAGCTTTGCATGCATTAACAGAAGCAAACAAAGTTCATACCAAGGAGTTCAAAGATCTTAAAATTGACATATGTCAATTTAGAAACGAATGCATGCTTAGGTATGAAAAAGTAGAGAAAGATTTGCATATGCTTGACACAAAGGTAAACGTTGAATTGGTATCATTGGCGGAAGATGTTGATAATAAAATCGAGAGTGTGATAGATGATCTGTCAAGACAATTTGACAAGAAGCTAGAGAAATGTTACCAAGCTTGTGAAGAGAATGAAATGTCTTTGAGTAAATTTAGTAAAAATTTAGGTCAGGTTCATAGTACAATAGATCAATTACAGTTCAAAAAACCGTTAATGAATATGACAGCTAAGGGTGATCGCTATGATAAGTGTGTTGTTGATTATGATTCCGATGACGTAGGTCATGTTATCATGTCTTCCAAACCTTCACCTAATTTTACCAATAAAAGCGAAGTCCATGATTGCCTACATGAGACTGATACTGTACAAAATAGTGACATGTTTAATGATGGTGCAGTCACTAGTTTAAATGTAAACATCAGAAAGGCTATGTCATTGATCGAGTCTAGTCTAACAACCATGGTCAATGATGTACTGACTCCGATTACGCTCAGAAAAAATATGACATCAAAAAATGTAAAGTTGAATTCAGTGCAGGGTGATTTTCATGAGCTTGATTCTAGACAGGTAGATTTAAATTGTGAAAGATATGAAGGTATAAGTAGACCTAGTGTTGGTTACATTCCACATGACTACAATAAATGTAGACACCTTTCGGGTGCAATTTCTGATTCGGAAACTGATTGTAGTGTCAACTCAGTACATGATAGTACCTGTGTAGATTATGGTCCGTATTGTAATACTAGACTAGCTAATAAGAGAAATAAGTTAAAACGTGACAGGTTAACTAGTAGGGTTGGACAAAACGTAAGCAATACTCCTCAGATAACACCTCCGACAAATGTTCCAAATGTTAAACATTCAGAAGTTGATCCGTCGAGAGATACATCAAAGGTTAGGTATAAGCCTATAATTAAACCACAAGATTTGAGGCACTTCCCTCATTTTGATGGTGTTTCCGCAGACATTATACCATCTGAATTTTTAGAAAAAGTAGAGGAAAACCTGGAAATTTACAATATACATGAAAGTGAGTATATGAATTATTTACCTAAATTACTCACAGATTGTGCACGTACCTGGTACATTGAAAATAAATTAAAGTTTAAGACTTATGCTGAGTTTAAGACAGATTTCTTATCCCATTATCAAAACGATAGGTGGAAATCTGTAAATTTAACTAAAGTTCTAAATTCACCTTATGACAAAGACAGCAAAGAAAATTTATTGCAGTTTGCGAATAAGAACTACAAAAAATTGAAATCTATACAACCACATGCTGACGAAGCACATCTTATTGCTCAGTTATCTTCGTTGTTACCTTACAAAATTAGTGAACACTTGGTGGTGAATAATATTCACACACTGAGACAGACATTGCAAACCATAGAAAATTTTCAATCTTTAAAAAATAATTCAACTAGGTATATGGATTCTAGTAAAACTTATGGTAACCAAAAGAACAAATCGAAGGTAGCTAATGTGTCTATGTTTAAAGAGCAAAATGACCGAAGTATGTCTAACAGAAAGGGCTTAAGAAACTTAAGGTCTAATAATGAAGTTGGATCTGCTCGTAAATCCTATGCTAATGGTAGGACATGGGTAAGAAGTGATCAGATTTCTAGAAATGTGAATATGGGTTCGAGGCAGGAAAACTCTTAGATGCTCCTGATACAGGAGGTGTCTTGAGCATCAAAGCGGTTGAAAATCCTCCTTTTACCAAATCTCAATATAATGCACGCTCAAGTGAAGTAAATAATTATCATAGTGATTTAAGTGAGTTTGTTCCTAAGTTAGGAGATTATCAATTACTCGGTGACAGTATGCTAGTACGATACGCTAACAGTATCTTAGGTTATAGATGGAATATGAATGAATCTGCTTCCAGATTCATAGGTTTGTGTGTCTCGGGACAAACCATTGATGATCTGCATAGGCGTGTATCAAATGCTAAGAAACTCTCAGACAAAATATTGGTCATGATAGGTACCAATGATTTAATTAGGAAACGCAGCTTTGAACAAATGCAGTTATCTTTCAATAAACTCATGAATACATTGAAATCTAGATGTGCTGAAATTACGATACTATGTTTGCCACCTCTTCCTAAATATATGTCATCTCCCAATGAACATTTGTGGCAGACATGGAATAATTTTAATCTGTATTTGATGTCATTGCACGACGAGTCTAAAGTAAAAGTATACAATATAGCACCTTTATTCTTCTTGGAAAATGACCACATAGATAACACTTTGTATCAGAAATTCCTTGGTCATCCTTCCAGAGGTAGAGTAGACATGATACATTGGAATTATGCGGGAATGTCTAAGTTGAAACAATTTTTGTATAGTATGGGTTTTGGCTGTACACCTTGTACATCTAATGATAAAGTGGGTAGTGATATAAAAGTGCAAGCTACCGTACACAAAGTCAATGTTAGTCATTTTAGTGATGCAAACAGCATTGAATGTTATCCCGATGAGAATAACGTTATGTCTTTTCAGAAAAACTAACAAGCGACCTTTGTTTTAAAGTGGGTGATGAAGGTCAAGTTAAGAATCCCACTACTGATAACATTAATCTAGGAAAATGGGAAGAATTTCATAACAGTGATGAATATGAATCAAAAGAAATTCCAACACCAATAAATGCTCTCGGCAGTAACACGTTTACTGCAAAATTAAAAGTTTCAATATTTGATAAATTTTATACTGCTCTCTGCGACACTGGCGCAGAAATTAGTCTGCTTTCTAATACTATTTGGAAAGAAATTAATATTAAGGCTAGTAGACCCAGGCTCACACCTGCGGATAATGTGAGATTGGTAGATTTTTCTGGTAATAAGAAAACCAAAGTATTAGGTATGGTCAAACTGATCATTCAAATAAGTAATTTACAATGTTATGTTCAGTTTTTGGTGGTTCACAATTTACAAGTGGATATCATATTGGGATTAGATGTGTTATATGCACTTCAAGCATCATTAAATTTTAAAGATCAAACAATAACATGTGGCTCCGATGAAGAACGCACTTTCGCGCGCTTCATGCCAATTATTGAAGATGGTAAAAATTTATGTTATTTTGAATGTTCTCATGTCAGTAATCATAATGGCTTGGAGGATAAGTCCAAGTTGAACCTGCATAAGTTTGAAGAGTACATGAATAAGGCTGATTCGCTTACTAACGAACAAAAAACTTTGTTCATAGAGTTACTACTCGAATATCAAGAAATATTTTCTTATAAGCCTGGTTTGTGTAACGATTACGTTCACAAAATGGTTTTAGATACAGATCTACCTATAGTAGGCAAAAATTATCCTATACCTTTTGCTTATAGAGATCAAGTACGTGAACAAATAAAAATCATGCTTGATTGGGATGTTATTGAGTTGTCTAATTCAGAATATTTGTCTCCACTTTTAGTAGTTCCTAAATCTGGGGGAGGTATCCGTTTATGTGTTGATCTCAAAAGAGTAAACCAGCATGTTAAGCTTATTCAAGTACATCCCATAAAAATACAAGACTTATTGGTTGAATTCCAATATTGTAAATACTTCACTTCGGTGGATTTATTGAATGCTTTCTGGCAAATTAATCTACATCCTGACAGCAGAAAATATACTGCGTTTATGTTCGAAGGTATCTTATATCATTTTAAAAGAGTTGTATTTGGTTCAGTAAATGGTACAGCTGTATTCGTTGATGCGTTAAATCGTGTGCTTAAGGACTGTAGAGATTTCGTAGTGGTTTATGTTGATGATGTTATCATAAAATCTCAGGATTTTACATCCCACATAATGCATGTAAGAACAGTTCTTGAAAAATTGAAGCAGGCAGGCATGACGTTGAAACTTGAAAAATGTGAGTTTTGTAGATCAGAAATTAAATTTTTGGGTCACATAATTACTTCGCAGGGGTATAAGAAAGATCCTAAGTATGTAGATTCCATTGTAAATTTGCCTGTGCCCAATTCAGTTAAACAATTGCAAAAAATCTTAGGTTGTTTTAATTGGTTGAGCAAATACATAAAAAATTATGCCATCATAGCACAACCTATGTATGACTTGTTGAAGGCTGGTAAGAAATGGCAATGGAATGATCAAGCTTCTACAGCTTTTAAAACACTAAAAGATAAAGTTTGTGAACAAGTTCTTTTATCTTTTCCTAACTTTTTATACACTTTTTATGTACAAACTGATGCATCAATAATAGGTGTTGCAGGATACTGCTATCAGCTGATTGATGGTAACATCAAACCTCTTGGTTTCGTGAGTAGATTGCTCAGAAGTTATGAAAAATCATACACTTCTACAGAATTAGAGGTTTTAGCCATATTGTTTACTATTGATAAGTTCTGTTCACTATTGAAAGGCAGACATTTTATTATCATAACTGACCACAAAGCACTTACCTGGTTAGAAACGGCGCACACATGGAATGCACGTTTAACTCGTTGGTTTGTACAATTGCAACAGTATTCCTTCCAAGTACAATACTGTAAAGGGTCGGAGAATATAATTGCTGACGTTCTAAGTAGAACATTTCCGATGCAAGAAGGCCTCTTGTATCATGTAAATTCTTTGCAGTTTAAGGAGATATTAGAATCTTTCATTAATATTGATGATTTGATTGTAGCACAAGAAAAAGATGATGAATTGAAAGAAATTAGGCAATATATTTTGCACTCCTCAATTCTTAATGATAATCCAAGAAGTAGGACTTGGAATGAACGTTATTTTCTAAGGGACAATATTTTGTGTGTTAGAGACTTTCATAATGTTCAAAAAGTCAGAATTTGTGTTCCAATTACATTAGTGGGTTCAATTTTGAACAAATTTCATGACTTATCGGGACACTTTGGTGCTAATCGTACACTTTCTCAGATATATAGATACTTCCTATGGAAAGGTATGAAGAAAGATGTACAACAATATGTAGCAGACTGTGATGTATGCATTCGCACTAAACCGAATAAGCATCCGTCTAAACATTTAGCCAAAGTACACATAACCGACAAGCCTGGGAAAATATTGTTCATTGATTTACAAGGTCCATTCACCATGGGTCCTAAACGTGAACGTTTCTTATTTACTATACTGGATGCAGCATCCAGATATTTAGTGGCATATCCAGTGACAAACAGCAACGCTGTTACGGTACTGAATAAATTGTGCCAAGTATATTTTGTACATCTGGGCATTCCAGAAAAAATAATTTCGGACAATGGACCACAGTTTCGTTCATGTCTTTTCAATTCTAAAATGAAAGAATATGGTGTCAAACTTATGTTTACTCCACCTTACCACCCTTCATCCAACATGGTTGAACGGTATCATTCGGAACTTAACCGTTTAATGAGAGTATTGTGCATCGATAACCATGCTAAATGGCCCCAGCAAGTGTCCATGGCTTTGCATTGGTTAAACAATACTATTTCCTCACAAACTGGTTTCGCTCCGATAGAGTTAAGGTTAAATAAGGAACCTAACCTACAAATAGGAAATGTCATATTTGATGATGGTGCACATCAGTCATGGAATGACAAACTGCTTATGGCTCAAATTAAAAGTCATGCAGCTAGATCTAATAAGTTAAACAAGTTGAATTGTAAGCAACTAGATAAAATATCAATTTCTTCTGGAAATCTTGTTTTTATTCGAAATAGACAAAGAGATATGGATGATAATCCAATTAAAAAATATTGTTTTCTCTATGAAGGTCCATACTTATGTATAAAAAACTTTTGTGACTCTCGTATAACTGCCTTACGTTGCAGTGATGGGATTCTTCAGGAAAACATTGCTATTGAACATGTAAAATTGTGGAAATGTTCCAAGGACAAGAAAATTTCTTGGTTGAACACTTTGCTAGATGCAGGTAGCACACATAAAGATGTGGTGCAAAATATACTTGATCAAACAATGCAAGAAAAAAATGTTATTTCTTCATCTGTCATTACAGATGGGTGCACAGTTTGTTCTTGAAACAAACTTACCATTAATGAGGTTGGCCCAAAATTGGTAGTACACCTCGTATAAAATATTAATGTGTTAAGTAACTCTTATAGTTATTCCATATTTTTTTTTAATGGTTGGCCTATAAAGGGTCGTGCTTTAAATATATTTTATTATAGTGATAATTACATTTCGTTGTTAGGATTTACCTCATGGACAGTGAGATACTAAATAATACATGAAACAATTCAGTGCGTCAATGTCACACTTTAGCAATAATTGATAGTTGAACTGTGATAATATGTAATTTTATGCCTATTTGTCTAAGGTACAAGTTAATCAAGTTTTAGTCAATAACACCTAGGGATTTGTACCAAAAATCCAAATGCTAATTTTAATGTGAATTATTTTGAGTTATTTGATTCCATAAAATGAATCAAATACTCACTGTGTGTTGCATAAAGTAAGCCAAGAGATCCATGAGTTGATCCGAGCTCGTTGCACATGCGGTTATGCCATAGAGCATAAAAACTTGGGGTAGGTTCACGTAAAAGGCAATAAGTAAGTCCTATAGTGCCACTCAAGAAACTGAATATAAAAAATGTTATTAATATTTTTTGTCAATATTATTGAGTATTAACCATTTTATTCTAAATGGCGAAGGTTGACAAAAAACTTAATATGAAAAGTGTATAATTTTATTAGCATAGGATATTGAATGGTACATTCAAAAGTTGAAACCTTACTCGAGCGGTTTCTTTTGTATGATTAGATTAAGTGAGTAATAAGACATTATTTGTACTGGGCAGGCGAATAGTGCTGGAAAGTTAAGATTGACTTCATGAAATGTTTCGCATAAGGAATAGTATCTGGCTTTTTGGTGTGTTGATTGCTCAAATAAGTAACATTCGCATCTGATAAATGGCCATGCTACTTGAGATAGCAGTGTATGCAGTGTTGACATTAAGTATATTCTAAAATACTGATTTAAGTTTCAATCGAAAGTTTTCTCACGTCCACAGCAGTGTGAAGTTCCTTTCAACAAAGTTTTCGTTCAGAACAGTATATAACTGATATGTATTTCTAGTTTGTCTATATGTAATGAACAGTAACCATCTATCTTGAATGGTGGAGATTGGTAATAATTTTGTGCATTAGCCAAATTATGAGTGGTGAAGTTTGTGATTATTCTATCATATAAACAATAAGTTATAATAATTTCATGTTTTGTATTTGTTTATCTAAAGTGTTGATGTATAAATTTTAGTAGCTTACTCTACTAGAAAGGATGTAGCTACAAATGTGTCAACGTACTAATCTTTGCTTTTGCTTGTCATTTGACACTTAATACGTAATATGCAATTGAACTTCACAATAACTTCGAAGTTTGAACTTTATTTTTCGTGTATTTTAGTATAACATTATGTCGCATTATTAATGGTTCAACTTAGAAACATGTTAAAGTTTCTTAATATACAAGTTATTTAATTTTGTTCTTTACATTTATTCAACTTGAATATGGTTATATGATATTTGTAGCTCACTCTCACATGAATGATGAGCTGGAAATTTCTTAATATATAGGTTGTAGCCATTCAATGTTGGTATTGTATTGGTACTCTTTTCTTTTAATTATCTGGGTTTCTTTAAAAAAAAAAAATAGATCATATTTTGATCTCATGTGGTGTTACAAGTTTAGTAAATAGTAATTTATAGTTTGGCGTGGGTAAGCCCATTGGGCGCCAGTATGACGGTATCATAATGAGTACCATCATAGCATTAAAAATTAAAATAATTTTTATCAGTTGAAATCTACGATTTATGTTCATATTTGGTAGTTTAAATTAGCAGAAAATTAATTTGCATCACTTTGACTTAGTTAGAACTGAAGTACGTATGTAGACTACACGTATTTGCTATATTTTAATATCTCAGCGATGTAATTTGGTTAGTGAGATATCATGAAAATTGCCAATTTGTGCATAATCGCACATATGTTTGGTTTCTATAGCTTTTATTTGCTCTTTCATCAGTATTTGGGCACAAACATGTATTTAAAATGTATTACTAACATGTACAAATCATTTAATATAAGTTTTGGCAGAATTTCGACGATAAAGATACGATTTGATAAATTGAGCGCCTTGAAAAGTAATCCTAAACTTAAAAGTAATCCTAAACTAGTGAAACATAGCCAACTCAAATAAAGGGAAAAAACTAAGTGGCGCGTAATTAACCTTTTTCCCACAAAAATTGTAAAACTAAAAATAACTGAAAAGGGTGAAAATAAAATACGTAAACATGTAATAGATTATTGTAACATCCATTTTATTGTATATAATTTGTTTTACAAGCATTTTTATGCATGATATTTGTACAATTCAAAATTTGTAACTTGAAATGTATCCGCGAGTTTGTATTCTGTGAAAAAAGTGGTAACAGTGAGAGTTTGTATACACTGTTTCATCTAAAAGATCATCTTGGACTGACGAGAAGTCACAAAAATGTTTCGGAAAGTGAAATTTGAAGAATTTGATTAAAAAAGGAAGATTTGTCGATATTTTATGACATATCAGCGCAGATAAGTATTATGTTTACTTTTAAAAGTTGAAACTTTATCGCTAAAGGCGTAAAAGGTCCAAAGGACATAAATTTGGTGACCGGCTGGAATCACATAAAATGGCAGCCATCTTCGTTTTATAAGGAATCTACGAATAAATATTATACATGCATGTAGATACTTTAAATGAAAGGCCTATTTCGTATATGTACAAAAGTGCTTAATTGGGATGTGGAAAGTGAATTGAACATATTATTTACATAATTCGTCTTGGTTTTCGCAGATTGATTATCGAGCATTTCTTGCCGAATTACGTCGTACAAATCTGCGAAAGATCGGAAGTAATTCTTCTTAGATACAATTTGACTTGAAGTAATAAAATTAAAGTTAAACCTGAAATATGTCAAAAGGTTGATGTAAAGTGATATTTATGCTTCATTATTCAAATATATATAATTGAATGTACTGAACTTATGTGTGAATTGTCTATTTCACTTGTATAATTTTGTTTAAATATATTGTGCATTAATACTCGATTTGGTAATTTTCCATGAGTACTAAAAGGTGAATACATATTTGTGTCAGTAATTTAACAACGTATAAAATATTAAACTTCAACTTCTTGTATTTTATCATGTAAAAGATTGAAAATATTTTCTTTATTATTTTTTAAATTTGAATACGATCCCGACCGTACATTTCAATAAGCCGAGGAAGGAAGGTCGTGATACCATCAAATACAGTTAAACATCTTCTGCACAACTTGAATATTTTTTTATATTTGTCTAGTTGTGTTCTCACTAAAGCTTCAAGATTATGTATCAGAGTATAATGGTGTGTATCATCCCCTTCAATTAAGAGCAGATCAATCGGAATAGCAGATTCATCATCAATTGTACTGATTCTGAGAGGTGCTATCGGGCAATTGCCAGTGGAACAAATAAATACATTAATAGATAATTGCTTGCCATTGATGTGCCTGGCCCTTTTTTCAAATTTATCAATATTCTGAACAGACATTGGATATTCTAAACCCTCCATTGCCTCGTCAAAATCATGTTCATGTTGCTTGTAATAAGTTATTCTCTGAGGATCCCTTGAAACTGGATACAAAGCAGCTAATATACACCACAAAAAGCATTTCTGGTCATTATTTTTTATATTGACCACGGCTCTTCTGTTTTTGATATTAGCAGGTAATGGCACATAAGTGGAACCTTTTAATGGGCTGAATTCAGAAATATTAACATATAACTTGTGCGGAGAGCCACATAGGCTCCATCCGGACTCTTTTGCTGCAAATTCAGAGTGTTTGATGTTCAGTTGATCCATCAAACTGCTTATTATTTTGTCTGCATTTGAATATACCGGTACAGTTTCTGTTATGTGGGGCTGTGTAAATTTTGTGCCATTTGGTTTCTTATATTGTACAAACAATTTGAGGGACAGCTTATAAGACCCATTTTGTGCATTTAGAATTGCCTGCACATTAGGATTTATACTGTTCAAAAAATTCTCAATTCCACATCTTGGCTCTGATTCAAACCGGTAATCCCTAAGTTGGGCATTAAAACTGCTACGGATGGGTGCATAGCGTGGCTGCTTTGCTGCTCTGGCATTAAGAGGTGCTTCATGCTTTCTTTTCAGACCAGATGTAGATGGTTGTGTTGATGATTGTGCAGAGCAAGTATCTTTATGTGTATATGTGAAATATTGCATGTTATATTTTCTATTGCATTTGGGGCAAATTTTTGTGGGAGTTCTGTATTTATCGGGGTTACAAATTTTTTGGTGTCTGGCCCAATTAGAGCTAAATATATTTTTATTGCACTGATTACAATATTTTTGATTCGGCATTTTTGTTGTTTATTATATACAATTTCCTGGGTTTCAAATGAAAATTCTATGCTGGATAAAAAATATCAGTTGGGTTCAGCACTGTGCTTTGTGTGTGTGTGTATGTGTGTATACACTTAATATTTTTGGCTTTGGTATTTATATAAAATTTCCTGGGTTTTAAATCTAATCTCTATGCTTATCTTATGACAGGTTGTAAAGCCAATAGCCCACAAGTAAAAAAAAAAAAATAAATATTCATTCACACTGACTCTAAATATGAGTAGATTACAACAAATATCAGATTTTATATTGTTTAATTAAAGCAAACAGGCCTGTAAGTATGAGAAGCACTGTATTAACACATCTGTTTTCCTCAGTCACTCTTACAATACTGGCTGATGCAATACTCGGGAATTTCTGTAAGTACTGGCGCTGAGGAGAAACATGCAAAACAAAAATCAATACTACCGTCTCGGGAATTACACACATTGCCACAGAGGGGGATACATGCAAACACGGAGCAATTCTAGAGGGGCTCTGCATATTGCATTGTTTTAATATTAGATAAGCAAATTAAACCTGGTATCCAATTAAACTTAAACCAGAAGTAAATATGTGTGTGTAGGTATGGGTTTTTGCTTAATTTCTGGTGTAGCCAATTTTTGACAAGTTTATGGACAAAAATCTAGCTGATGCAACTTTTGTAAGTATGCACAAATCAATCTGAGAAGAGCTCTTCTTTTCTGAAAAATTCCCGAGGGCATTTTTTACAAAAATCTTGGATTAGGCAAGGGTTCCACACTTGAGCAAAAAGCTCATATGGGCATGTTGAGCTTGTTTTAAGTGTAGCAAAGCTGCTTGAGGAGAGCTCTTCCTTTCTGGCGCTGTCCCCACCACAAACCCCACTACTAATAACTGTGAATTTCAGTACACTGTGTGAAATGTGAAAAAAAATGTATGAAATAACTTTGTACCAGATATTCACTCATGTGTTTATTTTTAATATTGTCAATTTTTATTATTGTTATTATTTCTACTATTCAAGTTTTATCATTTCCCGAGCTCCAGCTAAATATTTTGGCAAAGCACATGGTTGGAATAATATCTAACTGAAATTTATTTCTGTTATTATTATTTACAATAAAAATAATATACTTTCTGTTTTTTGTAATTTGAAATGAATGATGCCAACTTCTATGAGCTGGTCAATGGACCGGTTCGAACCCCCGCCCATCACGACACCCATTTGCATTATATACATTTATTTTCAGCTACGCATGAAAAACGCTGGTTTATATCGTCGTGCAAAAAGACACTGATATTTTCTCCACGTAAACTTATTGCACTGCAATAATACCAGCACTTCTAATAATAACTGAAAATTATGAATGATTGCTACCGAGAAAAGATTTTCAACAGAATAATATTAAATGATTTTGAATAAGCTGTCTATGAAAGTAAACGCCATGTCAAATTTCCCTTGCAAAACTTAACTCGCTGCTTTCGCTCCTCTTTGTGCAAAATGTGAAGCTACAGCGAATGCATCTGCACATGTTAGATTGCCGGAATTGGCTTTCGTACATCTCTTGCATGTCATGATCCAAACTTTAATTTTGAAAATCACAGAGAATCCTCTTCAATATTCAGCGTTGTAAACACGAGGAGAAACGAACGCCTTCGTGCATGGACTTCTAGAGCGCTAAGCAGACGACCGAGTTCACTGCCGAAAGAGAATGTCATAACTGGAATATCCAATCAGAGGCAGTTTGGTTTTCATGACGTATACCATCAATTTGGCACAGCTTCTAAGGCCAATTTTTCGGAAACTATTTCGAATTAACGCAAACTATTTTGCACAACGTTAATATAAAATGAATGGCATGCAGTGATACAGTTAAAATCATATTTTAGGTTAGAGTGGAAATGTCCATTCTCTTGGCACACCATCAGCACAGGTTTGCAGTTAATATGTGGTGTGGGATAGTGCATGACAATTTGATTGGGCCGTACATTATCCCTGTTCGCCTGTGTGGTGGCACATATCATGCAATTCTTCGTGATGTTTTGCCTGAACTGTTGGAGGACGTGCGCTTGGCACTCAGGCATGGACTATGGTTCCAACTCGATGGTGCACCACCACATTTCGACCAAAATGTGCGTCACTTCTTCAATGGCTTGTTCCACAATCGGTGTATTGGTAGGGGTAGGCCTGTGCCCTGGCCAGCAAGATCACCGGACATCACTCCCCTGAACTTCTTTCTATGGCGAGAGATGAGACATGCGAAACATCTGTCGTGTCATCCGAGGATCTCGTTGCACGTATTAATGTCGCCGCAGCGACTATAGCAGACACCGCGGGGTTGTTCGCTCGCACTAGAAAATAGTTGATTCGGACCGACGTTGGAACCACGGCCAAAATTACCGTTGCCCAACGGTATGTTCTTAACGTTTTGCCAACCATGTCAAAACCACTTTTGGTTACTTGGGACACTATTTGGGGGGGGTCAATATGGAAAACTACCTGGCTTGCCTCTCCCTGAAAAAAGAACCCCTCTGGTCGTCTATGTATGTCATTAGCCTCCCTTGTACGTACAAAGTGTTCTTTCAAATTTCCAAATATGTAGTCGTCGTGCTAAAATCAAGCAAGTCGTTAGTATTTATTCCTTATTGGTATATTATCATAGATGCCTACTAATAGTTGTTTGGTATTTTATTTAGTGGCTAAAACGTGCTTTCAGGTTTTCAACATTACACACTCCAAATTTCATTCCACAACCCTTAACACACCTAGACGGATAATCATGGCACCGCCGGTGCTGTAAGGTAAATGCACCAGTTTAAGTTACATTTTTTTTGAGAGGCATTGAAGTATATTTCAGATATTTCAACCAAATGAGGGTGATATTGTCACCACTGACATCTACTGTATATGCATAGATGCAGGTTGACCCTGACCAATATGCACAGTTTATCCCCCCACCCCCCATTCTCGGAAGTGCTTAAGTAAACTTAAAGAAAAAAGTCCAGAGAGGTTTAAGTCACGCAGTTTTACAACTTTACGCCTTACTACCACCAACACAAATAACATTAAAAATAGCAGAGATTACGTACCATGCAAGGATGTTATGTTAGTATTTCCATTAAGTATGTAGTTTTGTGTCATATTTTGATTATTGTTGTCGAATTTTACGTTCTCAAGTTAACTGGAACGACAAGGATGAATGGCGAATTGGTTAAACAGACATGGCAACAAAAACAATGAAACCTACATATCGTACCAAGGAGTCGTACCTAGACCTGTACATAAATCAAAAGTTACTTTTTTTCTAATGCTTTGTATGTGCGTGAGTGTGCAGGTGTTTATATTGACATGCGACACGGACACTTTAAGTCCATGCATTTATCACGCATACGCGAACAACAGGTCTAGGTCGGCTAAAAATATTGCATTTCTTACTGATGGTTTGCTCCCAAACAACATTTCTCTTGTCGCATGTTGCTTGTTGTTTCGGTCTGAAAGTTCCCTGTTACAGGACTTAATATATTTATTAGTTTAATACTAGAGCAGCCGGATTTTAGACTAACCTAAAACCGCCGGTGGGGGTCAACTTGGCCCTCATAAGAAATTCAAGCCCTTTTATGAGTAAATAATTTTTTTAATGATGAATGATGTTGAAATGACAATATATAAGATTTAACCTGTTTCACAATGTGCTTTTGCATGAGTACATAAGAGAGCAAGAAAAAAGTGTGATATCACTCAACACATAATACAAATTAGCATATAACATGTTTCAAAATGAGGTTACACATTAACATAAACTATGAATGAACACACAATATGTTCCAAAGTTCGTTAGACATCATCACAAGTTAGCACACAACATGTTTCAAAATGAGGTTACACACGAACATAAACTGTGAATGAACACACAATATGTTCCAAAGTTCGTTAGACATCAGCACAAGTTGAATAATATGCACGTTTAACAGTGACAGCAACACATTTTCCACAAATTAGTGTCTGGCATCCCTCACAGCTGGCAGAAGTCTTATTCTGACCCTTGCACAGTTGAAAGGCACACTTCTTTCGTTTTGTGGTGTGTACTGGAACAATTGGAGGGCATCTGTTGCGCAAAGCACCAGCGCGTAGATCTTCCACCAGCGCAAGAATAAATCCTCGGCGTGAAATTGTGGAGACCGAGGATTCCTTGAAAATTATCCAAGCATTGAGTGCAGCAATGTCAAGAACGTTGTAAAATACGTGAACAGGCCGTCTGCGAGTTCCACATCCTGTACTGTATTTCCTCAGCATCTGGTCTGCTACATCTACGCCACATTTAGTGACATTGTAGTAAGTGACAGTGTTCGGCTTCTTCTTTGCGCTTTCGTCTACAGACACATCCGTGTGCATTGTGCTAAGAATCACAACATTCTTTTTGCTCTTGCACCTATATATCGTGAGTGTGTTGTTTCCATTTCTCAGTGCAACAGATGAATATCGTGGCGTTGAAGTGTCACGTGCAATTGGAGGCAATTCTCGCTTGTTCAGACGCATCGTCCCAACAATTGTGGTTTCTTTGCAGAAAGTTCATGTGCAAGTTTCACAGAAGTAAAAAAGTTGTCAGTAGTGACGTTGCGTCCGGAATTTAGATGTGGTTGCAGTAATTTGAGCACCACACTCTCCCCAAGTTGTACATCATTTGGTCGCTCTTCATCCTGACCCAAATACGGATAGCCATTCAAGACATATTTGGATTTTACATCAACTGCTAACCAGAACTTGATGCAAAACTTGTCAGGCTTATTCGCCATGTATTGGATAAATCTGCATCTTGATTTATATGGCAACAACTGTTCATCAACGGTTATTTCTGGTCCAGGACTTTAGCACAAATAACAGTTTTCCATCAGCTTGTACCAAGTGTCAGAAGCGAGAGCAAATTTGTTAGAGGCCAGACGCTCAGCTCTGCTGCTTCGGACGTCAAATCTGAGATACCGCATGATTTGCGTGACATTTTCTTTGAACACAGGTGGTCCCCAATTTTTGTTCCACAAATCTGCACAAAGTTTTGAATGACCTACTGCACCACGGGCATACAGGAGGGCGAAAAATGCATCCAGATCCTCCAGAGAAACATTCCAGTTACTGTCAACTCAAAGATGACGTCCTGCTTCGGGAACTGTACATGTTTGAATGTGTTTCACCATAGATTTGCGCCAGGCTGAAGCAGGATTTGACCCAATGTTACGACGAGCAAAGGGCGTTGGTCCACTTGCAAGTGTCACAATATTGCGAGCTGGCGTGCGACTTGTGGTGGAAGCGGTGTTGCTAAGGTTCATCGGGGTTCAGACAATACCACTGGATGATATGTACTTATTGTCACTGCGGCCAGCAGAATGAGTGGGCATGCTGTTACCTCGTCCTTGCCCACGCCCACGTCCGCGTGAAAGTCCTTGTCCGCCCATACCAAGGGAAGTCACATTGCCGAAATTTCCCCAGGTAACCAACCTGGTAACCCAGTGATGAAATTGAGGTGCAAGACTAACAGTAAGTACTAATGATCATGAAGAATCGACCTTATATACTTATTTAAGCTTTTAAATGTAATTAAATACAAAAAACAGTTGGTGTTAGTCCGATGCAAATGTAAACAAAGTGGATAGCAGTGTTGCCAATATACTATAAGGAATTATCAGCATCTCACTCAGTGTTGGCAAGTTACAAACAATGACGCATTGATCTCAAAATGGCTACTTTCTGATATATATGAAGTATATTCTATATGTCTCTACGTTTAGTAATGCCATTCTTCTCTTACTCCCGTCACTGAAAATAAGAAACAAGAGCATACTCATTATTATTCACCGAATAATCTAGATATTGTGCCAGGTATCCCAAAATCCACACAAATCATGGGATTATGCAGCAAATGTTCATAACCCGTTACCCGGCAAGACTAGCTTTAAATTTCAATGTAGAGATTGTAAAAATTTATTTCGCAGTGCATGTGTAAATCTAGCAGAAGATGATATCAAATTTCTTCGCTCTAATGAACAGTTATGGCGTTGTTACGACTGTAACCAAGAGCGTCGCCGTAGTATAACCAGCGATACACCTTTGGAAGTTCAAACTCAATGTCCTACACTACTCAAAGTTTATCAGTTGTTAAGTGTTAAAGATGATTTGTATAACTTGAAAAAGTCTAATAAACAAACAGGATGACCTAGGTAAATCAATAAATTTATCTCACGAGAAATTGGACGAAAATTCTAACTTCCTGATAAATTAAAGTGAGTTGTTAAAAACTTGTATGACCACAATTGAGATCCTCAAAAGTGATAACGCGAGATTACAAAAGCAAATTGACAAACTTCATACTCAGGTTGATGAACTTGATCAATACAGCAGGAGGAATACGCTCGAAGTTTGTGGTGTACCAGAGGTTCCAAACGAAAATGTTTTTGCAACAGTTAAAAATGTAGGTCGTGCTCTCAGGGACGTCGTTAGGGGGGCACAGGCCCCGGCAAACGTCCACGTGACCCCGGGAAACTGTTCTGTAGTTGCTGGAAATTTTAGTTTGATGACTAATATTGCAAAATAATCCTTCAGTAAATTTTGCTTGCAGTTTGAAATGTTAAAAGCTGCTGCCACAAAAATACAGTATTAAAAGAGAAAAAAATCACAAGTCAAGCATTAATTATGCAAACTTATGAGTGACTTGGGAGACGAGTATGTGTCATGAGTGTTGGAATTGTCAGGAGGTGTGATCAGTTGGCGAGAATACGAGAGAGAGTAAGGTCTGCAGATTGTGAGAGAGAAGCAAAGTGGAGAACGATTATTGGACGATGGTGTGTGATTGGATCGATGTCTGACAGGGAGGTCAGACAAGTGACACTTGAGAGGACAAGTGTAGGAACAATCTTTATCTATTTGTAAGGCAAGTAATATCCTTTTCTTAACCAATCTATATCGGTTCAGTCATGGAGAGATTAAAACCCATATCTAACCTAAGTTAATTTCTATCGCCATTCCTTTAAATGTAACCTCTTGCATTTATCACATTTAGGCCAAGCGAGTGATAACCATCTGAGAGATGAATGAGAAATAACTACATCACCCATTTCAATTTAGAGGTTCTTGGTTCGAACCCAAACGCAGCATGGGAGTTGCGTTACGTGGTGGAGATGCGTGGCATTGAAAGAATTTGTAATCCCATAATTATTTTTTGTGCATTCTAAAAGCACGGAGTTGCCTGGCTATGAATGGAAAGTCACGTGAGTTTAAAGTTCAATATGCTGCAAGAATCTCGCCGGTACGAAATGTTCATTCCGAGTATCTGGATGTGGGGTTATGGGTCCGAATAAGGACATTCCACGAGGAGCCAAAGGCTAGTTACACGACAATTCACATCACCAGCTTCGATACAGCACGCCCTTGACTGCGTAATATGATACGTTGAAGCAGCTCAGCGGTATTTAGACGGACACATTCTAGCGCTTCGTGCACGGAAATCTGGTGACTTACATGGAAGGAAAATCTTGGACTTGAGTCTTGCGACTGCACATATCCTGAGTTCGAAGGAACGAAAAGGAAAACAACGAATGAATCGTCCTTTCGGTGCAGAGATTAAACTTGCGTGTTTAAACTTATCGTAAGCTGACGGAATGTAAACGTGATTATCCCTAAGGGGAGGGCTAACAAGATTCTGCTTGATTGATTATACTATTCGCAAAATTACATTGTTATTTAATGAAAAAAAAATGACAACCAGTTTTACTTTAATTTAAACAACTTTTTTAACTTTTATCGCTATTTAGTGATTTAGTGATTTGCGATGCGATTAAGTAACCACACTAAATCTGTTGAATAACGCTAAAGAGTGTTTATTTAAACATTAAGGAATGCCGTAACTTGAAATATAAATATCATAATATAAATATACATGAAATTTAAGGTATTTAAAATTCAGAGCTAGAAATTGCAAAAGGAGGAATATTAAGCTATTCTTTAATAAATAGCTGAGAGAGACAATACATATGGATAATAACAAAAAAAATCTCGTTAATATGTGAAATACTCCACACCTTGAATACCGCTTACGTTTCGTTCTACTTTTCATTACAAGTTGGCTTACGCCTAACTATGGTGTTTTAACAAACTAAAAGTCATGGAGACTAAGTCATTCTTATGTCATTGCGCTACAATGACACTGTCATTCCTCTTGCTACGGGTACCTCTGCTCTGTGTACACAATTAATTCGTAGGGGAAGACATAATTAACCTTAAAACTAATGGAAGCGAGCGTCACACTTACTACCTTTAGTAGCGGACATCATTGCAACTGTATTCCTTAAAACATATATAAACACTTGCGCACTCTGTTATATTTCACTACTGGTATTTCTGCGCGTACAACTAAAAACACCTATTATTATTCCTTAGCTAGAACATTGAATCAACGAGCGGGTTATACTCTAACCGAATGGTAGCGTCACTCTGACTACTTACGCCAGCGTATAGTAGCGGACATATAATTGCTACTCTATTCCTAGAAATATAATTAGCGTTTCGTTTTTCACATATTAACTTTACTTTAGGAAAATAAATAACTATAAATTACACGACAATTCACATCACCAGCTTCGATCCTTAAATAAGGCAAAATAAAAATGCACTGCGACTGACTCATGTATTCTCTCGACTATCTCCTTATCAATTTACACTACAATTATTAGTACCAAGGCTCCCATCTTCGGGGCGAGGAGATTTCAGTCATAATAATTACGATGGAGTCGACCACTGAACCTTGTGCATTTCAAAACTATACGTGATAAAATTAAATATCCTCCTTGCGATAATCTTTAACAGTTTAAACTTAAAACACATAAACACAACTGGCGTTACTTTTCGGATCATTAACAAGTTACGGTCTGTTTATGAATGAAAATAAATATGAAACTTTAAAGGACTTTAATTAATTAAAAAACACAATTGACTTCAGCAATACTCT
The DNA here is from genome assembly GCF_977018435.1 of Lepisma saccharinum. Taxonomy (NCBI): domain Eukaryota; kingdom Metazoa; phylum Arthropoda; class Insecta; order Zygentoma; family Lepismatidae; genus Lepisma; species Lepisma saccharinum. The sequence continues at coordinate 74,449,393 of NC_139230.1, read as the reverse complement.
CTGCTGTGACCAACTAAGTACACACACTATGGTGTGATTGAGTCGTATCGTTTATAGTCGAACTATCATAAGTCACGTACCAAATTCATGTAAAAAAAATACCAAATTGTATTTCAAGAGACTACTGCAAGGACAAGGGTCATCAAAATCAAATACCACTTTCAAAATTTAGATAAAATCCTGGGAATTGATGAAAATTTCCCAGGTGGTAGTTCTGTTAGAGCCATCAAGGCATGACCAAAGCTACCGGGTTCGAGCGAACCCCGGCGTTATACCGGGTTCGAGCGAACCCCGGCGTTACTAGGAGCGGAATGACAAGGGTTCGACGGTAGACGTGCCCGGGCTGGCCAAATTCTGGGCGGAATATGATTCAATGTCCGACATCGAACCTTCCGGCGCGCGGAATGACGGACGTACCTTATGCCACATCACACCGACGCGGAAAACCGCGACGAAGCTAGGGCGCAGAGCTGTTGCCTCATTGCCCGTGGCTACCGAAGGAAACATTCTATTTTCGTTTCCTCCGCATAGTAATGTCCTTTAATGCAGCGGGTGATTAGCCTATTGGGTGGGTGTGGTGGGAAAGGACTCTGATTTAAAGCCGAGTATCGACATTAACCATCATTAACATTAAAACTGCGTACTACGAAGCTTGCCTCAAAAATAAAGATTCGCGGAGAGAAAAAAAAACAATTCTGACATGTCATTATTTAACAAATTTCAATTTTCATTTAGTTCGAATGATATAAATAAAAAATTCCGCAACTCCAACACGTAGCTCTAATTTTTCATCACATTTCCGTAAAAATGGATGAAAAGCCCATGCATCTCAATCCACGTATAGATGCCTATCCTTTCAATTTTCATGTCTGTTTAAGAAAACAAGCCATGACGCTTTTTATTTCCAAAAGAAAATGAAAAGGCCCGCATCAATCCACCACGTAACGCAACTCCCATGCTTCGTTTGGGATCGAACCAAGAACCTCTAAATTGAATTGGGTGATGTAGTTATTTCTCATTCATCTCTCAGATGGTTATCACTCGCTTGGCCTAAATGTGATAAATGCAAGAGGTTACATTTAAAGGAATGGCGATAGAAATTAACTTAGGTTAGATATGGGTTTTAATCTCTCCATGACTGAACCGATATAGATTGGTTAAGAAAAGGATATTACTTGCCTTACAAATAGATGAAGATTGTTCCTACACTTGTCCTCTCAAGTGTCACTTGTCTGACCTCCCTGTCAGACATCGATCCAATCACACACCATCGTCCAATAATCGTTCTCCACTTTGCTTCTCTCTCACAATCTGCAGACCTTACTCTCTCTCGTATTCTCGCCAACTGATCACACCTCCTGACAATTCCAACACTCATGACACATACCCGTCTCCCAAGTCACTCACCTAACGTTTGTCTAATTGCTTATTCAGCATTCCTTTCTCTGCTACCTGCTATGCTAAGACTTTATACTTCTTACCCAATACCTTGGGTACGATACGCTATACTGGGAAACTCCCAGCAGCCAATAGGAACACAGTTACATTCCGTCATTTCATGGGACCGTACGTATATAAGCAAACACATTTAGTTTCCTCGGTTAGACAAAATGTGTTTGAGCTTGTAAGAAAATAAGCATGCTAAATCTAAAAAATTGCATCTGAAATATTATGTTCATAGCATAGTGTCCGAGGCTGCCAGGACTTGGGATCCCTCTATCAGAGGGACAATTTTAGCTTCCGTCAGAAGCAAAATAAGTTTGCATAATTAATGCTTGACTTGTGAATTTTTTTCTCTTTTAATACTGTATTTTTGTGGCAGCAGCTTTTAACATATAAAATAATTTCAAGATTTTCTTTCATTTTTTAAAAAAAACCTCTTGAAGGTAACTTTCATATACATTACTGGCGGCACTAATATTTTTGATTGCTTTTCCAATTTGGCTATTATTCAATACATATATACATACATATATATATATATATATATATATATATATATATATATATATATATAATAACTTAATTTACTATGCTCAATTTTGGATGCTTCACATCCTGAGGTACATATATATTTTTATAAATATAGCTTTTTGCTTTTCTTTAAAAATTACAGACATGTACATTTTTCAGACGTACATGATTTCAGAATATATATATTTGGAAGAAATAATTATATATATACTGCCACTGGTAATAACTTTTTATCATTATCTATATTTTTAATTATACATTCACTGCACTGTACTGTACAACACTTGCTATTTTCTTTTTTAAAATGTGATAATTGTAAATGTTTGCTTGAAATATAGTGATTTAGGCTCAAAAAGTCAATTTTGCCCTATAGAAATATGTGATTATAAATGCTTGCTTGAAATATACCAATTGTGGCTTAAAAGTAAATTTTGCCCTATAGAAATGTGAAATTGAGGTTTTAATAAAAGAACATAATTATTTTTTACACTATAAAAATGATAAAAATTGGATTTTTTGGATCTTTTCCCCTTAGAAAATTAGCTGAAATCGGGGTAAAATAAATAAATAAAAAATGTTCCAGAACGTATCATATTCTCTTCTGGTGATCGTATTTGTTTAGCATTAGCAAATGTTGTTTCTATGTTTAATCACCATTCTTTCAATAGTATTAGGAATGGCAATGGAAGAACCTTAGATTTAGTATTAACTAATTTAACTAATATTAATGTCCTTAGATCTACTGATACGATTGTATATGAAGATTACCATCACCCTGCATTGATTGTCGAAATTCTAAATTCTTTTATAAAATTCAGAGAAAAGATCAGTGGCGTACTCACTTATAATTATTCAAAAGGGAATTTTCTTGGCCTATATAAGGACCTGGAGAAAGAAAATTGGGATCAAATAATTAAACATCATAATCCAAATATTGCATTATCACAATTCTACTCATTACTAGACGCAGTTATAAGTGGGTATGTCCCTAAAAGGAAAAGATATAAAATATCATATCCAAGCTGCTTCACATCTGAAATAATACGAACTTTAAAGATCAAAGAATATTATAGGAATAGGAAGAACTTATCCTATTATAACAACATTGTGTTTATAGAGACACGTAGGAATTTAAAGAGTATGATAAGTAAAGCATACAAGTCTTATTTGAGAAATGTTGAAGAAAATATCACTGATAACTCAAAGATGTTCTGGAATTTCATTAAAAACAAAAAGAGAAATTTAAGTAAACAGAAACAAATTATTTTTGAAGCCCAAAATCTTGAGTCCAGCAAGGAAATTGCAGATTCCTATGCTAAGTATTTTAACAGTGTGTATTCCTCGTCTCCCTCATCATATTCAATTCCTGAACCTTCCTATACTGAGGTAACTCATTGTCTTAACATTCACTCAGTTACTGTAACTAATGATGATTGCAACGAATCTGTAAAGAAATTAAAATCGAGTAAATCTAGTGGTGCGGATCAAATTCCTAGTTACATATTTAAAGCTTGCGCTGACGTATTACGCATACCACTTTGTCATATATTTAATCAGATATTAAAAACCCAAATATTTCCCGATATTTGTAAAATTAGTAAAGTAGTTCACATTTTTAAATCTGGTAATGCTTGTGACGTAAAAAACTATCGACCTATATCTATCATTTCCGCTCCGTCTAAGATATTTAAACAAATTATTTATAAAAAAATATTTAACCATGTCAAACCATTTATAACTACAGAGCGACATGGGTTTTACCCGAACAGAAGTACTACAACTAACTTGATCACATTAACCCTTTAAGTACCACACTTTTTCTTTTGATTTTATTGACTGAAATTCTGATTGGATATGATAAGGGGGTTGTTTTAAAGTGATCCACGCAGCAATAGAAAATTTACCTGTTACCAGTTTCATATAAATAACTGTCCTAAAAATAGGACGCTGGTACAATAGGGTATCATACTCAACATATGCACCTTTCTGACAGAACCTAAGATGATATAAGAATTTTCATAGATTGGTTAAAAGTTGCATTGCTACTTCTCTGTTTATTGATTATTACATTTGATACACACAATACACATACATTTTCAAATAATAAGAAAAGGAAACAATACATATATGGAACTCTGTTTGCTTATTGTGTGTGGTAAGGTGTGAAACAATCTTTGCACAATGTTACCTGACATTTCTCACAAAATGTTAAGGGTTTAGATTTGCAGTTCAGTCCTTGGCACCTTCTTTGTTTATCTCTTCGCACAACATAATGTCCAATGCCATCATACCTCACATCTTGAAATGTGGATTGTGGTGATGTTTTCGTGGGTTTTCCAAATGCAGATGGACGTCCTTGTCCTGCCTTCAAACATGCCACTGCAATTGATCTTCTGTATTCCAGCAAGTCCATTCCTCATTGTGATACCTTTCTGTACAAAATCCACGCATTTACAACTGCCATGTCAAGCATTCTTGTAAACAGACACCTATGCCATTTTTTACCTCGAACAGAAGCATTGTATTTGCTTACGAGCCAGTCGTGGTGGTCAACGCCACCCATGTATTTATTATATGTCTTTACAATATGTGGCCGAGGGATGGAAATTTTCTCTCTAGCTGTTCTGCTCCATCATGATGTTTGACACAATGGCTCAATAGTGTCAAAGTTGGTACCGATAGCAACACATTTATTATCATTCCACTTGACAAATAGTATCTCTCCTTCCACATCAAAATAGTAGTCAAATGTTCCCCTTGCATCTTTACTCAATTCTTTTGAATCCTTCAAGGGACACTTACTAAGGCAATTCTGTCTCAACGTACCTTTAGCTCTAATGCCTTTGTCTCGCAAGTGCACAAGTAAGTCTCTGGTGGTAAATAAATTATCAAAAAATACCCAGTAGCTGTTTGGTTCTTTAATTGGTTTCAACATATTGAGCACAACACGGAAACCCAAAACTAAGTCTTCTCTTTCATTGTGTGCTATGTGTTTGCCACAATATAGGTCAAAATTAAAGCAGTATCCACTTTCACCACACAAAGCCCACATCTTATATCCAAATCCCCGAATGAATTGCTTCAGTCCATGGCGGCCATAATATTTCACTTTCATTTCATCCACTGACAAATATTTCTCGAATATGCCCCACCTTCGAAATTTCTCATTCACAGCATTCAATAGTGGACGGATTTTGAAACCTCGATCATGTTTGAATACGTTCACTTTGCTGTTATCATTGAAGTGTATAAAACTCTTAATTTTGAGATACTTATTTCTCGGCATGGTCTTTCTCACAACATCTACACATAAATCATCATCTTTACTCCAAAAGTGCTTCTCACTGGGCACCTTGTGATAGCCTGATAGTAACAGAATCCCTAAGAATCGGTATAACTCATCAACTGATAGAAAACTGCAATTCGTTTTTTATTTCTGTTGCATACTTCACAGACTGTGTAGTAATCAAATTCAAAACGTCGCAATCGAAAAACATTTCAAAAACTTGAAGCGGAGATTTGCCTGCCAATGTAGTTTCCATATCGGCTGCCTGTGATTCTGCACAAAGACCTTCAACTTGCAATTTGGTGTACACTGGGTCACATTTCCTCCAATTTACATCATATGTTGATAGCTGCCTCTTCTTCACTCCCCCTCGTAACTTTCTACTTTTGCTGCAACCAGGTGTAGGGATTTCTTCAGGTTCTTCCACATTCAAAGAAGAAGACTCCGTGTTTTCTTCATTTGGTACAATTTGCAAAAGTAACTCACCAGGAACATTTGCAACCTCCACATAATTTATTTGATCATCTTCAAAAATATCTTCATTGCTGTGGATGTCATTATCGGGAGGCAGAACCACCACCACACTCAGTTCTGCAGAGTTGTCAGCTACGGCTGGATCAAGGAGAATATCCTTTATTTCACTTTCTGTAAGCCCCTTCCTAAACATGTCGACAAAGGTAAGATGATGAATAACGGGTACTGTAACATGCAAGCTGTTACCTCCTGACACGCAAAAATCACAATGGCTTTGCATACACAGCTACTCGTTTGTCTTCTGTTGCAACGAAGCTAGAGACATCTGTGAGGAAAAAGATGAAATTGATACCTTTAAGTTCCAGCGTCCTATAAATAGGACAGCAAACTTCATTACCATTACACAAAGACAAAAACCTCGTGGGTTTGAGATATTCTTCATATAAATCGTATGGAGACCCTTTCAAAGTTATATATAGCATTTTTACACGCCCACTGAATATTGTTTGCAAACTTGATGAATGAAACTGATAGCATGACATAGTACTAAATATTGCTTTAATTAACTGTACTTTTACTTATGCTGTTCTCAACCCAAATTGTTATCTTTATTTATGAACATAGTTATTAATATGCTTTATGGAATAATAAAACAATTGTTTGTTCATAAACTTAGTTTTACATTTAATAAAAATTAAGAAATCAACTGTCCTATTTATAGGACGCTGGTACATACTGGGTTAACCCAATTTGTTTTTGACTCATTTAATGAGGGATCCCCAGTAGATGTAATATATATATTGATTTTGCCAAAGCTTTTGACAAATTAAACTACTCAATTTTGCTTCAGAAATTATCAAACATTGACTTTTCCATAAGTTTATTAAAACTAGTAGCTTCCTATTTATTATTCCTTAATATTATCTAACATTCTTTTAACAAGACTAACCCCATATGCTAATGAAATTATAGGTGATTATCAATGTGGATTTAAACGTAACAGATCAACTACAGATCAAATTTTTCACATCAGACAGACACTTGAAAAAAAGTGGGAATATGATCAAAATGTCCATCAACTATTCATTGATTTCAAAAAAGCATATGATTCGGTCAAAAGAGAAAAAATATATAATATATTAGTAGAGTTTGGAATACCTAAGAAGCTTGTTAGTATGATAAAAATATGCACCAGTGAAACAGAAAGTAAAATTCGTGTGGGTATTAATATGTCTGACAAATTTACAATTCATGATGGGTTAAAACAAGGAGATGCATTATCTCCATTGCTCTTTAATTTTGCCTTAGAATATGCTGTTAGGAATGTAAAAGAAACTAAAGAAGGACTAAAATTAAATGGTGTGACTCAGTTGTTAGCATATGCAGATGATGTAGACTTACTGGGGGATGATGTTAATACAATTAAGAATAATGCTAAAATATTTTTCAAAACTGCTAAAGAAATAGGTATCGAAGTTAACAAAGAGAAAACTAAATATATGCTTACAGGCCGAAACCAAGTGTTAGGTAATAATCAAAATCTAATTATTGATAACAACTCGTTTGAACCAGTTTCCAAATTCAAATACTTAGGAGTAATATTAACAAATGAAAATTATATTAAAGAGGAAATAAAAAGTAGGCTTAATTCAGGAAATGCATGTTACTTCTCTCTTCATAAACTTTTGTCTTCTCGTTTAATATCTAAGAAACTAAAAGTTAAAATATACAAAATCGTAATTTTGCCTGTAGTATTATATGGATGTGAAACTTGGTCTCTTACATTGAAAGAGGAACATAAATTAAGAGTATTTGAAAATAAGATCCTTAGGAAAATATTTGGACCTAAAAGGGATGAGGAGACAGGTGAGTGGAGAAGGTTACATAATTTAGAACTGCATAATTTGTATTCATGTCCAGATATTATTAGAATAATTAAATCAAGAAGACTTAGGTGGGCAGGCCATGTGGCACGAATGGGAGAGGAAAGAGGAGTTTACAGGATTCTTGTTGGGAAACCTGATGGTAAGAGACCTGTAGGAAGGCCAAGACGAAGATTGAGGGACAACGTTGAGATGGACCTAAGGGAAATTGGTAGGGATGGAAAAGAGTATATAGATCTTGCTCAAGATAGGGAAAGATGGAAGGCCTGTGTTGCTGCAGCCATGAACCTTCGGGTTTAAGAAGGCTAGAGAGTTAGTTAGTTAGTTAGTTTGTTAGCTTCCTATTTAAGTAATCGAATCCAAATAGTGACATATATTTAGGTCACCTCTTTTCCGTTTTTTGTGCACTCAGGCGTACCACAGGGTTCAAATTTGGGCCCTTTATTTTTTCTATTATATATTAATGACTTACCACGAACAATGAAATAAAGTGCTTATTGTTTGCCGATGATGTACAAGAGAGTAAATCATGAGACTGACTGTCTAGCTCTCCAATCCGATTTAAATAATTGTTACGTTTGGTCACAAACAAATAAGCTTTCCTTTAATGTCAATAAATGCTTTGTACTTTCTTTTGCTCGACGACATATAAGATACACTCACAAATATATAATTAACATTAATTCTTTAAGTAGAAAAAGTATTACCAAGGATTTAGGAATATGATTAAACAACAAACTCACCTTTGATACTCATATTGAAGAAGTAGTTAACGACTCTTATAAAATACTTGGCTTTGTTTTAAGAAACTCCAAAGATTTATTTAATATCAACTCTTTAGTATATTTATTTAATAATCTTGTACGAGCAAAATTAGAATACGGGAGTACGGTATGGAACCCATACATCTCATACCATATCAATAAAATTGAAAAAGTTCAGAATAAATTTTTACGACATATTTACTACAAAAAATACAAGAGATCTTCATATGCAGATCGCATCTCCTATGTTAAATTACTAAATGAATTCTCATGTGATACACTTCAACGAAGACGCGAAACGGCTGACCATATATTACTATACAAACTTATTAATGGTATACTTGAGTGTGAAAATCTTTTACAGTTGATAAACTTTAACGTCAATTATAAGGTATTAAGAGTAAGACAACCATTTTACTGCAATAAATCAAACACAAAATTCCATCAAAATTCTCCAATCAAGAGATTATTAAGTAAACATAATAGTATTGTCTGAATGGAATTGATTTGGATTTTGCTTTTAATATTAAAAACTTTCTATATAGTTTAAATAACATATTAGATATAATATACAAATAAAACAGATCCAATTCTAGAGTGAAATATTTATAGTCTCAAAGACAATTTATAGCTTTTATCTCATATATCTAGAATTAAATTTTGTATACATATAAATGAATTCAAATTTGAACTTTTGCTTTGTATTGATTATTGCTGTTTCTTATTTAAATAGTAGTATTTGTATAATTTCTTTATTATTCTCAAGCTTTTATAGTTTGTTACTTGTTTATTTTTGTTTCTTCTGTCCTTTAGTTTTTTCTTCTGTTCAAAATTTGTAATATATGTATGTAATTTTTTGTATTTGTGTAACTTTTGTATTTGTATAACTTTTTGTATTCGTATTTATCTAAGGTTTTGTGTAATAATTACTGTGTGTTTGTATCATGTATTATGTATTTATGTAAATTATATTGTATATAGCAAATTGTAATGCCTATTGTAATTGGAGAATTCGCTCTGTTATAGGTGACTGGTTAATAAATAAATAAATAAAATCACTGTCACTGTTTTCAAAGGAAGACGCATTCTGTAAGTTCACATTACCAACACGAAAATGTTGCTGTCGTCACCACTGTTACCTGTATCTAACTGCTCCAGGAGGGCAAGGCAGTCCTTTATACTCACTTCTCTCTTCATCGTTTACACGAAAACTCGCTTGCACACTGGTCGAAAGCTGCACGAACAATGCTGTGGAAAGTCCTGTCGCTATGACTCATCAACACAAGGCCTTCTTTCCTCTGAGTCATCATGATAAGAGGTGCGTGTTTCCCCATGCCCAGGAAACTTCCCCATGCCCAGGAAATAACAATCAGTCATCGGGAATGCGAAAACAGACATCCACTTGAAAATCAGTCATTTTTCTTATAAGGGTCAAAATGACCCCTATTCGCTGTTCTAGGTATTTCTATGATTATTTATTTTAATAATTAACATAGAAATATGAAAATTTGTCACAGTATACTTGGAAGCATTTTAGGAAAAGTCAGAAAATATCAGCTTCGAGGTTCGTTCCATTGTATGTTGAGATAAAGCATGGGATATTGAAAAAAGGGTCAAAATGAACCCAACGGCGCTTCTAGTGTTAATATTGATGCGATACAAATGTCTTTAATTTTTAATTATAATTTGTCAATGTTTTTACTTTTCGTTTCAAGTATTAATAATATATTTTTGGCATGAAATATGCCTATTACGGCTTCAACGAATGTGTTAAATTATTTCACAAGGTTTATCAATGCAGTGGTCGCCCAGATCACTATTGCAATCCATAGAATATTATTGTTTTTTACCTATTATTTTTAAAATTTACCTGGTTTTGTAGTGAGAATGTTCTTGTGGAAGTATTCTGGGTAACTTAACAATAAATCATCACTCAACAGATTACAGTAAAGATCTAGTGGATTACATTTGGATGTGATGAAACCAAACAAAAATACATGCATTAGAATCTTACTTTTGTATTTTTTTCCCCAAGAACTTCAAAAATAGTTTAAAACGTGTTTGTAAAAATCTGTTACAAATATATATAGAAATACTACATATCCAAAAACACTCCCGCCAATGAATGTGCGGATCACTATTGTGAGCCATTGAAATATGACCTCTTAATTACAAGTCAACAATGAATACATTTCAAATAACGCGGCTACACGAACATAGTCCCTGGACTGTTTCAGGGAGGTAGATTGGGAGCCAATGTCAGGAGTATCGTCCAACTGCAGAAGAATGTGGAAATATACGAGTGGATCGCTATTGTGATCCGCACCGCTACTGCAGTGTTAACCAAGTATTTTTTCAGCATAAGGCCATTCGAGGAGAGTTGCTACACCTCCCATACAGCACACATCTCCAAGGGACTTCCATAGAACGTCCACAATGTCCAATTCAGATCCATGGATATTGTGGATGTCCCGTTCTGGATATCCAGAACGAGATATCCATGGGACATCTATTGGATATCCCTTCCTGGATATCCAGAGAATCTCCCATCCTGGATATCCATAGGACGTCCGGTTCTGGATATTCATGGAATATGTGGTATTACGTCCACGTGCTATCACAAATTTGGCATAAATGTCTTGATATCCATGTAAAGATTCAGTCATAGTATCTAGTCTCAATTATGTTAGCACTCAAACTTTGTTATGTAGTAATAAATCGTAAATTAAAAACATCTCCCACAGGAATTGCGTTGTTCGTAGGCTCATTGAATTTTCAGCTAGTCACGTATGCCCGCCAAGCAGGTGAAAGTTGCCACGAGGCTTTCTTTGTGTCTCGTCTCGAACACAACGGCAATTTACATAAGGACGTTGTCTTGCGTGGTAGTCAAGGATAAGCGCTGCTTACTATGCTTATGCGTGTGAATACAAAGTACTTTTCAGATGTGTAGCTACATGTGTGTGTGTGAGTTTGTGTGCGTAAGTGCGTGTGTGTGTGTGAGTGAGTGAGAGATAGAGAAAGAGAGAGAGAGAGGGAGAGAGAGAGTGGAGTGCTTGTTATAAGCATGTGTGTACTCGAGGTCTTCGATTTGTGTAAATCTAATCCAGGAATGTTCTTTTCGTATCCAAAGTATGTGTGAAAAATATCAGCATAATGTCCAGATTAGGTACAATTTTAGTCCGGAATAATCCTTATCCACAATGAAATAAAAATATCCAGAAAATCACGTGAACTCATCCGAAACATGTCTAAAAGTCATCCATATAATGTCCACAACACATCGAAAAATGATCCACAGGATGCCTAAAACATGTTCAAAAATGATCCACAGAATGTCCAAAACACATCCAAAAATGATACACAGAATGTCCAAAACACGTCTTTCCTGGATATCTTATGGACGTCCCCTGAACGGACATATGGATATCCAGGGGACATCCTATGGATGTCTACTGGACATTCCGGGACATCCTATGGATATCCAGAATTTCGGCATGGATATCCAGAGGACGTCCATTAGACGTCTCCTGGATATGTGTGTGCTGAAAAACCTACATTTTTACTCTGCTGGTATTGTTTTTTACCTATTATTTTTGACCCAACCCTAATTTAATCTTGTATCATGTTACAATATCTATAATGAAATACGACTTGAAATTTGAGCCATTTCGTAAAACCATGCATTTGGCCATCTCTCCTAAGAATTAAAAGTGAGATGCCCCACATGATAAATATTATTTAAGGTAAACCGAAGTAGTTTAAAATAGATTTTCATTGTGAAAAACATGCACATCATCAAAAGCAATCATTTAGTTTAAAGAACGCAAAATATTTTAAAATCATTACTTAACATATAAGCAAGAGAACATTTTAAACCGTGTCGACAAATTAGTTTCTCAAAATAGAAAACATTTCGTAAGTAGGTTTATTCATTTTCCTCGCAGGCTTATTCATGGCTCTTTATTTTCCCCTTTCTCTCACGAAAATTGCACCTATCACCATACAACGTTTATGTTTCGTGCATGCACTTCTAACAATACTCTGATTGTTGCATTTTCCTAGTCTTCCAAGCATTCTAAAAACTTGAATTCCTTTCCTAATTGCGAGTCCCGTCAGATAATGATTCCAGAGCATAAGTTCCTAGGTTTCATCAGATATAAAGACAATTAAGGCTTGACATGACAAGTTCCTAGCCATTGGGACTGTCAACCGGCCAGGCCGCCGTTAGGAAACGCGAGGTCCTTGCGAACTATATCCGCGAGGCCCCTGTATTATGAAAATTGAAAATTACGATATCATCCGTTTTATGGTAAAATTCTATGCTAAAGCAAGCATGGTTATTAGTATTATGTAGGGGAAACAGGGTAAGTTGGCGACGTTAAGTAAAAGGTTGATTTTTAACCACTTTTATTTCACCAAAACGCATAATTTTTGGCAGTCTCATAACATGGGATCTGGTCATAAAGATGACCCGGTTTCGATGTGAAAACTCATAAAGTGTCCGGACTACAATAACCTCAACTTACCCCACCTGCTGGGTAAGATGGCGAGGCAACTTAAATTCAGCACAAGTCACATACAAAGTGCCCAATGCCTTCATAATTAGAGCAGTTGTCATGCCAACACTCGCTGCATTCCTGACACTGTATCCAATCTTCACTAGGGCGATCCTCAAATTAACAATGGGGTAAGATGACGAACTCCGATATTGCGTTGTCTTTCACTCGTCATTTTACCCTACACCGTAACACTCGTTTTTTCCCCTTAACACCGTGAAAAGGCATAATGACAACAACAATGCAATACGAATGTCGAACGCTACAATCACTAAGGTAGTGAAACAGTAATAGCAGAAAAGTGAGCCTATACTTACCACTCCACAGGATGACCGCAGAACCTACTTGAACTTAACACCAGCACCTAACGTGAACAACTTTCTCTTGTTACTCCCTTTCAGTAACTGCCACAGGGATGGTTCCGCTTCCAGTTTATCATGCTTGCACAAGTCCCCACATGAGACTCTCAGCTCCTGCAATCTATGATTTTTTGGGCCAAATTCGCGACTTCTTCATTTTACCAACTTACCCCTCTTTCCCCTAATTATTATTTATTGTTAAACCCAAGCGCGTGATCGTCGTATCCCCTTTTACCACCAGTGAAATCTAAAATTTGACACCCTGTAGGGAGGAAAGTATGTGTCTTAATGGCTTTTGCTGATTGAGAACTCGTTACTGCACTATAAGCCCTAGAATAAATATCCTTTGTGTTTGCAGCCATGTACTGCAAATTTATTATTTAAAACCGACGGTCACTCACCTCAGTCTGGAGGCAGAAGCAGAACTAATCTATCATCTGGTGCAGAAGATGAAATACACACTTCTTCGCAATTTGATCCTACATTGCCACCGGCTCACAGAAGAGTTAAATTTAAGATCACAACTGCCACTGACATTCACGGCTGCGACTAATCACCAACAACAACGCTAACACAAAACCCCAGGATTTTGCCATTATTTCCGTTTATCCATCGCGGTGGAATTTGAAGCAAGCGGTATATAGAGGTAGTAACATTTTTTCGAAGTCACCCTTCTGACTTTTTAAAAGCGCGTCCCCCTTTTTCCCTTTTTTATAGCCTTTTAGTAGGTAGCAAAAAAGGGTTCTGAATCGCCCCAAGTCGTACGAGCAAATGGGGAGAGTCGTAGACTTTTACGGGGTATGTTAACCTCACTAGCAGTGTTGCAAACTCTGGGCGAGTCGTAGCCTTTTACGGTGTTTGTTAACCTTACTAGCAGTGTTGCCAACTCAGGTGATTTGTAGCCTTTTACGGTGTTTGTTAACCTCACTAGCAGTGTTGCCACCTCTGACTCGCCAGTGCGATTTGTAGCCTTTTACGGCGTGTATTTTTGTAGCCTTTTACGGTGTGTGTTAACCTCACTAGCAGTGTTGCCACCTCTGACGAGTTGTAGCCTTTTACGAGTTATTTTTGCGCGTTAGTGTACGTACGAGCAAATGGGGCGATGTACGAGCAAATGGGGCGAGACGTAGCCTTTTATGGTGTATATTTTTGTAGCCTTTTATGGTAACCAAGACGGTGTATGTTAACCTCACTATCAGTGTTGCCAACTCGTCGCAGACTTTTTACGGTGTATAAGTTTAAGAGGTCGTAGCTTTTTACGGTGTATGTTAACCTCACTAGCGATGTTATCAACTCGGCAGCCGTCGAATCGAGCCCCAGGTCACGTGACCGGAAGTGGACGAGCAAATCGGGCGACTGGTTCCGTTGCTCTTCAGGCAGGAGAATCGGTCGCTAATTGCACCAACAGGGCCTTTCTTGAAGCAAGAGGGAAAAATTAAATAGTCTGACCAGCGAAAAGAAAGTGATGCACTGTAACATGCCGACGAATGTGTTTGGCTACAACAGAAAGAAAACCGGTGCCTTACTACCCAAGTACGTCAAGATATCCAGCGAAGAGTTCGTCATAGCTCGAGACATGATCGACGAGACATTGGTCGCTTTCCGAACCGATCTGCTAGCCGCCACGGTCGTTCACTTGAACGGCATCGTGAGACTATTCTGACACTCTTGATGCTGTTTATATTCAATTTTAGTCCTATAGTCAGGAGGGTGGGAAAAGGATGAAATGTAGAAATAAATCCTCAATGCCCATAGAGAGATTTATTTCCAGCTTCTTTGTTCACATAGCAAAGTAAAAACTTGACTATTATATGGTTTATAACAAAATCCCAATAGTCTGTCTTGCATTACTGGATATTATGCAAGAAAAGAAACACTATGACGATATGATTTTGCGCCGGGGAAAATGTAGGGTTTTCGATGTACAGTTTGTCGCCGACTTCGATGTCTATGGGTTGCGTTGCATCCTCGGCAAATAAAGTCTCCCTGCTTTCAGGATGTGTAAAATCGATCAGTTCCATACCTCTGACTTTCGGTTGGTCGCCGATGTCAGTTACCGTCATGGTTGGATAGTGTAGAGTTTGCTGTAGCGACCAGTACGAAACCTTGACAAACTGAAGTTTGCCTCTGATGTAAAATTGATGGTAGGCTTTGACGGAATTCAGCGTGTAGAATTTGCTGCGAGGATTGAAAGGGGAAGGGACTCGATTAGGGATGCTGTACTGCTCAGCAAAGATGAGAAAGTCTCTCTGGCGCTGCTGTCCTGTGGACAACTTGTTTGTTGGCTGGGTGGGGTCGGGTGGGAGGTGGGGGTTAGCAAGGACTGCTCGATTTCTAACACCCTTTCAATGTTGCCAACTTACATGGACGAAAGGTCATTGAGTCAGGGCCGGCGCTAGTCATTCTGCCGCCCTGAGCGGTGGCGGCAGGTGCCGCTCCGTTTCTACCACCCCCCCCCTTCCGACATTACGCAGAAACGGGAAATTGAAAATCGATATATTCCTAAGTAAAACATCAAACTATAAAATAAATATTGAGACTTGTTACGCTATTTCAATACTATTAAGTACAATAGAATATCTCGCTCGACCACACTCAAACTTTAAAAAATGCGACACTAATTTTGTATTATTATTATATTTTATGAAAACACACACACACACACTCTCTCTCTCTCTGCATCTCTCTCTCTCTCTCTCTCTCTCTCTCTCTCTCTCTCTCTCTCTCTCTCTTAAACGTATCTTAAATGTAAAAAGTATTAGGAAAGAAATGAAGCCTTGACTTCATATGGTTACCGTTCTAGGTCTGTGATATATAATTGGATTTTTAAAAGAATTACATCTAACATTCCCGGATCACCCGCGTTTGTGTTCTAAGGTCTGAATTCTTTCCTGCGTTGTCCTCGCATAAAGCGGCTCTGGAGTTCACCCAGCCTCAAATCAATGGGTACCTGGGGCAACCCTGGGAGGTAAAAGCGCCCGGAAAGTGGTGCTGATCACATCACCTTCAAAATGGCCGAGATCAAGATGTGTGTGGCCCTACCCCACATCCATGGCATGGTGATATGGGGGTTATTCCTGAGTAAATAAAAAATAGTAATCGATCAGGCAATTCGATTATCGATGGCGGGGAAAGAACTTCTGGTTTGACCAAATTCCCAATGTAAACAAGTGAGATACAAATTATCTTCGAGCGTATATTGCAACAAAAGATCCACACCGACTGGATCGCTTGAAATTTGAAAGCGATAGATATAAACGAAAGTATCTGGAAAAAAATGGTTAATTCCCGAATCCTTTAGATGCAGATATAAAGGGACAAAATACTAACATTTTCCAAGACAATGTTGATCTTCTACCAAGAGTTTCGGGCGAAGACTTGTGCAGGTTGAAATAAACCTTACATAAATTATGAAAATTGAAATACTTCAATTTTACAAGAGTAAAAGGAATAATTTTCGACATTGTGTAGTCAAACACAGCCCCTTTAATTTTATCATATGGCTTAGAGAGAGCGTCGTCAGAAATTCTTGTAGGGGGTAAAGGCCAGTAATAAGAGTAGAATAGTAGAAATAATAATAATAATAATAACAACTGTTATAAATGTTATACAACAAATAATTACTAAACTAATGAAATAAACAAATTTATTCGAAATGTATTATTATTATATATTTATTAATACTATTCGATTGCATATCCAGTACAACAGTTAAAATACTGAAATGCAGAGTTACTGTATTTTATTATTAACTTTTGCAAGTGTCGTTCATAAAAATACTTTATTTTACTAATAAAATTTACAGCGATTACATTAAATTATAATTTTTGGAATTCTGGATGATTATAAACAGTTTCAATTTTTAAATATAGTCAAGACATGTGCGTTAGACGATTATGATTTTCGAAACACGTAAAATATTTTCATTTGAATTACTCCGGTGATGTAGTGTCGACTATATAGAGCCTATTCCTTCGTGTTTGTGTCCAATCATTTCGCTTTACTGCCTGAATGCACTGATTTTTCGTATTGGATCTGTCTGAAAACTATGCATAGATACCCGAGAAAAAATATTTGTTCCCAACCTTGTGTCGTAACCACAAGCCACACAATGATTGTCGCCTTTTCTTAAGACCCTGCCTTTACACCTTTGAACTCCATGCTATTCTATTGACAACCGGAAGTAAAGTTCCCGCCCGCGCCAAGGAAGCACAGAAATGTAAAAATCCGGTGAATAGCCCCCATATGCACAGGGAACTTTACCTTTGCATGCAACATTATTTTTCGTATAATGCTATGTTGCATAAAATGGAAACAAGCGTGTTTCAGACATGATTGACCGAAGATAGTATTTTTATTGGCATATATTAACTGCCAAGTTATAATATACGTAATATTATAACTTTCAAGTTTTCCATAGGCTTATTTTTTTCTTCACCCCCCCCCCCCCTTTCCGCCGGCCCTGCATTGAGTTCGAGTGCGTCTGTTGTACCGAAATGAAGGGCAAAACCGTACATAGTGAGAGCCGAGAGGTGATTTCGAATGTTGTTAAATTTTTTGACAACGAAGCGAGAAAAGGATGTTACATGTTTCCGGTCAATCAAGCTACAAGCGAGCTTTCGAGAGCTAACGTCACTCTCATCTTCAGGGATTCCCTTACGTGATCTTAGCTCTCGAAAGCCGATCCGGAAATCACCTGGCTGATTGCCGGAGAAAACCTCTTCAAATCATTCTCTCTTTTTAAAATGTAAGCTGTGCGTATATTTGACGGGTTATTTATTTACATAATTATTGTTTATGCGAACCTTGCCCCCCAATTTATCTTAAGTTAGCGCCTCTGGCCTGGTCCCCCCAATCGCCGCCACTCTTTCTAAGGATATAATTATAATTAAATTAAAGATAAAATTTGTTTCTTAGATGTTTACTCTCGCATAGTAAGAATCACAACCATGACAATAGATTTTATTGTTATTAATTATTTAAATCGGGAATCGTAACGAACGCTATCCATTCTTTTCAACCACTGACCGCGCCACCCTGAACGTTGCATTTTGCGGGGTCCGACAGAATTCCATCTGTCAGAGAACAGCTGTGAGGCAACGTGGCAACAGCGTGCCATTTGAGAGCAGAGGAAAAGAAGGATATCCCCCATATTCTCGTCTGCTGCCTTTCACCGGGTCAGAAACAAGTGGGGGTGGATTTTAGTTCTCATATTTTCCGGGTTTTTTCTTCTTTGCTGAGCAGTACAACTCGGTGACCGTTCTCGATTTCAAATTATCGAGGTTGGTGTTCAATGTGTTGATATTGGTTCGAAGTTCATCCTGGACATCGTCTAGTTTGTTCTGCGCGGGTTCCAGATGCTCGGTGATGTAGGTAATGATGTTGTGGTACGAAGGTTTGATCTTGACATCTATACGAATCGCCTTGAGCTGCTCGTTCAGGTCGCGAAGCTGAGTACTGAAACTCGTCAAGGCCGATTCTTGACTTGCTTCCACGCTCACGATTTGAAGTTTGACATTGGTAACAATATGCTGCAGGCTTTCTACGAGTTTCAACTTTGAATTTTGCGTTGCGAGATCGTGTACTTGGTTTCTGATTTCTGTTGGTTGGTGGGCAGGTCAGCGATGTTTCCTCGAATTTGAGCAATATCCTCTTGGATGTTTTTTATGTCCTCGGATTTGAGAATTCGGTTCACGGTTCGCTTCAATTCCTGTGATGTTGGTAAAGTGGCCACGGTACCCTGCAGTGCGGCCAAGGCATTCTTCACGGCTTCGAACTCTGTGGCGTCGGCCACGGTACTCAGGGCATCCTGGAGTCGCGTCATGTCATCCTGCGTGGGCGTCGATTGCTGCAGGATTTCCAACTTCCTCTGTATGTCATCGATCAGATGGTGGAAGTGGGAAAGTTCAGTTTCGATGTTCGGGCTTTCCAGCCTGACAATCTGCTGCTGTACTATGCTTAGGGTTTCGGTGATACCAAACAATTTCGATTCCAACGCTTCCTGAATATTCGCGAGGTCAGTTTTCATGGTTGCCAAAGTGTCCTCGATGTATGCCACGGTGCCTTGGATCTTCCCGAAATCTTCGTATGTTCGTGCTGGAGTTTTATGTTGGTCACTGACTTCCCTAAGACTTTGATTTCCTCGGACGACGGAAGATTGTTGATTGACTCTTCGACGATTGGAAGTTTTTCCCTGATGGTTTGCACCGAGTTCTCCAGTTCAGCGGATGATTCCAGTGAAACAAAACTATCTCTAAAGCTCCCGATTTCGTTTCGTAAGTCTGCTACCGCCTGTTTGATCAGGAGAATGTCTTCAGGTGACGAGTTCGTTTCTAGTTGGATCTTGATACCTGCGATGATGCTTTGAAACTCGCTCAAGCTAGCTTGGATGTTTGCATTCTGATCCTCGAATTTGATTTTTAGCTGAAGGACGTCTCCAGATTTCTGAAGCTTGAACAGTTCGTCTCGCAGGTTGGTTATCGCTTTCTGAATGTCCATCAAACTTTCAAAAGATGATAATTTGGCATACTTGGCGACTAGGGAATCGAGTTCCTCTTCGATTTTGAGGATAGAATCCACTAGTGTTTTCTGTAGACTCGTGATTTTATCCTGTATACTCGAGGAAAGAGTATTCTGGAGAGTCAGTAGGTCGCTACGAAGTTTCTTCACTCGCTGGTCGAGTTTCAGAATTTCAGTGTTGTCAGGCAGCACAATATTTGTGCCACCTCTGGAGTGACCGAAGATATTGTTAGGCATATTGATGACACTTACTATTTCATTAGTATATCACTTTTACTAATCTCCCAAATTAATATAATAGTCATTAGGTTACCAATGAATTTCTCCCCAAATAAATATATCTGAAATTTGGCTTTCTGTCTTCCAGAAAACGGACCCATTACAAGAGCCATCCACTTCATCTTCTGTCTCCAAGACGAAAGATCCCAGAGTCACCTGCCCATATTGTAGCGTTCTCCAAACCAAATCCCATTTAAGCCGGCACAAAGCAAAATGTCAACAGCGCCTTCGAAACCCAAGAAAACCTACCAATGAAAGCAAGCTTTGCGAAAAATGTGGAAAAATCATAGCATCGTCAAATTTGGCCGAACATCAAAAACTTTGCCGTGTGCAAAAACGCAAGTTTCCCAACGACGATGCCAGCCAAGCACCGCCTGTTCAAAAGAAAATGAAACTCCCGGAGCCTGTATATGACGGGGATGCCGAACCTATTTTACCTAAGAGAACAGCTTTCAGGAAGAAATTGGCCGACTACAGCCTGAACAACGGGGATTCGCCCTGTAGCGCAAGTATATTCCTGGAGGATAAGAAGGAGAAAGTGATAAAATTTTCAACACAATTTTCAACAGGGGTCCTTTCAAAGTCAGTCTGATATTAGGTTCTGAATTTTCCAAACAACCGGGGGACATTCATGTGTTCTTCCATAGAACCCAGCAGCAACACGTACTGGAAATCGACAGGCCGGGGATTGGGGATCGTTACGATAGGTTGACGGGTTAGCTTCTTCGGAAACTAGAAGAGTTCCAAGAGAAGGGTTCCGGGTGGAGTGTTTGCTAAGCAAATATACACCATTTTCCGGCTCAAATTACGTGAAGCTCCCAGAGGTGATTGAAATCAAAAAAGCAGTTTTGAACATCAAGAACAACGATACACAATGTTTCAAATGGTGCATCCTTGCCCATTTGCATCCAGCGAAAAAAAAACGTGCAGTGTTTCGAGCTATATGCGGTATTCAGAAGAATTGAACCCATACTTCCAGAACATCGAGTTTCCTGTCGAGCTTCACGAAATTGAAAAAATCGGGAAGGCTTACAACGAGAAGAATGCAGTCCCAATCGCCGTCAACGTTTATGGATATCTTAACGATACCAAGGTGAATGAGTTGCAAATAGATCCGCTTGAGATCCGTGACATTGATTAAGAAAGTAAAGAAATTAAAATGATAGACTTGCTGCTAATAAAAAATGAGGAAAATCATCATTATTGCATTATCAGTGATCTATCAAGACTGGTCCGAAGTGGAATAACAAAACACAAAAGTCACATCGAAATATGCCACAGATGCCTGATATTCTTCCGTGGGCAGGGTTCAAGATCGGCCAACGACAAGCCGAAAGAGCACCTGAAGGATTGCAGACGACACAAAGCTGCAAGGTTCGTGTTCCCGGGGGGTTTCCACGAGTTCAAAAACCACAAGGTCCTGTGCCGACTTCGAAGCTTTCCTGAAACCGATGGCTATTTGCGATTCCGATCCAGAAAAATTCTCAACTACAGCGTATCAGGAACACGAACCCTGCAGCTATGCTTATTACGGCCACTGGATCGAAGGAGCCGATGCGACCCTTTATTTACCAGGGACCCGAGGCAGGTAAACAATTTCTCCAATCTCTTGTGAGAGAAGTGAAAAAATGTGGGAAAGTTCTCTTAACGGAGAAGAAGTTGGCTCTCAGGAACATCGAGAGAGAGAAACATGAATCATCAACACACTGCGAAAATTGCAATGACAAATTTACTGATATGTCCGAAAGAATAGTAATGAAAACATGCCATCATGATTACATAACAGGACACTACATTGGGGCGAATTGCGGGAAATGCAACTTGAAAACGCAAACAGCGAAATTCGTGCCGATATTTATGCACGGTCTCAGTAATTACGACGTACACCATTTTGTTAAGGAACTTGGATACGATAAAAATCGTATCGAAGTGATTGCTGAGACCGACGAAAAATATATAACTGTCAGCAAGTGGGTGAATGTACCACCCGATTACAAACTTGTGAATGGTAAAACAATAATTCCCTGCGAGATGCCTCTTCCATGTGTGCCGAGGGTAAATTACCCAAACAAGACCAAGTTGAGATGCGATTCTTGGACTCCTACCGCTTCCTCCAGGCAAGCTTGGACAAGTGCGTCGCCAAATTGGACAGGTTCGAATTCACCAGAGAACACTATAAAAATGTGCCATTGGATCTTATTCGTAGGAAAGGCGTGTATCCCTACGAGTATGTCCACTGCAAGACCAACTTCGACGAAACAACACTGCCGCCGAAAGAGGCTCTCGATTCCACCTTGACGGAAATAGTTTTATCCGACGAAGACTACGAGCACGCCAAGCGCACGTGGAACGAATTCAAATGTAGAACACTGGGAGACTTCCACGATCGCTATCTCGAACTCGATGTGCTGCTTCTCTTCGATGTGCCACAGACGTTTCGTCGAACCGTGATTCGGGATTACAAGATCGATCCTGCACACTTCGTCAGCCTGCCATCACTATCGTGCAACGCCATGTTGAAATCCACCGCTATTAAATTGCATCTTTTTAACGAAAAAGAATGTGACATGCAGCTTTTTATCGAAAACTGCATAAGGGGTGGCATTGTCCAGTGTTGTTTGCGCCATGTCGAAGCCAACAATAAGTATATGAAGGATGAATACGATCAGAATAAGGAAGAAAAATACATCATGTATTTCGATACCCACAACCTATACGGCTTTGCCATGAGTCAACACCTGCCGTGCGGTGCATTCAGATGGGATTCGAAGGTGACGAAGAAAGAACTGGAAGAACAACTAACTGACGGATTTGAGGGGGATGAAGGTTTCTTCGCCGAAGTGGATTTGGATTATCCTCCGAAATTGCACAAATTTCATATTGATTTTCCTTTGGCTCCCGAGTTGAAGTTTCCCCCTAACTCCCGACAGCCTATATTGCTCTTGACTTTGGAGTCGAAGAAACAATATATCGTTCATTGCAAGCTTCGGAAATTTTACATCCAGCAGGTACTTGTAATCACTAGATTGCATCGCGTGTTGCGATTTGCCCAAAGCAAGTAGCTGGAACTCTACATCATGTTGACCACCAAAATGAGGCAGGAGGCGACATCAGACCTAGACAAGGACATGTGCAAACTGATGAATAATTCGATTTATGGAAAATCCATGGAAAATGTTCGAAAATCTCAGGATATCAATTGAGTTTCAGACAAGAAGAAATGCGAGAAGTGGGATAGCAACCCACGTTTCAAAAGCAGGAAAGTTTTCTCAGAAAATCTAGCGTTATTGCATCTTGACAAAAACACCATAACGTTTAACAAACCTACTTACGTCCGTGCAGCCATTCTCGAGCTGTCCAAGCTCAAAATAGTACGACTTCCACTACAATGTCATGAAAAAGAAATACAAGGATAACATCCAGCTATCATACATGGATACAGACAGCTTCGTCTATGTAATGGAAAAAATCCCTCCAAAGACATGGAAGGAGAGCTAAAAGATCATTTCGACACATCGGGATATTCGCCAATCAATCCATACAACATTCAGCCGAGGAACAAGCATGTTCTAGGTCTGATGAAGGATGAGATGAACGGCGATATCATCAGGGAGTTTGTGGGGCTCAGGGCCAAGATGTATTGCATCAGAACAGATTCTGTCATCATCAAGAAATCGAAGGGGTCGGGAAAAGAACGGTTCAGAAGAAGATCACGATCGACGACTATGTAAGCTGCATTAAGTCGAATCGTTCCATCATGCGGAAAGAAAGGCGGGTACATAGCAAGGATCATAATGTGGCAACTGTGAAGCTGAACAAGGGGGCGCTGGATGATCGTGACGACAAGAGGAGAATTTTAAACTGCGGTATTCACACTGTCTCGTGGGGATACTTTCCAATCGATAGGAAGTCCGTGTCATGCAATATTTGTCCGAAGCAGAAACCCGAAAACTAAGAACTAGAACACCAGCTGCCCGATGACAGCACCTACAACATGAATTTATTACTGATAGTTAGCCCATCACAACACAGAAAATACTATTAAATTGCACTTATTTTGAGCAATGCAACCGAAAGGGGTTGCATACCAAGTCCCTTATTCGGAGTTAAAGAATTTGTCGAGATTGAATTCAATTCTCACAAAGAAGCAGTGCGAGAAGAAGAGCAAATGCTTGAAGAAGGGCCACGGGATGAAGCTCCTGCTCAGCAGGCCTCAGCTGAGCGAGTTTCAAAAGTCCAAGACACAGAAGCAAGGGAGGTTTATTTTCAGTATCCCTGCTATCCTTGCAGCTCTGGGAGCCGTGGGAAGCCTCGCGGAGCCTCGCAGTGCCGCGATCGCCAAAACCGTGATCGACGCCAAGAAGAATACAAAAGAACTCGAAGAGCAGAAAAGGCACAACCTCGCCATGGAAAGCAAGATGCTCGAGGCTACTACGGGTTCCGGAGTGGGATGACGACGAAGAAGAACGAAGAAGCAGAAAACTTTCGCAGGATTGAAGAAATTCAACCTTAAAAAAAGGTGCCTCTTTCAAACGAAGATATTGAATCTCTAGCGGAACTGTTCGACGTAAGAAACTATAGGGGAGTGTTCATGTCCGACACCTTGCCAAAAGACGGACCTCAAAGTGGCGGCGAAAGCGGAATGGTCAACTTGGACGCTTCTCGCAACCCGGGAACCCACTGTGTATGTTACTGGATCACCGATGACGGAAGGGTCGCTTTCGTGTTCGATTCCTTAGGTGGCGTGCCGCCTATTTCGCTCGCGAACTACCTGAAATCATCCGCCGCCACGGCCGAAATCTTTTACAACAGCCAAAGGATAAAGGGTTTCGACGAAGTGGTGTGCGGTCATCTGTGCATCGTCATGCTGGTCATTCTTTCGCGACTAACCACCAGCAGCAGCGGTTCAACCCCCTTGGAAATGTTTCAGAGAACCACGGATTTGATAAAAGAATAGTGACAAACAACAATGCTGGTCCTGCACTTGTCCAGCGACACTTCGGTCCTCAGACTGAAACTGCATTGCGACGTGGTGAAGGGCACGTTGCAGCAAGAATCCTTGGAGCCTTGGAGCTCGTGGCTTTCTTCAGCATGTACCTGATTCCCAACGTCACCGAATACAACAACATCCTTTACGTGGGATGCAGAAAGATCACCGTTCCGCCCGGCCAGTACAACTTGACCACATTGCAGGCCCAGTTGCCACCGAACATGATCCTGACCGAAATTCAGTCACCCATCGCGAGGCGATCACTTCTGCCACCGAGGAAGTAAACCTCGGATCCATGGGAGAGCTCTTGGGTTTTCCCAACGACAACAAGTTGGCACCGGGAATCAAGCACGTCGGGTCATCCATCCCCAAATTCCTGTCCATAGAAACTTTGAACGTGCACTGTAACCTGGCACAGGGCATGGTCGTGACGACGAATCATCGGGGACGGACCCACAAGGAAACTTGCATAATCGCTAAATTCAAGCCAAATTCCCAATTCTTGGAGCCGATCCGGCCACGCCGATCTTCTTCCCCCTCCAGCACGATAAGTTCAGCGAAGTGGAACTGTCCGTCACGAATGAGAAAGGCGAACTGGTGGATTTTGCCGGAGTCACAAGCACCGCCGTGTTGGCCATCGCATGATGAAAATAGTCGCGCCGCAATAAAATAGCCGGCGGAAATTACTAGTATCGCCTCGCGATGGACAGCATAGAAAGCTACGAACTGCAGACCTTCCCCCCGAACAGGAGAACGTTCGGTAACCTCAACGAGCCGAACAATTATATCGTATTGGACGTGGACGTAGGCGACGGGTTTATACACCCGCATTGCGCGGATCTGTACATGAAATTCGAAATAGTCACCAAGGAAGGCAACGCCGTCTACCCCGTGGGAGCCAACATAAAACTGATCGACAATTTCGTGCCCCATATATTTTCCCAGGTAGAAGTGAAGAAGCACGGCACCGTCATCGACAGGCTGGATAACCCCGGACTGACTTCCTGGCGACCATGACGCTCTCGAAGCCTGAAAGTTCATACTATCAAGCGGTGGGTTTCGAGAATTAACGACAAGTTGGCCTGCAAGAGCCATATCGCGCTGTTCCCTCTCCGGCTCCTGTACAGTTTCTTCTCCTACTAAAAGGAGGTCATGTGGAAGGGCGGGTTGAGGGTCACTTTCAAGAGTTCGCCCAACGACAATAACCTGTTCTTGAGGTGGAAGACCACAACGGCCGCGGGTGCGGCGGACGACTCCAGTCTCCCGGCCGAGGTGAAATGCGTGATCAAATCCATGGAGCTTCGGATGCCCATTGTGGAATACGAGTCCAACCACGCCACCTAGATCAAAGCCGGAATCTTGAAAAACCCGAACGTTCCGCTAGAGTTTCAAATGTACCAGCTCCTGCAGAGAGTGGTGTCGGGTCGGTACTTCGAGTTCGACGTAACCACGCAGTTCAACAGCATTCAGTACGATATGCCCGATTTCGCGGTGGTCGCGTTCCAGACCGCCCGCGACGGCAGCCAGGACGCGGATTTGAGTCTGTTCGATTACTGCAAAGTCAGGAACATCTACCTGAAGAACGGCCGCAACGAGATTTTTTCCAGGGAGAAATATAACCTCGCACCAGACGATTATCTGAAGCTGTACGAAGCTTACGATGCTTTCAAGAGGGTCACCATGGGAGGATCTGCGAACATGTATTACGCGCCGGCGGAGTTCATCCAGAAATGAACACCTCAAGATCTTCGTGGATTTCCACAAGGATGTCCCCGAGAACACCCTGTGCAGCGTGGTCATGATTGCAGGGAAAAGTTTTGTTTGAAATGTAAAGAACGAAAGGATCATCGAACAGTTTTGATAGATTTTATTTTATTTTGTGTGTAAATACAAAAATAAATACAGTTTTTTTTTTAAATTGTTACATTTTTTTAATTTCCCTCGTTACAAGCCCCAACCGAGTTTTCTTTTTATGTACATTGCCATTGTCGTTCCCAGAGCAGCCAGTCTTTCTCCCAGGCTAGCATCTCTGCTCATCACTCTCCGTAAAGCCCTGTGCTCCAACTGCTGGTCGGCCTCGTGCCTTTGCAGCGATATCCTCTTTGTCGCGGTATGCCATATCGTGGTCTTTGCAGGCGGCATCCAATGGGTTGACCCCGGGATCGCCTCGATCCAGTCGGTTGGCGAACTTGGTGCCGGGACCGCAGTATTGGTAGCCTGGAATATGCATCTCGAAAGGCAGCTTGTTAATGATGTCTTTGACGAGCCCCTTCCCTTACGCCTTCCGTTCCCACAGTGATGGATTGGACGCGATGGACCAATCAGGTGGCTACTGCCATCTCCGGACATAACCCCCTCTTGATTTATTCTTGTGAGGTTATGTAAATCACGGTCTACACTTCACCTGTATGTGACCTTCGTATCTCCGCCGGAGAATTGAAAATACCATCAACTCCATCACCACTGACATGCTAGTGCGCCCATGAGTCGAGTATCGGCTAGAAATTTTGAGGGTTACGAAAGGAGCACACGTAGAAGTGCACAAAAAAAATTGATTTGCTTTACATAATGCCACAAAGAGCAACGCTCTACGTTCAAGAGTTTCCTCACAATAGAAATTGAAAATAAGGGGTGTCTCATGTGGACACCCTGTACATTATCGAAGTGTAAAGGATATCAAGACCTGATCAAAGAAAGAAAAGTTCCAAAGGGCGATTCATATAAAAAAATCGGTAGACAGTATAATGAGGCGAATCATTACTTGATCCTTTTTATTTTATATGTTTAATTTATTAATCTAATTGGATCAGTCGGGTTTTAGTGTCATGTGTTTGGAAATGTTGTGGATGTCTATGTATTCATGTACGTGCGTATTCTTGGCCGTTGGGTAAGTAGGTGTGTTGCTGGACAGCCGACCAGCGGAAAGTTTCCAGTAACGGTTAGGTGATTAGCGGGACCTATATAAGGGAAGGG
The DNA here is from genome assembly GCF_977018435.1 of Lepisma saccharinum. Lineage (NCBI taxonomy): Eukaryota > Metazoa > Arthropoda > Insecta > Zygentoma > Lepismatidae > Lepisma > Lepisma saccharinum. The sequence goes on along the minus strand of NC_139230.1, from coordinate 74,421,336 downwards.
AAGGGAGCAGTCGTCTGTGGAACAGAATCAGTGATCGGTTAGTTCGTATTAACTTTCCAGCCTGATCATTACCAGTGCATAGTTAGAGTTCGGTTAGTTCATTGAACTCTCCAGTCTAATTATTGCCTATTTTTATGGGAGCAGGAAAAGGTTTATTATCCATTTTTCCTTGACTCATCTCACTCAACAGGTCGCTAGGTGCCGTGGCTTGCCTGGAGATGAGGCCTTGCTCGAAAAGGTTTATTATCCCTCCAGTCGCTCTCAGATGTTTGGTGTAACACAGCGAGGTAAAGAGGTGTCTTTTCTGTATGGGACGAAAGGGAGAATTTTCTTGATACTATGAATCGGCGGGGACTTTAACTTTCTTTCTTTCTTTCAATACACACACTTGATCTTTTCCTCACACTTAATTCAATAGTACATCTCATGTTGGAAACCTGGTACACATATACAGTCAGAGAAAGAATTACCTGGGCCACGGGGCCTAGAATTTCGTAACGTCTTAAAGCCTGTTGATTATGCAACCCAAATAACAAAATAATAGCTTAAGTTTGTCTGGTGGATCTGAGTTCTCGGGAAGGATTGAGCATTGATAGCATGAATCACATGACTCATGCCCCAGCCACAACAAACAGCTGGGTGCTATGAGTCCCCCAGAAGAAAATTTCAGGAACTGGTTTCTTAACATGTGCTACTCGTAAGGAAATATTCTTTCCTGTATTATTAGAGCCATTGTCAATAAGGTTCACTGAAATGATGGTTCTCATCACAGACCACATGCCACACGCTAATTGTTTAAGTCCAGTTTATGCACTGGACCAACAGATTAAAGTGGGAACCAAACCAAATGTCCCTCTCTCTGGTATTCAATTCAAAAGCCTTTGATTACATGTCGAGGACGTTACCGCTACGCCATCGGAAATGGAACGCCTTGAGAAAGAGACTGAAACCATATTTGGCGTAAATTTTAAAAATAAGACAATATTTTGTGGTCACAGGTTCGAACCGTGGGAGAGGCATAGACTTTTGTGCCATCGTCCATTTCACGAGTTTATAATTCTTCCTCACCGACACGATTAACACGAGTGGTAGAAGAAAAGCGAAGTAAAATAACTGAAACAGAAATAAAAGGAAAATGCGAAACAAATTTTATACATAATATTCTGCAGTCACTTCAGTTGTATTCACGGAATGCCGTGGTCTCTAACTTGTCTTTTCCCCTTCCTTTGTGCTCTCGATTCCCTTTGTCACGATTGGTCTAAACTAATTAATGCGACGTTAATTAAACAATCAAAACAACGAAACAATGCACAATCAACTGCACAAAACAACATTCCAATTGTTTTCGAATCGGAAAACAATTGAGATGCTGTAAAATGAAGCAAGATGCAGTGATAAAGTGGAATTTTGGTACGGTATAGAATTAAATCGGTGAAGATGTTCGATTTGATTGGATGTTTGTTATTTAGTGGCACTATTCTTTCACTTTTGGCAAATACCGACTATGAAGATGAGTAATGAGTGATGATATGATGACATTGATTAAGGGTCACTCATCAAGAACACCCGGCCAAGCCGAGATTCAAACCAGGGGCCTATGCTGTCGTAGCGCGCTGTGCTAACCACTCCGCCACGGAGGTTAGTTAGGAGTGTACATTATACCATATTTTGTGTACGCAATTGGGATCAATCAGTGGAATGACTAGGAATATTATATTATTAATATATTCATATCATAATATCACGTCATATTATTTGGCACGAAGTGTTTCAGTATTTCGTCATTAATTTCATGTAATGGTCACTCGTCCGCGACTAGGAAGGAAAGTGATGTTACGTAACAAAAATAATAAAAATATACAAGCTCGAAGTGTACTTATTTCATCTCTCACGAAATCTCCTACAAAACCGGGATATATGAAATATATGTATCTTCACATACGTTTTCGATTTCTAAATTTAAGTAGTCGAGACCGAGAACGGGAGAGCAATTTTCAATTCGAGAAACCCAGAGACGGAGACACTGTCAAGTCTTGTTTGTTTCTTGACATCTCCCTAATTGAGTTGTTGTTCTGTTTGTTATTGGCTTTGTATTGGTATTCTTCCCCTGTAAGTAAACCATAACGAAGATTTATGATGAAATAAAGCAGATAAAAGGACAAGAACAAGAAAGTCATGCCTGCCCGGGACTTCAACCCAGAAACTTACGTAAGGAGATTTGAAATTCTGGAGAAGGCATCCGAGTTTTGCTTGGCTTTCTCTTTCCTCTAGTTCTGTTATTTTATCATACATATATAATTAACATGGATTTGAGAAAATATGTTGCGATCCATAATTGTGTTGGTTAGATACAACAGATGTGAACTCCAACATGGAATAAATTATTATTTTTTGTTTCGTATGTGGTTGAACATGAAATTTTCTTACACTGTGCACAGATAAGCTAATCGGGACTGAACCTTCAGTTTAACATGGGATACGAACCACTACGTGCCTCCACCGCGTATCGATTGATTGATTGATTGATTTGGCGTTTTAAGTCCGCTTTATGCACAGATAAGCTAATCGGGACTGGACCTTCAGTTTAACATGGGATACGAACCACTACGTGCCTCCACCGCGTATCGAACCCGGGATCCCTTGATTATAAGGTGACGACGTTATCATTACGGCATCGAGGAGGCTCCGTGACAAACTGTTATTCACTCGATCTCTACAATAATTTATTTCAACATTTACATTTTCTTTTTCTTCTTTCTTTTTGTTAACTAATCTTAAACGGCTCTTTTTGCGTCTTGGAATTTCTTCTTGTTTCAGGAAAAGAAAAATAATACATGCAGGCTGCATAAAAAACACCCGTGCAAAGAGATAGAAATCTCACTCTCGAGAACTAATTTATAAATAACGTAACTATTAGGAAACTATTCGAACGTTAACTGATATAACTGCAGATGAAACAATACTTACAGGCGCTAACGAAATATCTATTCTTGTATAAGCTCACAGGCAACAGGTATCTGGTGAGTCATTCACTCTTGCCAACTACGAGCGAAGGTCACTGAACCAAAGAGTGGCAAGCATGCGTCTGCTCTACGAAACTAGGGTTAGCAGACGAGGCCCGTGTTCCTGTTATCAATGACGTACGAAATAAGGAGGAACACAGCTTTCATATCAAACTAGACCAGTGTTTTGGTCCCGTCATTGCATGTAAAACACTTTCTCGTCGTGGCCTTGAAGGCCTACGTAAAGGCTTCTCTGCAAGAAGAATAGCTTACCATTGAGGGAAGGAAACGTGTATGTGTGTGTATAGATGTCCTTCCACTTTCGTATTCTTCTTCATTTCAGAACGCGTGCTGTATCGTCGATTTCTATCCGTTGTAGCTTTTAGGTTCTGTTTCTGTTCGGTAATTTCACATTGTATTCCTGCTTATGTTATTCGCGACGAAGGTTCTGGATTCGATAATCTGAACAATAACGGTTGGTTAGTTGATTTTGTGTCTTGAGTCCACTTTATGCACAGTAAGACTAATCGGGAATGCACCTACAGTTTTATGTGGGATCCGAACTACTATGTGCCTACACATTACTTTGCTACTAGATATTTGCATGCTAAGATATAGGAAGTGCTACATTTCCAGTGTGTAGAATTAAGAGTTATTTTGGATACGAAGGATCGGACAATGGAGTAATAGGAAAGGATCACCTCATATGTTTGCATTATAATCCCCCCCCCTACACACGCACAGCATATCGGCCGTGGTTTTTATAACGAAATATAACATGGATGAATTGTGTTAAGAAAAACTGAAACCTATTAATATCCCAACGGAACTTGGAAGAAAGTCCACGTTCATTGGAAAGTTCTGTTCCGACAAAATCTGACGTATAGTAAATGAAAAGTGCTACCTTGTGCTTTGCACCAAGCCATGAAGGCGTGTAGGGGGTGTGGAGTAGGGATGGCCAAACGGATCCGGATCCGGATCCGGATCCGATAGTTCCGGATCTACATCCGGATCCGAAAGTTCCAGATCCGAAAATCCGGATCCGGATCCGATAGTTTCGTATCTCAATCCCATTATAATATTACCACACCTTAAAAGGTATTATGATCTTCGATTACAAAGAAGTTTTTCATTTGTTAGTCCTACAAGATTTTTTTTCAAGTGTTCCTAAAATAATTTGCTACTCATCGGCTAACACAATCGTGCACAAAAGTAATCTTACTTGTTTAACATAAAATTTCAGAGGTGATTTTGTAAATGCCATTGAAACGAATATGCATTCATTCGAATGTATTGGAAATGGAAACACACATAAATGTGAGACATTCCATTCCAGGATGAAACCTTTAACACATTTAACAAGATATAAATGTTATACAAAAATTATACAATTGTTCTACAGTTACAGTTTTAAAAATTAAAATAAAACATTATAATATATGCAGTGTTATATAATTACAAAGTGTAAGACTAACAAGGGAGATTATCTAGGTGCTTCCCCTCCGATTTGCATGAAACTTGGCAGGTGTATAAAGGGGCCCAAAGGAAGAAATAGGTGTTTTTTTTGTTTCGGCTAAAAAACTGTTTTAGGGGGCACCCCCCTTCAAATATAAAGACTTCTAAGAAACACTTCGTAATTTTACAAAATATAAAATTCTACTGTTTGATTCGAGAATTATGAAAACTTTCAACTCGCAGTTATTCTCTCAAAATGTTTTGTAGTTGTTCTGCAAAACTTCCATTTCATATTTCTCAAAAATAGATTTATTGATTTATTATGTAACTTTACACTATTTGGAACATTTCTGAGAAAACCGGACGTTGATAGGGGACACCGTTCCCGAGATATAGCAAATCAAAACATTTTCAAAATGGCGGATTAATTTCAAGATGGCGGCCGTAAGGGCACAGATATCGATTGGCTACTCGACTGCAAATATATTTAATGATATAACAATTAAATTTACTATGTCTCTTGCTTTTATCAAAAAGTCAATGATTCGGGTCTTAGCCGCAGGCCTGTAATAAAGACCCACTTTTTTTCACTATTCTCTATTCTGGGACACATTTTATAGGGTATTTATAATTCAAATGCATTAAAACTTATATTGTTTTAAAGGTTATGAATTGGGCTACCACTTTTATTCCAAACAATTTCCAGTCGTTTTATTTATTCAAAACTTACAAAGCAAAAACTATTTTAAAGTGCTAGAAAAAAATACATATTTTAAAGATTATTTTTTAAATTACGGTAAAAACACTGATATTAGCGAGAAAATAAACAGAATTTTTTTCGTAGTCCATCTAATGACGATAAAGACTAAAAAGAAAATTCTGTTTACAACCATTGGATAACTATCGAGATATGGGTAATTAACTGGATAGTCCGCCATATTGGACGCCATCTTGATTTACTTAAATCGCTCAAGGTTGACAGAGTGCCATTAATCGGATCTGAAATGTACATAACGTAAGTTTTAAAAAACAGTCAAAACATTTTATTTATACCTCAAATCCAGCATTTCGCTTTGGCACCAGGACTATAAATTGAGAATTAGACGTTTTCAATATCAACTTTTGAATATCAGTGCTAAGTTTTAGATTATGACTGGAATTTCAGTTAGGGGGGTGGAGCCATTGAGCATTCAATTGGGGTGATATCCAATTATTGTGTATTGCTATTACGTCTTAAACTGTTACGGAAACTCTGGTGTGGGGACTGAGAATTATTTCTTTGGGGGAGTCATTATCAACAGTAAGTCTAAAATTAATATGGAAATTTTGGTAGGAGGATTGGGTATTAAGTTTGAAAGGTGGGAGATATGAAGCTCTTGATAAAGTATTATATCTTTTATTGCCAAGGAATTTCTGTGGGGGGAGGGGGATTCGAACATTATACTTTGAGGAATATATTTAGCAATATGGTTTGTATACGTTTTCGGGACCCAACGTGCGAAAAAAGAAGCTGGAAAAGTTGACACCCCATTAAATAAATATTCTTGCAGGCCTGCAAAGAAGTGGATGTAAAAATTTTCTTGCTCGCAGCAATGTATAACAGAAATGAGTTTTTATCAGTTCATTGTGAAGAACTATACTACAGCTGAATTACAAAACATAAACAATATTCTCAGTATAGATTGATAATATCATTTCTTAAAATATAATGTTTAGTGTGTGTATACTACTTAATTTAAAGCACCTGATTCGTTATTGATTATTGCATTATTAATTCCCTGCATGCTGTAACAGTTGTACATACTTCGTAACTAATTATAGCTAAAAACAGCTACTTCAGTAGACACGCTGTCGTAATTAAATACAAAATTTTATGACATGATTTGGAGGGCACCATTGGCCTTGGGGGGATGGGCACTCCTGACATAAAGTGGACTAAAAACATACGAATTTTGAACAGGAAGGAACAATTAAGTAGGAAAAGCTTATTTTCCCCAATCATAAAAACAACATTACAGAATATTAATTTAATTAGAGAAAATAAATTTGGTATATTGTATTTAGGGAAGAAATTAGCTAGAGGCACGTTACAACTTTCATGTGCAAATAATGAGGAGATTAAGTACGTGACACGTGACACAAAATTAAATGTTTAATTGAAAAGAAACACTTAAAACGTACTCGTACAGATTTTATACATATGAAACAAATATGCTAGGCATTCTTGTAAGGTAACTAACGGTGAACGTGCGATGTGGCGCTTTGTGTTTGGTTTCTGAAGTTTAGTCAAATGTGTAACAAAATGTAATTTTCATACCGAAGTGCCCATTAAATATTCTTTTATTTCTTAAAGGCAAATAAGTTTTGCGAAATGGGAGCGAATGTATTTTATATATATTATATATATATATATATATATATATATATATATATATATGTAATTGAATTCCTGGAGAGATGGCCCAGCTAAGAAAGATGGGCTGTAAAATTGTTCAGGATAATAGAAATCTATACTCTGTCCAAGGTATCTCTGGAGCAAGCGAACCAAAAAAGTATGTGAGCAAGTAGTGACGCGAGATGGCCTCACCAATGAATACTTGAGAGGGAAAGGGATCGCGTGGAGGGGGAAAGCGACTGCAGTTACCACCCTTCTCAGCGGTGTGTACTGCTTTGCTCTGCCCACTCGATTCCCCCCTTTTCTGCTGCTATGCGCGGCCTTTCTCCACAGATGCCCAGGGACAGAGTATACACATTAAATTACATGAAAAGATGGAAATTTCCAATTTTGATGTAATAGAAATCTACACTTCAATATATATATATATATATATATATATATATATATATATATATATATATATATATATATACAGGGTAACTCGACCTATTGGTAACTCGACCTATTCCTGGAAAGGGGTAATACTAGAGCACATTTGCAACAAATTTGACCCTATGCACCGGGGGTCGAAAATAAATGGGTTTCGAGTTATTGCAGTTTGTAGATTTTCGTGACATATTCCGACTTGCGACCAAAAAACTACTAATTGTGAAAAAACTACTACACACTGGACACTTAATCGACACGTTGCTAACAGCTGACGAATGAATGACTACTGGGGAAAAATTCATGCCCAAAATTCCCATACCCACAGAAAGAAACAGTCATTGGTGCACACGTCATGAAGAAATTTGGAAATTTTCGTTTAAATCGAAGAGGATTACTAAAAAAATTGGTAACACACTTAGCGTAAAAATTACGGAAAAAACTTCCTCGTTTCATAAGCTCTCCAAAAAGATACAAATGTTGTCAACTGGCACACGGGTTGGGGGATAAATCTGAATAAACAGCGGAGAAGGCGCGTTGTAGACCTCTTTGTAAAGTGAAAAGAAGTTGTCGGTTGTGAGAAATAAAGGAACGAAAATGAGTGAAATAATAGTGTTATTTACCATTCTCATGATTCCAGGTTGTCAGAATTAACTGTTACAAAAACTACAAATCTTGTTAAAATTGCCTTCCCCGGTTACGAATGCAAGCACGCAGCCTGCGGGGTACTTCAGACACAGTCACTCGCGTTGACACTCTGTCTCTTATGTATTTGGCGGCTGTCAAATTTCTCTCTCTCAACTCTTCTTGGGAATCCACTGGAGTACTGTAGATCAGTGGTTTCCAACTTCAAAAGGTCCGAGGGCCAAAATTATATCCAGTATTTGATTGGCGGGCCGCATTTTTTTGGGGGGGAGGGGGTTAAGAATTACAAAAATTGTAAGTACTGAACTGAAAATTTAGTACTTTCGCATGACCTAAATTTCTTAAATAAGGCAATAAAAACAATGGAATCACAAATCAAAATTGTATAATTAGAATTTATTTCACAAAAACCCAATACTTATGGATTAATTCAAAGAAATGAAAAACACACCATACAAATAAGAATCCTTCATACTAAGTGTTCAATATGAAAATTGAGGCCGATCTGCTTCTTTTGTTAAAGTTGGAATGTCCACTTCAATTTCTGTATTTGAAAGTCTCAGAAGGTGAAGCAGTGAAGAATCTGCCAGTCGGCTTCTGTAACGGTTCTTGATGAACTTCATTGAAGAAAAACCACTTTCACACGTGTATGTGCTACCGAACATGGATGTTATTCTTTGCCCAAAACTACGAAGGTTTGGAAAGCGTTCCTTTGAAAGGTATTTGAAAAACTCGGGCCCCTTTTCTTGCCTAGTTTGAAGGAACACATCGCTTTGCAAATCACACAATTCAAGTTGGAGACAAGCTTCTTGTTCTTCTATGTTAACGACAAGAGGATTGCTAAATAGCTGGATGGTGATCATTTTATATGGCTCATTACGATATTTGCACAAAGCTTAACAATCAGTCACAGTACAATCAGAGTTGGAACACTGGAAATCTCTTGGTACTTCGTGCCTGCAGTTTGTTTCTAAAGACAAAGAGTGAAGCCAGAGGTGAAGCCTTCGCGGAAGCGGGCGAGTTCATTCCGCATAGCGAAGGGGTGGAATGCATGGTGTGAAGAGAATGTTACGTCACTTTAGATTCTTCTTCTGATGATTATTGACTGCAAAAACAAATTCTACCTGTGATATTGTCTTTCTTCACAGAGCTTCCGTTCCTTCAGTAAAAATAGAACGTATTTTAATAAGAATACATAAAATTAATGTATTTTGCAAACTGGCTTTGCGGGCCGCCAGTTGGAAACCCCTGCTGTAGACTAACTCTTTCATGTAACCCCAAATGCAAAAGTCGCATGGCGCCAAATCCGGACTCCTCGCCGGCCAGGGTTTCGGGCCGCCTCGATCAATCCATTGCATGGGATAATTGTCGTCCAGCCACTGTCGCACACACCGGAAATAGTGGGCTGGACAGCCATGATCTTGATAAATCATACCCCATCTTGTGGCGAGCGGCACATCCTCCAGCAGCGTCGTCAATTCTTCCCTTAGGAAGTTTTCGTAGGTAATGCCGTTTAGGTTTTGTGGCAGAAAGAATGGCCCGATCACATGATTGTGGATGATTCCCATCCACACATTTAGTAAGAATTTTCTCTGGTGAGCATTTTCTTTACATTTTCTTGGGTTATGACCCTTAAAGGCCCAAAACTGCTCATTATGAAAATTCGTAATACCATCGCGGTCGAATTTGGATTCGTCCGTCCACAGAATTCTTGTCAGGTGATGGGGGTCTTCAGTGTCGGTATGTAGTAAAAATCGACAAAAATCCATCCTTCTGACAGGATTCTCCCTCCTCAATAGCATGCGACTTATACATTTGGGGTCACATGAAAGAGTTAGTCTAAGTACACCAGTGGATTCCCAAGAAGAGTTGAGAGAGAGAATTGAGACAGCCGCCCAATACATAAGAGACAGAGTATCAACGCGAGTGACTGTGTCTGAAGTACGCCGCAGGCTGCGTGCTTGCATTCGTAACCGGGGGAGGCAATTTTAACAGGATTTGTAGTTTTTGTAACAATTAATTCTGGCAACCTTGAATCATGAGAATGGTAAATAACACTATTATTTCACTCATTTTCGTTCCTTTATTTCTCACAACCGACAACTTCTTTTCACTTTTGTAACGACCCTGCTTGGTCGCCATTTAATTATTATTAGACCTTGCGTGGTCACTATATTCTTTTTAATCTGATGAAAGAGTTAAGCGGAATGTTCCTGCGAGGCGTACGCTTTTAGTTTAAATGTATTCTGTAAACGTTAACGGTTCCACCTCTACGTTTACTAGCTTCACTCATTATTAGACCCTGCGTGGTCGTTATATTCTTTTTAATGTTATAAATTATTGTCATGTTGTTTAAAATAGCAGAGTCCTGCGAGGCTCATTATTAATTGTATTGTCTGAATGCACACAGTTTTAGTTGTCGCGTGCATCTAGTGATTTTCCCACTAGTGATTTCTCAACTTGATATTTCTCAGTACGAAGTTTGCAATATGTAAAAAAATGAGTTAGCAACGCTTACTTGTAGTTACAATTTTCACCACCCATGCGCCACCGCGAGTATAAAACCCAGCGCAGCGAGACCGGAGCTCAGTTGGCTCCCTGATGTCAACAGGCAAACATCCAGGGTTAACTGGCCTCCCAGCCTGAGAACTAGAAGGCATCCCAGAAGGAAGGACGGAGAAAGAAGAAAGAAGAAGAAGAGCCTAGCAGCAACCTACCTACCTGGTCCGCTCGCTTAGGCTGATAGGTGCCCAGGTTCTACCTGCCCGGCTTGTCTGGGAGCACCCGGACCTTCCTTTTTAACCTGCCGTCCCTTCATAGGAGACACCGGTTGGCTTGCCAATTCCCAGCTTACGCCGGGGGTGTCGCGGCATTCCTTTAATTCTTTTACCCTGCGCCCGTTATTCGGGAGTACCGATTGGTTTCGGCCAATTCCCGGCTGTGGTTGGGGTACTACGCACAACCTACTCTCTTTTACAGGGGAACCCGTGACGTCAGCGGCGACCAAGGCCCTAAATAAAATTAGGTCCCCATACTCCCCCTGGCGCCTCACAGCGAGGAATAAATTGGATGTTCCCTGCCCCCCTTATCTCTTCGAGACCAAAGATGGTACAGGTAAAGGAACGTGAGTGGTGCAGGTAAAAGCACGTGTGTGGTACAAGTAAATGCACGCGCGTGGTAAGGAAGACACGTGTGTAAGTGTGCAAACGGACACCCTTGTGTTGAGACTATAATAAACATATATAAATATATTAAGCTGGTATAGTCTTTCCTTACACCCAGCAAGCCCTGAGATATTTCTGAGTCCATGTTCTACGGCTGAAAAAAAGTTAGTGCATATGGGTAGACTTTTGCCGTCCTGCTAATTGAAGTGTTTAGAGTGTGGTAATTGTGTGTAGGTGGGACGTTGCAAAAGAATTTGGCGCCATAACGTGGGGCCCGACAGAACTGTGCAATTAAGTGAAGTCAACCGAACCGTGCATTAAAAGGACTGTCCAGTGAGAGTGAAAGTGTCTACTGTATTAAACATGGACCAAGAATTTACTGGTATGAACCTGAGAAGTAGAGGGAGGAAGACCATGTATTCAGAGTCTGGATTTGGTTGCTGTGAAGAACTGGGAGAAGAGGCAGCATATTTCCAGTGTTGCCAGTGCCAGCGCCAAATTCACTGGAACTGTGATGGAAAAGATGTGGCTACCTTCACTGCTGTAGGAGTTAAATGCCAGACGTGTGAATCTGCTCCGCACACCCAGGTAGCGGAGACCGCAATACAAGAACCAAGTCCTCTGACCAAGCCTCCATCAGACCATTGGTTGTTGGAATGGCTGACGAAAGATAGGGACGACAGAAAGAAAGAGAAACAGGAGGAAGACAAGGTGCGCAAGAGAGAGGCAGTTCAGGCTGAAAAGCTGAGAAAAAAGGAACTGTTAGAACTTAGATCCTTAATAGAGTTTCATGAAGAGAAACGAGAGCTAGAAAAACGAGAAATTGAAGAGAAAAGAGAGTTAGAAAGAAGAGAAAAGAGAGCTAGAAAAACGAGAAATTGAAGAGAAAAGATAAAAGGACTTTGAAACTCTCCGAGCTTTAATTGAGAGTCAAGAGGAAGTAAGAAAAAAGAAAAAGAGGAAGAAGAAGCCAAAAGACGAAGAGAAAAAGAAAAAGAAGAAGCCAAAAGACGAAGAGAAAAAGAGGAAGAAGAAGCCAAAAGACGAAGAGAAAAGAGGAAGAAGAAGCGAAAAGACGAAGAGAAAAAGAGGAAGAAGAAGAGAAGCGTAGAAATGAACTGCAAGCCCTCTTTGCCCAGCAGAGGACTGACATAGAAGGTCTTAAGGCCGGAGTAGAAAGTATCCAAATTACTTCTCAGCAAGATATAGTAAAGGTTGAGGAAAGATTAAAAGAGGCTCTTCAGGAAAAACTAGAACCATTATCTCAGTGGCGCGGACAAGTAGAGATTACAGTGGAGTCCATTGAGAAAGCTGTCCAAAACTTGGGTGACAAGAGAAAGTCCATCCATCCATCCATCGAGAAAGTCGTGCAGGAACAGAAGGAAGTGATGGAGTCTGCTACGTTCCCCGGTTTAGTCTCAATGGATCTACTTACTTTTATTCCTCAACGGCGACCCTGAGACTTATCAGCCTACTATGAAGCCCTCAGGTTGTGGGAAATGAGATAAGGATATGCTTACGTAAACCTTACCAACTTGCACTCGCAATTAAACTCCTTATAAGAAACAAAAGTGTATTAAGTTCATAATTTTTCTTCACAACACAAATTACCACATTCACATTTCCAAAATCACTTCCATTATTCCAGCAACATCCATGATATCTCTCTCCTAACAACTCACAATCAAATGTTTTAAGGTTAGTCCATAACCATAAAAGACTACCCAATTGAACAAAACAAATTACATCATAATAGACAATTAACATTTTAAACATATCAAACACTTAAAATGATACAATAAGTGGGTGCGTATCAAGTCAATGACCTCAACTCTGCGGAAAGACGTAGAGCAGGCAGCTGAAGAGAAGGTGAATTCTCTTAGGGTAGAGACAAGGAAGCTTGAAGTATCTCTGCGAAGAGAAATGCAAGATCAGACAGGAACGTTTGTCCAGAGGGTAAGCGAACTTCAGGTTCAGTTCCAAAGATTGAATGTTCAGCCAGAACCCACTCCAGATGTTCATTCCAGCCCTTTTACTCCGGATAGAGATCTGAATCCGGATGCTACTCCTTATGAGCCGCCCAGGTTAGCTGAGAAACCTCTATTCGCTGCCAACAGAATGAAGGCTGATGGAAGAAAGAGGCCTCGATACGATGATACTTCAGATGGATCGCCACCTAGAAGAAGGTCAGATTTTAAGATGCCTAGAATGGCGGATATCGTCCACATTCCTAAATTTAAAGGCGACATTGAAGCTCAGTCAGCTGAAAAATATCTTCGGGAGCTCAACGTCAGCTTTGAACTTATGCAGGTACCCGAACATTATAGCCTAGAGTTGCTTCCTAGAGTCTTCACTGATAAAACTGAACACTGGCTTGCAGGAAATATTGATAGTTTCGTGAATTATGCTGACTTTTGCGCCAGGTTCAAAGAAGAATTCGCTTCTGAGAAGGCTAGACGACGGCAGCTAACCGCTGTGAGAAACAGGAGATATTCCAGACTTGTCCACGAAAGTATGGAGAGCTTTGCCTGGAGCGTTTATGCGGCCTATAGAAACCTGAGTGATAACTTTAATGAAGGAGAAGTACTTAAGTTGATCATCGGGCAATTTCCTTATAGAATGCGAAACCTTTGTTTAGCACATGCGCCTAGAACGGTAGATGACCTAACTCATTTCCTGAAGGATTTTGAAATCTATGATGAGCCAGATGCGTGGAGGAACAAACATGAACCGAAGGGAAAAGAACAGAATCCCTCAAGAAACTATAAAGTCCGGAAAATAGAAACGAGGTCAGAAGGTAATTATCAGCGCCCTCAACGTTTCACTAATGAAAGAGGAGGCAGGCGTGATTTTAGAAGAAACTCTTTCCAACCTTACCAAAACCAAAGATGTAGATCTCCTGACCCAAGAAGGATCCGTGAGGGTAGAAGTAGCCCAAGTCCTCCGAGACGACGATTTACGGCTGAGCAGAATGAGATTCGCGGACCTCCATCTCCTAGACAAAACATTAGATCGGAGGAGGAGGAGGCCGTAGAAACAGCGCGGGAGTTTCATCAAAATCAAAGGTCCCAGTCTAGCCAGACAAACTAGGACCTTGTCTAAATGCTTCGTTCCTGTTTAGGCAAGGGACTTCGAAGGAGCGGCCCAAATTAATAGAAAAAGATGTCCAAGAGTTACTAGTAAATTTCCAGCTAACAGAAACTGAAGAGACCATTTTACAAAAAGAATTGAAGTCTTGCAAGGGAATCCAAAATTAGATACAGATCTCCAGTAGTGCAAGCTAAATTAATGGACTTTACAGTGACCTGTGTGATTGATACTGGAAGTGAATGCTCGATCCGTAATTATTCAATCTGGACTAAGTTAGTAGATAAGATACCTGGCATACAGATCCAGAAAGTTCCAGAGGTTCGATTGGTAGATTTCTCTGGAAGACTTAAGAAGCGTGTATGTGGAAGCAGGCGTGTGGAGTTAGAAATTGGTGGTTTAAATTTCAGTACTGAGGTTTTCATCTTAAAAGGATTTGGAACTGATCTTCTGTTAGGAATGCCTTTCTTGAAACAGCACGAGGCTGAAATCAACTTCAGGAAAAATATGGTAACGTTGTCGTTCGGAAAAACGTCTGAGCAGAGAGAGGGGAATCCTTTAAATATTGATATAGTGCGGTATATCCAAAGAATCCAAGATGAAGAAGTGGATTGGATGTATAAACCCACTAACCTCAGAGAGAAGGTCGAGACGATAAATATTTTGCTCGATTCCCAGAAACAGGAATTATTCAGTGTGCTGCAGTATCTAGAGGTATTCTCAGAGAAACCAGGAACCATGGAAAGTGCTGAATGCGAGATCGTACTGAAAAGTTCTGAACCAGTTTACCGCCACCCATACTCAGTACCGCTTTCCAAAAGAAAAGCTTTGGAAAAGAAATTAGATCTCTGGAAAGCATGGAATATCATCCAACCATCTGTGTCTCCGTATTTGAACCCATTATTAGTGGTCGACAAGCCTGACGGAAGTGTACGGCCTTGTCTGGATTTTCGTCAACTCAATGCAATCATGGTGGTCCCTAAGAGTTCCGTTCCACCAATTGACGAATCTTTACAACGATTCCGAGGATCACGATACTTCACTAGTTTGGATCTGGCCTCAGGTTACTTGCAGATTCCCCTAATTGCAGAGTGTAGAAAATATACAGCCTTTTCCTACAAAGGTCGTCAATATGAATTCCTAAAAATGCCCTATGGCTTATCGAATGCAGTTTCTACTTCTGTATCTGTTATGCACCGTGGGTTTGGACCTGAGACTGAAAGTTATTTAACGGTGTATATTGATGATCTTCTTATTTTTGATTCGGATTTTCCAACTCATTTAACAGCTCATTTACAGCTAACATGCTGAGCTAAACACACTACAAGGGTGTAAGGGATGACCTTCCACGAAGTATGTACACCCAATTGTTGCTTCCACGTAGTACACCCTGGACTTCAGTTTGCAGACGAACGAGGTTATGGCGACTGGCCCCATGGCCAGTATAATTTTCTGTGTTGCCCTGTGTTTGGTCCTTGTGGGTGCTGAGTGCCTCTTTACAGCCTCAGCTTTTAACCGAATTCAGAATATTTTAATACTTTAGTTACAACACGACGTTACAGTTATGTTATTTTAATTCTGGTAAGGGGCTGGACACCGTATAAAGTGACAGGTGCAAAATAGCCTAAGTGCTGACGCACTCAAAATTTTGAATTCAAATTCAAACACACTACATGCAATATTACATGTAGTACTGAAGAGAATATTTCACTTGTAGTTCCTCAACTGTAATTACACATTAGGCCTACTGAAAGTGTAGGAAATAATTGATTTTGAGTAGATTTCCGAGAGACACAGTAGAGTACTACAATTGATAACAGTAGATTCTGTCTACTGTAAACAGTAGAAATTACGTAGGTTTATAACGACGATGAGAATGAAACAGAGGTAAAAACAATGATGACGAAATGAAGAAGCGACCTGGAGCAAACAGGAACGTAGAATGTCTGGCAGCGAGACGCAAGAGTTGATCAAGCGATTGTAGCGTCAAATTTAGCTTAGAGCTCATAATTGATATTTCTACATGAGCTCAACATACAAGTTACATACAATGAGAGAATTGAATTGAGTTTACATCTCACGTGATATGAGTCGAAACTATTGTTGCGCATTGAACTGTGAAGTAAATCAATATTCAATTCGATTAACTAGTGAATGGTGATGTGCTGAGATTTTGTAACGAGATGTGCCAAATGACTGACAGTATAATAACTTATGGACACATTGATTTAATATATTTGAACAATCTTATAACGTGCGATTTTGCATGAAATTTTATTACTTGAATCTTCATCCCTTCATTGCAAAGGCTACAAGGCATTTTATGGGTTGTAAAATTCTGTGTTCGATTCACCGTTCGGTTAACTCTGCGATTTTTATTTCTTATTAAACCGAAAAATTATTTATTGCATTTTACTTATTACGAAAATTGTATATTATTTGCTTTGCGATATGTAGAAAATATATTGTTTTTCATGCTTTTTACAAGAATACAACTATGCATGGTGAACAAAAAATAATGTATAATAAATACTATTCACAAAAGTATGTCAATAGTATTTATTTTTGTTTGTTTCTTGATAATTTTCCCTAAAATAAAAATATATAACTTTAGCTGTACATGATATTTCGTCGAATATGACACATGGATCATTTTTATGCAAATCCTAGTAAAATGATGAGAAATTCAAAAACATATTCTGAAAAATTATTTTCAAAAATAACATTGAAAAACCAATAGAAAGGAGTGTTATATTTTAAAAAATATATATAATATTTTTATTTCTTTCAATTATTAATTAAATACAATACTTAGTTGCTATATATAATAATAATAGGGGTAATCGAACACAAGTCAAACTTATAATCTTCGGCGTGTAATACTGATAGCCTATCACCGAACCACTTTACCATCATAAAAAAAATTGAAGTTTTTTTCTCGGAAATTACTGGCTAGTGCACGCTGGAACCTTGCCATACGAATATCTACCATACCACTACAAGAACCCAGTCAACAAGATAATGTTACCACAACGTTGTGGCAACGTTAGCCCCTAACATACCTAACGTTGTTACAACGTTGAATGTATGTTGATACAACGTTGTTTTTGTTGTTCGGAATCAATGTAAAAAAATGTAAGCTTAATTGTAACCCTACTTTAATAATAATAATAATAATAATAATAATAATAATAACGTTTAAGGGTCATTTTTTTCAACGTTGCTTGACAACGTTGTCACAACATATACTCAACATTATGTAGCAACGTTAGGTATGTCAGGGGTTAACGTTGCCACAACTTTTTTGCAACATTACTTTGCTGCCTGTGTAATTTATGAATATAACTATGCATATTTAAAATATGGTTATTTCGCATGCCAAGCAATTTTTGTATATAATACATATGCGTAACAAGAAAAACTCATGTTTGTAACGTCACAGTTTCTCTTTACATATTATATAAACTTTTCCTGCTCCAACACAATAGGCAATTGTTAGTCTGGAGATTGTGATGAAACCAATCTCTAACTACACCTGGTAATCAGTTTCTTCTTGCAGTTTTTTTTTTTTTTTTTTTGTCCTCGTTTTCCATTTAGAAGGCTACACCTTCTCTTTGGTAAGTGAATTGTTTTCATAAATGTTTTGTCTTGCAAGGTGATGGTCTAAGTGTGTTTTCAGTATTGAAGTGGTATAGATTTACTTATTCTGGGGGTAGTTCACTTAGATGTTATTTATTCAGTAGTGGGAAAATTACTTCTTAGGAAAGTAATAATTTGCTATGGTGCGGCATGTGTTGGATATATCACGTGCCGTAATTCCGGAGGATGATGGATTATATACAGCTGATAATCAGGATGCTGTGGATCTATCAGGAAGGTATACATGGTTAAGAGATGCTGTAATGGTGTGCAGTGGTAAGTGGGAAGGCAGTCGTGTAGAGCATCTTCGTACATTGTGCTGAGAAGTTGTGGATGGTGTGAGTTCATTCGACCAGTTATATATTTGTGACGGATGGCTTCGATGTGGGTTGTGATTTCCGGGAAGGTTATTCGCTCGTACAGTAGTCGTGTAGGACTTGGTAGGACTACTCTGAAGGCCAAACGAAGAGCATGTCTTTCCAGAACTTGTAGTTTGTGATAGAATGAGTCTGGCGCTGATATCCATGCAGTGTGGCCGTAAATTATTGCTGGTCGAAGGAAAGCCTTGTAGGTATGTAGGACAACCTGGGAGTTGAGTCCCCAGGATGTTCCAATTAGCCGTTTGAGCAAGCTCAGACGATTTGTAGCTTTTTGGACGATGTTGAGCAATTGAGGTTTCCATGTTAGCTTGGAGTCAAATATGACTCCTAGGTATTTTGCAGTGGTGGCAGGCAGAATTGGCGTTCCCCGTATTTTGATGTTTAATAATGTTGGGTTCCTTTGGATCTTCGAGCGACAGCCTGTCTGTAGAAACACCAATGCTTGTGTTTTGAGAGCATTTATTGTGAGACGCCATGTGTCACACCATCTTTGGAAGGAGTTTATAGCTGGTTGGAGAGTTTTGTTTATACCTTGGATGGTTGAACAACAGGCGAGAAATGCGGTGTCGTCAGCGAATTGGTAGATAGAAACTAGTGGGGGTTTTGGCATATCGGCAACGTATAGTATGTAGAGTAATGGTGATAAAGCAGCACCCTGTGGAACGCCAGAGTAAGGGAAAATGGGGTATGACATCGCTCCATTTACAGTGACATAAGCGACCCTATTTGTTAGAAAGCTGTGTACTAATCTGACATAGCAAAGCGGTAGTTGGAATTTATGGAGCTTGTAAATGAGTCCAGTATGCCATACTTTGTCAAATGCTTTCTCCAGGTCGAATAGTACTAGACAGGATGGTTTGGAAGTGTTGAAGTGATTTGTGATGCGAGTCGTTAGTTTTAACAAATTATCAAGGACACTGTGTTGAGGTCTAAAGCCTGCTTGGTGCGACGGAAGTAAACTGTGTGCTTGTAAGTGCATGTGTATGCGTCGAACAATGATGCGTTCGAATATTTTGCTAAATGTTGATGTGAGCTGAATAGGTCGATAGTTTGTGGGGTTGGTACTATCTTTGTGTGGCTTTGGAAACATTAGAACTTTCGAAATCTTCCAGTCTGTCGGGTAGTGTCCTGTGCGGAGGATAAAATTGTAGATAATAGCCAGAAAGGACAGCAATGCAAGCGGGGCCTGTTTGATCAATACATATGTGATATTGTCCAAGCCGGGAGCGGTGTTTCTCTTCCTACGCACAGTATTGATAATATCGTCTGTTGTAATAGGAACCGTTAGAGCATTATTAGGATCAATATCGTGCGTATTGCTGGGTTGCAGTTGCCTGTTATTGGGGTTGGTGACTCTGTCAATTTTGGTCTGGAGGCGGAGATTTGGAGCTAATTGTGGTGTTGGAGTGAAAGTGTCTTGCAAGACATTTGCGAAGGCATAAGCTTTTTCAGTGTCGGTGTTTAGGGCTGCGTCCTTGATTGTTATCGGATAAGGAGTACTACTGGATTGTCCAGTGAGCACCTTGAAACGTTTCCAGTATTTGGTGGGATGACTTTCATCACTCAATTGGTTGCACGTTTCAATCCATCGACGTTGTTTATAAGCTTTTATATAGTTTTGTACTGTACGCAGCCATTGACGGTGTAAGTTAAGGGATTCAGGATTTCTGGTCTGGAGGTAGTCCCTGTATGCTCGTCGTGATGCTGTGATTAGGTGAAGATATTGCGGAGGTAGCTTTGGTTTGTAACTATTGAGAGTGGTCGTAGGTATGTTAGTGGTTGCCGCACTGGTAATCTGAGCAGTAAGATGTTCCACCGCCGTATCGAGTTCCTCTGAATTGTTTGGTGGTGGATGCGGGTGAGAAAAAGCATTCTGTAGCTTTTCACTATATGCCTCCCAGTTCGCTTTGTTGTAACACCAGATTTTTCGAGGTTGTATTGTACTGCTCGTATTGCGGTTACCAAGATTTAAGGTAATTTTCACTGGGTCATGGTCACTGCCGATGGAATCCAGCACAGATATGTTCAAGCAGGCACTTAGAGATGTTGATGTTATAACAACGTCAGGGGTAGTGTTACTTATGGGACGTGTGGCTCTGGGCAGTACATGGAATTCTGCTGTAGTGTTTTGGTCCAGAAATTGTAAAAAGTTTGTTTTGTCTTGCATGGTTCGACTATGATAATTGATGTCCGCTGCTATGATATAATGTTTGCTAAGGGTTTGGATATGTTGAAAGAATTGGTATGGAATAGTCTCCCCTGGTCTTACATAGATGGTAGCAAAAGTAACAACCCGGGATGGAAAATAGATGGTACTAGCAGTATGTTCTGGCAAGTGGATGTTTGGTGGGAAGGTAACTGTTCGATATGGTAATTTTCTATCTACTCCAATTGCTGTGCCGCCGTTTACTCTTAAGCCCGGCGGGCCATCGTGGCGTAAGATGTTGTATGGTGGAATATGACAGATCATTTTTGGAGCAAGATAGGTTTCGTTTAGCGCAAAGCAGTGAACAGATTCTTCCAAAAGCAGGTGTTGCAATAAAGCTTTTCGTTTAGAAACAGATCGGATATTTAAAAATAGAAAATTATACATATTCCGTACTGCCATATTCAAAACCTTAAACCGCAGTTTCCAAGTGGGATATGTGGAAATGCACATGAGGACCAGAGTATGTTGGATGGAGTTGCAAGTTGAAAATTGTTTTTGCAGATGCTGTTACTTGGGTTAATATGTGCGTTCTTAAAAATGGGTGCACATTTTGGAGAGTCAGGGTGAAGAAACGTATTAGATCTTCCACTGTTACTGGATGTCGTAGTGAATTGTCAGGTTCTGTAGCAGTGTCATTGGTGCGCAGGGGAACTGTTAGATCAGGGTGTTCAGGTATTGCATCTGGCTTGGCTTTGCATTTGTAACTGTATGTAGGATGGTTTTCCGTACATGTGACACATTTTGGTGCAGCAGTTTGGTTTTGACATTCTCTGGTTGAATGGGGTCCTGAACAGTATCCGCATTTATCTCGGTTTGGACATGCAGCAGTAGTATGCTTGTTATACTGTTGGCATTTTTCGCACCGCAATGGAAGAGATTGTTGAGAACGGGATGCTTCAACTTTGTACCTGCGTCTGTATATGTATGCTCCACTGTGTAGTAGGGTGTCTACAGCATTTTGTGAGTCTGTTAGGACCCGCACCATGTATGTGGGTCCGTTGTTATTGCGAATACGGATACATTTGCGGATTTGTACACCTTCGCATTGCAGTTCCTCAAAAATCTCTTCGTCTGTTAGACTAGGTTCTACACCCCTGATGACAACTGATAGTAGTGGGGATTTATGTGGTGGTGGTGGTTGTTTTTGAATGGAAGCATTTAGTGTTTGGATGTTTGCTTTGGCTCCATAGATTTCAAAAGAAGCTTTGTTTCTAATTAGTTTTGCAAAGTCTGTATCTGGTGATTTCAATATGATGCCATTACGGGTGAACAGTATTTGTGCAATTTGTGCCCTTGGCACATACTTAGATGTTTGTTGGAACACATGTTTTGCTGTGTTGAATTTGGTGTCGTAGTTGGTGAGCAGGAAGTTATATAAGCTGGTATCCTGTTGTTTGGATTTTAGTTGGGTTGCATGAGCTGTATTTCCTGTATCTCGTTTAATTGGTGATCTAGATCGTTGACGTTGAGGTAGAGGTAATCCTTCGTAGGAATTGCGACGTCGGTGTTTTGTGGAATAGCTGGACGTTTGCATTGGATCATTGGTACTTCGTGAATCTAGCATCGTCTCGGAGTTTGGACCGTCCGTCCGTTTAGTACCTCCGGTGAAGGTTTTCACCCCTTCTCGCTGTCGTAGCAGCGTTGCAGGAAGACCATGATGCATATCAGAAGACCACAACCGTGAGTTGTTTATATGATCCAATAGAAAAAACGCAAATCCTATGGGAAAAGAGGCACAAACTCAAACCAACCGACAACTCAATCCAATGAAGCGAATCCAAATTCTAAACTAATTGTAGAGCCCAAGACAAAAGAAGAGGAAGGATGAAGGTAGTAAGGGAAAACAGTTTCAAAAAAAATAGTGCAAGTCGTATGTCTGCTCCACTCAACGTGTTCAACCAAAAAGGTTCCTCGCAATCACCTAACCACCGTATAGGCACAATTGGTACCGTTTGTCCGTTCCAGACTTATGGCTTCCACCTGGAATAATTGGCCCACGATGCGTGACACAAGAGAGACCGACTTACGATTACCTATACAATCAGGGCTTCAGTTGTCACCGTTAGGTTTCCACCTTGATTCTCAGGGA
This sequence comes from Lepisma saccharinum, assembly GCF_977018435.1. NCBI lineage: Eukaryota > Metazoa > Arthropoda > Insecta > Zygentoma > Lepismatidae > Lepisma > Lepisma saccharinum. Next base: position 74,398,842 of record NC_139230.1, on the reverse strand, counting down.
TTGGGCCTCCCCGGATGCCATGATGTCTTGCAGTTTTTTTTTTTTTTTTTTTTTTTTTTTTTTTTTTTTTTTTTTTTTTTGTCCTCGTTTTCCATTTAGAAGGGTACACCTTCTCTTTGGTAAGTGAATTGTTTCCATAAATGTTTTCCCTTGCAAGGTGATGGTCTAAGTGTTTTCAGTAATGAAGTGGTACATATTTACTTATTCTGAGGGTAGTTCACTTAGATCTTATTTATGCAGTAGTGGGAAAATTACTTCTGTTAGGAAAGTAATAATTTGCTATGGTGCGGCATGTGTTGGATATATCACGTGCCGTAGTTCCGGAGGATGATGGATATTATACAGCTGGTAGTCAGGATGCTGTGGATCTATCAGGAAGGTGTACATGGTTAAGAGATGCTGTAATGGTGTGCAGTGGTATGTGGGAAGGCAGTCGTGTAGAGCATCTTCGTACATTGTGCTAAGAAGTTGTGGATGGTGCGAGTTCATTCGACCAGTTATATATTTGTGACGGATGGCTTCGATGTGGGTTGTGATTTCGGGAAAGGTTATTCGCTCGTACAGTAGTCGTGTAGGACTTGGTAGGACTACTCTGAAGGCCAAACGAAGAGCATGTCTTTCCAGAACTTGTAGTTTGTGATAGAATGAGTCTGGGGCTGATATCCATGCAGTGTGGCCGTAAGTAATTGCTGGTCGAAGGAAAGCCTTGTAGGTATGTAGGACAACCTGGGAGTTGAGTCCCCAGGATGTTCCAATTAGCCGTTTGAGCAAGCTCAGACGATTTGTAGCTTTTTGGACGATGTTGAGCAATTGAGGTTTCCAGGTTAGCTTGGAGTCAAATATGACTCCCAGATATTTTGCAGTGGTGGCAGGCAGAATTGGAGTTCCCCGTATTTTGATGTTTAATAATGTTGGGTTCCTTTGGATCTTCGAGCGACAGCCTGTCTGCAGAAACACCAATGCTTGTGTTTTGAGAGCATTAATTGTGAGACGCCATGTGTCACACCATCTTTGGAAGGAGTTTATAGCTGGTTGGAGAGTTTTGTTTATAGCTTGGATGGTTGAACAACAGGCGAGAAATGCGGTGTCGTCAGCGAATTGGTAGATAGAAACTTGTGGGGGTTTTGGCATATCGGCAACGTATAGTATGTAGAGTAATGGTGATAAAGCAGCACCCTGTGGAACGCCAGAGTAAGGGAAAATGGGGTATGACATCGCTCCATTTACAGTGACATAAGCGACCCTATTTGTTAGAAAGCTGTGTACTAATCTGACATAGCAAAGCGGTAGTTGGAATTTATGGAGCTTGTAAATGAGTCCAGTATGCCATACTTTGTCAAATGCTTTCTCCAGGTCGAATAGTACTAGGCAGGATGGTTTGGATGTGTTGAAATGATTTGTGATGCGAGTCGTTAGTTTTAATAAATTATCAAGGACACTGTGTTGAGGTCTAAAGCCTGCTTGGTGCGACGGAAGTAAACTGTGTGCTTGTAAGTGCATGTGTATGCGTCGAACAATGATGCGTTCGAATATTTTGCTAAAGGTTGATGTGAGCTGAATAGGTCGATAGTTTGTTGGGTTGGTACTATCTTTGTTTGGTTTTGGGAACATTAGAACCTTTGAAATCTTCCAGTCTGTCGGGTAGTGTCCTGTGCGGAGGATAAAATTGTAGATAATGGCCAGAAAGGACAGCAATGCAAGCGGGGCCTGTTTAATCAATACGTATGTGATATTGTCCAATCCGGGAGCAGTGTTTCTCTTCCTACGCACAGTATTGATAATATCGTCTGTTGTGATAGGAACAGTTAGAGCATTTGTAGGATCAATAGTGTGCGTATTACTGGGTTGCAGTTGCCTGTTATTGGGGTTTGTGAATCTGTCAATTTTGGTCTGGAGGCGGAGATTTGGAGCTAGTTGCGGTGTCGGAGTGAAAGTGTCTTGCAAGGCATTTGCGAAGGCATAAGCTTTTTCAGTGTCTGTGTTTAGAGCTGCGTCCTTGATTGTTATCGGATAAGGAGTACTACTGGATTGTCCAGTGAGCACCTTGAAACGTTTCCAGTATTTTGTGGGATGGCTTTCGTCACTCAATTGGTTGCACGTTTCAATCCATCGACGTTGTTTATAAGCTTTTATATAGTTATGAACTGTACGCAGCCATTGACGGTGTAAGTTAAGGGATTCAGGATTTCTGGTCTGGAGATAGTCCCTGTATGCTCGTCGTGATGCTGTGATTAGGTGAAGATATTGCGGAGGTAGCTTTGGTTTGTAACTATTGAGAGTGGTCGTAGGTATGTTAGTGGTTGCCGCACTGGTAATCTGAGCAGTAAGATGTTCCACCGCCGTATCGAGTTCCTCTGAATTGTTTGGTTCTGGATGCGGGTGAGAAAAAGCATTCTGTAGCTTTTCACTATATGCCTCCCAGTTCGCTTTGTTGTAACACCAGATTTTTCGAGGTTGTATTGTACTGCTCGTATTGCGGTTACCAAGATTTAAGGTAATTTTCACTGGGTCATGGTCACTGCCGATGGAATCCAGCACAGATATGTTCAAGCAGGCACTTAGAGATGTTGATGTTATAACAACGTCAGGGGTAGTGTTACTTATGGGACGTGTGGCTCTGGGCAGTACATGGAATTCTGCTGTAGTGTTTTGGTCCAGAAATTGTAAAAAGTTTGTTTTGTCTTGCATGGTTCGGCTATGATAATTGATGTCCGCTGCTATGATATAATGTTTGCTAAGGGTTTGGATATGTTGAAAGAATTGGTATGGAATAGTCTCCCCTGGTCTTACATAGATGGTAGCAAATGTAACGACCCGGGATGGAAAGTAGATTGTACTAGCAGTATGTTCTGGCAAGTGGAAGTGTGGTGGGAAGGTAACTGTTCGATATGGTAATTTTCTATCTACTCCAATTGCTGTGCCGCCGTTTACTCTTAAGCCCGGCGGGCCATCGTGGCGTAAGATGTTGTATGGTGGAATATGACAGATCATTTTTGGAGCAAGATAGGTTTCGTTTAGCGCAAAGCAGTGAACAGATTCTTCCAAGAGCAGGTGTTGCAATAAAGCTTTTCGTTTAGAAACGGATCGGATATTTAAAAATAGAAAATTATACATATTCCGTACTGCCATATTCAAAACCTTAAATCGCAGTTTCCAAGTGGGATATGTGGAAATGCACGTGAGGACCAGAGTATGTTGCATGGAGTTGCAAGTTGAAAATGGTTTTTGCCGATGCCGTTACTTGGGTTAATATGTGCGTTCTTAAAAATGGGTGCACATTTTGGAGAGTCAGTGTGAAGAAACGTATTAGATCTTCCACTGTTACAGGATGTCGTAGTGAGTTGTCAGGTTCCGTAGCAGTGTCATTGGTGCGCAGGGGGACTGTTAGGTCGGGGTGTTCAGGTATTGCTTCTGGCTTGGCTTTGCATTTGTAGCTGTATGTAGGATGGTTTTCCGTACATGTGACACATTTTGGTGGAGCAGTTTGGTTTTGACATTCTTTGGTTGAATGGGGTCCTGAACAGTATCCGCATTTATCTCGGTTTGGACATGCAGCGGTAGTGTGCTTGTTATATTGTTGGCATTTTTCGCACCGCAATGGAAGAGGTTGTTGAGAACGGGATGGTTCAACTTTGTACCTGCGTCTGTATATGTATGCTCCACTGTGTAGTAGTGTGTCTACAGCATTTTGTGAGTCTGTTAGGACCCGCACCATGTATGTGGGTCCGTTGTTATTGCGAATACGGATACATTTGCGGATTTGTACACCTTCGCATTCCAGTTCCTCAAAGATCTCCTCGTCTGTTAAGACAGGTTCTACACCCCTGATGACTACTGATAGTAGTGGGGATTTATGTGGTGGTGGTGGTTGTTTTTGAGTGGAAGCATTCAGTGTTTGGATGTTTGCTTTGGCTCCATAAATTTCAAAAGAAGCTTTGTTTCTAATTAGTTTTGCAAAGTCTGGATCTGGTGATTTCAATATGATGCCATTACGGGTGAACAGTATTTGTGCAATTTGTGCCCTTGGTACATACTTAGATGTTTGTTGGAACACATGTTTTGCTGTGTTGAATTTGGTGTCGTAATTGGTGAGCAGGAAGTTGTATAAGCTATTATCCTGTTGTTTGGATTTTAGTTGGGTTGCATGAGCTGTATTTCCTGTATCTCGTTTAATTGGTGATCTAGATCGTTGACGTTGAGGTAGAGGTAATCCTTCATAGGAATTGCGACGTCGGTGTTTTGTGGAATAGCTGGACGTTTGCATTGGATCATTGGTACTTCGTGAATCGAGCATCGTCTCGGAGTTTGGACCGTCAGTCCGTTTAGTACCTCCGGTGAAGGTTTTCACCCCTTCTCGCTGTCGTAGCAGCGTTGCAGGAAGACCATGATGCATATCAGAAGACCACAACCGTGAGTTGTTTATATGATCCAATAGAACAAACGCAAATCCTATGGGAAAAGAGGCACAAACTCAAACCAACTGACAACTCAATCCAAAGAAGCGAATCCAAATTCCAAACTAATTGTAGAGCCCAAGACAAAGAAGAGGAAGGATGAAGGTAGTAAGGGAAAACAGTTTCAAAAATATTGCAAGTCGTATGTCTGCTCCACTCAACGTGTTCAACCAAAAAGGTTCCTCGCAATCACCTAACCACCGTATAGGCACAATTGGTACCGTTTGTCCGTTCCAGACTTACGGCTTCCACCTGGAATAATTGGCCCACGATGCGTGACACAAGAGAGACCAACTTACGATTACCTATACAATCAGGGCTTCAGTTGTCACCGTTAGGTTTCCACCTTGATTCTCAGGGATTGGGCCTCCCCGGATGCCATGATGGTCTTGCAGTTTTTTTTTTTTTTTTTTTTTTTTTTTTTTTTTTTTTTTTTTTTTTTGTCCTCGTTTTCCATTTAGAAGGCTACACCTTCTCTTTGGTAAGTGAATTGTTTTCATAAATGTTTTCTCTTGCAAGGTGATGGTCTAAGTGTGTTTTCAGTATTGAAGTGGTATAGATTTACTTATTCTGGGGGTAGTTCACTTAGATGTTATTTATTCAGTAGTGGGAAAATTACTTCTTAGGAAAGTAATAATTTGCTATGGTGCGGCATGTGTTGGATATATCACGTGCCGTAGTTCCGGAGGATGATGGATTATATACAGCTGATAATCAGGATGCTGTGGATCTATCAGGAAGGTATACATTGTTAAGAGATGCTGTAATGGTGTGCAGTGGTAAGTGGGAAGGCAGTCGTGTAGAGCATCTTCGTACATTGTGCTGAGAAGTTGTGGATGGTGCGAGTTCATTCGACCAGTTATATATTTGTGACGGATGGCTTCGATGTGGGTTGTGATTTCCGGGAAGGTTATTCGCTCGTACAGTAGTCGTGTAGGACTTGGTAGGACTACTCTGAAGGCCAAACGAAGAGCATGTCTTTCCAGAACTTGTAGTTTGTGATAGAATGAGTCTGGCGCTGATATCCATGCAGTGTGGCCGTAAATTATTGCTGGTCGAAGGAAAGCCTTGTAGGTATGTAGGACAACCTGGGAGTTGAGTCCCCAGGATGTTCCAATTAGCCGTTTGAGCAAGCTCAGACGATTTGTAGCTTTTTGGACGATGTTGAGCAATTGAGGTTTCCATGTTAGCTTGGAGTCAAATATGACTCCTAGGTATTTTGCAGTGGTGGCAGGCAGAATTGGCGTTCCCCGTATTTTGATGTTTAATAATGTTGGGTTCCTTTGGATCTTCGAGAGACAGCCTGTCTGTAGAAACACCAATGCTTGTGTTTTGAGAGCATTTATTGTGAGACGCCATGTGTCACACCATCTTTGGAAGGAGTTTATAGCTGGTTGGAGAGTTTTGTTTATAGCTTGGATGGTTGAACAACAGGCGAGAAATGCGGTGTCGTCAGCGAATTGGTAGATAGAAACTTGTGGGGGTTTTGGCATATCGGCAACGTATAGTATGTAGAGTAATGGTGATAAAGCAGCACCCTGTGGAACGCCAGAGTAAGGGAAAATGGGGTATGACATCGCTCCATTTACAGTGACATAAGCGACCCTATTTGTTAGAAAGCTGTGTACTAATCTGACATAGCAAAGCGGTAGTTGGAATTTATGGAGCTTGTAAATGAGTCCAGTATGCCATACTTTGTCAAATGCTTTCTCCAGGTCGAATAGTACTAGACAGGATGGTTTGGAAGTGTTGAAGTGATTTGTGATGCGAGTCGTTAGTTTTAACAAATTATCAAGGACACTGTGTTGAGGTCTAAAGCCTGCTTGGTGCGACGGAAGTAAACTGTGTGCTTGTAAGTGCATGTGTATGCGTCGAACAATGATGCGTTCGAATATTTTGCTAAATGTTGATGTGAGCTGAATAGGTCGATAGTTTGTGGGGTTGGTACTATCTTTGTGTGGCTTTGGAAACATTAGAACTTTCGAAATCTTCCAGTCTGTCGGGTAGTGTCCTGTGCGGAGGATAAAATTGTAGATAATAGCCAGAAAGGACAGCAATGCAAGCGGGGCCTGTTTGATCAATACATATGTGATATTGTCCAAGCCGGGAGCGGTGTTTCTCTTCCTACGCACAGTATTGATAATATCGTCTGTTGTAATAGGAACCGTTAGAGCATTATTAGGATCAATATCGTGCGTATTGCTGGGTTGCAGTTGCCTGTTATTGGGGTTGGTGACTCTGTCAATTTTGGTCTGGAGGCGGAGATTTGGAGCTAATTGTGGTGTTGGAGTGAAAGTGTCTTGCAAGACATTTGCGAAGGCATAAGCTTTTTCAGTGTCGGTGTTTAGGGCTGCGTCCTTGATTGTTATTGGATAAGGAGTACTACTGGATTGTCCAGTGAGCACCTTGAAACGTTTCCAGTATTTGGTGGGATGGCTTTCATCACTCAATTGGTTGCACGTTTCAATCCATCGACGTTGTTTATAAGCTTTTATATAGTTTTGTACTGTACGCAGCCATTGACGGTGTAAGTTAAGGGATTCAGGATTTCTGGTCTGGAGGTAGTCCCTGTATGCTCGTCGTGATGCTGTGATTAGGTGAAGATATTGCGGAGGTAGCTTTGGTTTGTAACTATTGAGAGTGGTCGTAGGTATGTTAGTGGTTGCCGCACTGGTAATCTGAGCAGTAAGATGTTCCACTGCCGTATCGAGTTCCTCTGAATTGTTTGGTTCTGGATGCGGGTGAGAAAAAGCATTCTGTAGTTTTTCACTATATGCCTCCCAGTTCGCTTTATTGTAACACCAGATTTTTCGAGGTTGTATTGTACTGCTCGTATTGCTGTTACCAAGATTTAAGGTAATTTTCACTGGGTCATGGTCACTGCCGATGGAATCCAGCACAGATATGTTCAAGCAGGCACTTAGAGATGTTGATGTTATAACAACGTCAGGGGTAGTGTTACTTATGGGACGTGTGGCTCTGGGCAGTACATGGAATTCTGCTGTAGTGTTTTGGTCCAGAAATTGTAAAAAGTTTGTTTTGTCTTGCATGGTTCGACTATGATAATTGATGTCCGCTGCTATGATATAATGTTTGCTAAGGGTTTGGATATGTTGAAAGAATTGGTATGGAATAGTCTCCCCTGGTCTTACATAGATGGTAGCAAAAGTAACGACCCGGGATGGAAAATAGATGGTACTAGCAGTATGTTCTGGCAAGTGGAAGTTTGGTGGGAAGGTAACTGTTCGATATGGTAATTTTCTATCTACTCCAATTGCTGTGCCGCCGTTTACTCTTAAGCCCGGCGGACCATCGTGGCGTAAGATGTTGTATGGTGGAATATGACAGATCATTTTTGGAGCAAGATAGGTTTCGTTTAGCGCAAAGCAGTGAACAGATTCTTCCAAAAGCAGGTGTTGCAATAAAGCTTTTCGTTTAGAAACAGATCGGATATTTAAAAATAGAAAATTATACATATTCCGTACTGCCATATTCAAAACCTTAAACCGCAGTTTCCAAGTGGGATATGTGGAAATGCACATGAGGACCAGAGTATGTTGCATGGAGTTGCAAGTTGAAAATTGTTTTTGCAGATGCTGTTACTTGGGTTAATATGTGCGTTCTTAAAAATGGGTGCACATTTTGGAGAGTCAGGGTGAAGAAACGTATTAGATCTTCCACTGTTACTGGATGTCGTAGTGAATTGTCAGGTTCTGTAGCAGTGTCATTGGTGCGCAGGGGAACTGTTAGATCAGGGTGTTCAGGTATTGCATCTGGCTTGGCTTTGCATTTGTAACTGTATGTAGGATGGTTTTCCGTACATGTGACACATTTTGGTGCAGCAGTTTGGTTTTGACATTCTCTGGTTGAATGGGGTCCTGAACAGTATCCGCATTTATCTCGGTTTGGACATGCAGCAGTAGTATGCTTGTTATACTGTTGGCATTTTTCGCACCGCAATGGAAGAGGTTGTTGAGAACGGGATGGTTCAACTTTGTACCTGCGTCTGTATATGTATGCTCCACTGTGTAGTAGAGTGTCTACAGCATTTTGTGAGTCTGTTAGGACCCGCACCATGTATGTGGGTCCGTTGTTATTGCGAATACGGATACATTTGCGGATTTGTACACCTTCGCATTCCAGTTCCTCAAAAATCTCTTCGTCTGTTAGACTAGGTTCTACACCCCTGATGACAACTGATAGTAGTGGGGATTTATGTGGTGGTGGTGGTTGTTTTTGAATGGAAGCATTTAGTGTTTGTATGTTTGCTTTGGCTCCATAGATTTCAAAAGAAGCTTTGTTTCTAATTAGTTTTGCAAAGTCTGGATCTGGTGATTTCAATATGATGCCATTACGGGTGAACAGTATTTGTGCAATTTGTGCCCTTGGCACATACTTAGATGTTTGTTGGAAAACATGTTTTGCTGTGTTGAATTTGGTGTCGTAGTTGGTGAGCAGGAAGTTATATAAGCTGGTATCCTGTTGTTTGGACTTTAGTTGGGTTGCATGAGCTGTATTTCCTGTATCTCGTTTAATTGGTGATCTAGATCGTTGACGTTGAGGTAGAGGTAATCCTTCGTAGGAATTGCGACGTCGGTGTTTTGTGGAATAGCTGGACGTTTGCATTGGATCATTGGTACTTCGTGAATCTAGCATCGTCTCGGAGTTTGGACCGTCCGTCCGTTTAGTACCTCCGGTGAAGGTTTTCACCCCTTCTCGCTGTCGTAGCAGCGTTGCAGGAAGACCATGATGCATATCAGAAGACCACAACCGTGAGTTGTTTATATGATCCAATAGAACAAACGCAAATCCTATGGGAAAAGAGGCACAAACTCAAACCAACTGACAACTCAATCCAAAGAAGCGAATCCAAATTCCAAACTAATTGTAGAGCCCAAGACAAAGAAGAGGAAGGATGAAGGTAGTAAGGGAAAACAGTTTCAAAAATATTGCAAGTCGTATGTCTGCTCCACTCAACGTGTTCAACCAAAAAGGTTCCTCGCAATCACCTAACCACCGTATAGGCACAATTGGTACCGTTTGTCCGTTCCAGACTTACGGCTTCCACCTGGAATAATTGGCCCACGATGCGTGACACAAGAGAGACCAACTTACGATTACCTATACAATCAGGGCTTCAGTTGTCACCGTTAGGTTTCCACCTTGATTCTCAGGGATTGGGCCTCCCCGGATGCCATGATGGTCTTGCAGTACTTAGCTCCTGATTATATAGTCTGGAATAAAATTATTTATCATGGGAGCTTCACTTGTATTCAACACATTTCATTTTCTGGTCTTCCTTACAACTTCAATATTCACACATCTTTCGAAGGATAATAAAACACATTTTTTCACTAATACAATCGAAAGTATCCTTATTTGTGTTTCTAAAAGTTATGTTTGTTTTGCATTTGAGTCGCACTGCCATCTAGTGTACGCTGTAGGAAATATAAGGTTTGGTGGTCAGTGCACACACAAATTCAGATTAAACAAAACACTCCGATCTGACGCTTGTGGCGCTCATGGTGGTGATCATCCAAACTAAAGCGTATTCAGTGGAATGTTTTTTGTAACGTTGATGCAATGTTATAACAACGTTGTTCCCCTACATACAACATTCATCATAAATACAACAAGCATACAACGTTGTGGCAACGTTATCACAACGTTGTTCCCTACATACAACATTAATCATAAATACAACATTCATACAACGTTGTGGCAACGATAGTGTGTTTACTGGGAAGCCACGTCACAACCTCAATTCTCGAAGCTGTAGCCTCGCCATGTAAAACGATTGCGTCGTAAATATAGTAGATTTTGCTTAAATGTTTTGTGACATTCATACCACCTTTATTTCATTTGCTACAAAGGAGCGTTTGGGTGTGTTGTTTATAAAGAGGCGGGTGGGGATTATATTTCTAATGCATATTGAACGAATTGGTCTTAACTCATAATCATGCCGTAAGAAGGATCGAACTCGTAGGGTAGTGGTTATCGGACTGGGTTGTCATTCTAATGGTCGTAGGTTCAAATCCCCACGGTGGCAAAAACTCTTCGCAAGTTTTATTCGTTCCCATTGTTACTATTTGAATTAGTATTCCTTGAAACTAACAACGAAAGATTATACAATTAACTCTCTCTCTCTTTCAAAATGGTAATATGAGGACAGGTTTCTCATTATTAGGGAACGGAACTTTATGTGCTAAAAAACACAGAAATATTTATTTTTTATGTGTCATAAATGTTGAAAATATGTGATAAAAACAGGAAAATATGTGACAAAAATAAAAACATTTAGTAACAAAAACAAACTATAACATTCATTTTAAACACCTGAAATTAGTTTCTAAATGATTACTTCTTAGCGAGCAATTTTTTGGAAGAGTTGCAGTGGATCACCATAGTTTTTCCAAATTCTCCATTGTAAATCTGTGACGATTATCTCTAAAAAGCATTTTATATTGTGAGAAAGATCGCTCCACGTCACAAGAAACAATTCTTGCATATTTGAATCACGAAATGTCACTAACGCTTAAGTTTTCCAAAGCTTCCTCTTCTACTTCACTTTCCAAAACACATGCAATTTGGCACAAAGTTTGAAAACCTTGTTTTTTCCCAAAAAATTCTGTACATTTAGACACTTAGATCCAGTGATTTCTTGCAGTTTCGATTCTACTATACGGACTTTAACAATGGAAGCTGCCAAAGTGTTCGCGGACGATTCAAGCTTTCATATGGAATTAGAGAGAATGGACAGGTTTGTTGAGATGTATGCCAATTCGACTTTTACGGAAGGCTCCATCAACAGTTCTTGCAGAATTCTTCTTTGTCGAGATCATTTACAACAGATACAATTTTTTCAAAGTTCTGGGCATAACATCTGCATCCAACCAAGTGCCCCATCGCGTAACTACAGGTGTAGGGGGAAGGGGAACCTCAGAACATTTTTGTTTAAAATTGTCTATTCTTCTAGCCAACTTGATAAAAACTTTCTTGCCATTTGAAACCAGTTTATCGACATTGGGATAAAGTGCTCTTATCTTTTCACATATTCTATGCAACGCATGGGCCACACATTTAACGTGCACCATTTTGGGGTAGCTAACGGCAAGGCCTACTGCAGCTTTTTTCATGTAAGCTGCAGCATCTGTCACGAGGAGAAGAACATTGTCAAATGTTATGCCTTCCGGCCACAATAGCTGCATTGCTTCATTAAAAAGCCTTGCTATCATTACGTGTAGCCAGCCCCAGCTACTACTTACAGCTATTTTCTCCCAATAGGATCGTAGGCAAGGTGCCAGAAGTCTGCCAGCGAGGGTGTTCAAAGACAAAACAAACCTAGCACTCTCGATATGAAAGAGGTGCAGAGTAGCCTATAAACATTTTTCCTTCGAGGATTTCGAGGTGGATGAAGTCAATGAGCGATTTTATGTATTTAAAATGAAAATTCGCAAAATATGTATTTACATAAATTTGCTGTGTTGACATATAAGGCTATAATCAGAATTTTGGCAAAAATGAGGGTCTGTATCTTATCGCAGAAAAAACATTTAATTACCTAAAGTTCCTTTCCCTACTCATTATAAGAATTGGAAATTTTATTGGTCTCAACGCATCTAAAATCCAAAATACTGGATCGACGTTATTTTCTACTGAATTCTAAATCCACGTTATACACAGATAGGCTAATGGGGCCTGGACCTACAGTTTAAAGTGACATACGAACCACTATGTGTCTCCACTTGTTATCCTGCACTGAACGTAAAACAAACAGCTCCCCGCCCCCATTTTTAAAACAAATTTACATTAAATATGGTATTTATAAGATAATCATCATTGATTTGATTGTTTTTATTACTGAACATCAAATAAAACATTTTCCACAATCACCTCTTCGTCCCATCTCTCCCAATATCTTTCTGTCCCTCTCTTTTCCCCCTTCCCCACTCTCCACACACATGTATCAAAATAAATATTTTCTTAGGTTTGTGTGTGTATAAATATAACATTAAATACCCCCAAAAATACTATGTATTTTCTATTTTCCGTCACCCCTCTCCCACTCCCACAACCCCTCATTATTATTAGCGTTCGCCAGACCAAGTGGTAATGTATCAAAGTCTTGTAATCAGTGTGTCCTTTTCCGAGTTCCAGTCAGGTCGCATAATGTTTCAGATTCCAATTTAAATGTATCCCGAGTCGTGATTAGCCTATGAACGAACTCTTGACCTCAATAATACAAGTTGTGTATTTTCTTTCAGCTGTGGTTCCCTCTTTTCGCGAGAAATACGGAATTAACCTAATCATTAACTCAACAAATAAAAATGCATCTCTAAATTAATTAATGAAAACTGTTATTACACCCAAACCACTATTTTATCGTAAATGTAAATGAAATGTCATCTCACGTAGTGAAAACAATGTGAAAATTGTTCTAATGAGTGATATATGATTGTCAAACACATACATGAATACATTATATTAAGCTCGTGAACTATAATTGGGACAATTTAATACTAATTTGAAACGATTAATGGCATTAAAACGACAAAGTAAAATTTTGCACAATCTTTCTGCCGATTCGCATTATTGAAACAATATTTAACCAATGGGGACGTTATCTCATATTTGGAAATGCTGCATTGGTTGAACTTCCTGTGGACAAGACCGTGAGTCACGCCTCCTGCTCCTCCGAATCGAACTTCACTCTGATAGGAGGATCGTATATTTCACAACACCTCCTTGTTTCAGAGCTACCAACATAATTTCGTAAGACGTTGGACTTAGAAAAAATCCATGCAACAGATTTTTTGAACATGACTGTACCTAACTACATGAATAAGTAACCAAATAACGCCATAGCAATTCGAGCGTAGGTTTATCTGATTGATTGATTGATTTATTTTATTTTTTGCGAAGATGGGAATGAGTAATGATATGATGAAATTGATGAATGGACACTCACAAACATCCATGCCCAGGCCAGGATTCGAACCCTGAACCCCTGGCGTCGTAGCGCGATGTGTTAACCACTCCGCCACGGGGGCCGGCAGGTTAATCTAATTGTTGTCAATTAAATGAGGTATCGAGAACAAACACAATAGCGTTTACAAAGAGTAACTTGATAATCACTTACTCGTATAAACATAGTTTTATGACTATGCATTGTTTTTCTTCTTCCTTCTACAAAAATGTTATGCAAAACAACATGGAGAGTAGTATACACTGCCCGCTTCTACGCCTCCAAGTGAGCCGCAGTGTTGCCAACCCACCCCAAGAAAATTTCACCATATGATATTTTACAGGCGAAGCTAACCTACAAAGAGGAGCTGGCAACACTGACTAGTTGCTTCACAAACCTTTTGTTTTTTTAAACATTTTGCTATATGATATTTCACAGGCGAAGCTAACCTACAAATAGGAGTTGACAGCGTAGCCTTCTAAGATGATAAGTATGCAGTAAGATGAAGAAGAGTTGGTGACGCTAACTGGCAATAGTGGTGGTGGTGCTCTTGTTACCCCCCTGTTTTTTTTCCTAGTATACTGATCTATTGCATGCTAACCAAACCTCTTAAGCAATATTGGGGAGGCAGACTCTCTTGTAACGCCACGGGTCCTCCACATGTATGTATGTATGTAATGCGATTTGGAGGAAGAGGGGGGCAAAATTTTGAACTTACGGCTGGCAATATTTCTATAACATGTTCTTTGTTCGAAACAAATTCATAGATATATATTGTTAATAAATATTAATATTTTGCTATTAATTGTAAATATATACTTATTGTATTGTAGCAATTAATTTTTTTGGTAACGAAAAGCTACTGTTGTCGTATTTGAAAATTATGCTTCGTCTGTGGACATCTAGAAACTACAATTTCGTTCCCCTGCGTGTGCTAACATTGTTGACGGAATATAGAATGAACAATAGGTAGGCCATGGACGGCGGAAGTTATACTTCCTGGGGTTTTTCAGTAGCTGAACGATGGAATTCCTCACCGGCCAATTTTAACCTTACAGCTAGAAATGTTTCTATAAAATAACAATGCCTATGAATCTGTTTGGCTTCAGGAAGCAAGCTATGGAAGTGCCCGTCCAGCCTACGTCATCGTCGAGCTTCAACGAACTCCTGCCTTCCACGCTATCTAAACTTAACGGTCTGTTAATTATACACTTGAATAGCATTTTGACCCAGTAGGACGAGGATGTGGGCAAAACTTTCTATGTATTCAACAACAACTTGAATTATTACCAGTTCCCCATCTCCGGCAAACTGCAGTTCAACATGAACCATGAGAACAAAGCGGAGGCCAAGGTTTCTTCTGGCAAGAACATCTATCGCATAAAGCATGATAGGATGGATGCGACTACAACGTACGATGTGTCTCCTGGCGATCGCCTGTACGTGGAGCTCTTGGACGACTATGACAAACTCACCCTCTTTTCATAGAAATGAAAATCACCTACCCTATAATAAATAACCATCGCAACAATGCCTAATGACATCTTTGGTCACACCAAGCGCGATGACCTCGGCGACGAGCTTCTCATGCTCGACGTCAGGGTCAAGAAGTTGCGAAGCGACCTGCAAGCTCTGCAGTCCACGCTCAACTCGAGCCTCCAGACCGATATAGCTAGCCTACAGTCTCAGTGCCTGGACCCCGTACTCAAAATTGACGCCGAGCTTAAATCGCTGCTGCAAAAATATACCGACCTCTCGTCAATAGACAACCTCGAGAACTTGGCACTAAGTGTAGGCAAGCTGCAGAACGACCTTGTGAAGCTGCAGCAAGCGCAAACTTCTGACGTGGAACAGCTGAAGCGACACTTGCAAGACCAAACGAGCACCATCCAGACTGAATTGCAAGACATTATCCAGAGCATCAAGACTCAAGATGACTACGATCGCGTGAATGCCAGTATTGCCAAATTGCACGAACAGTTTCGATCGTTCGAAATTCCTACGTTGGAAAGCATCAAGGCTGAGCTTCAAACGGACGCTTTGCATGCAGCCATCAACGAAGTCAAAACTAAACTCCAAACGCTACAGGACTTCATCGACAATCTATCATCGTCCAGCGAGCTGAATGCCATTGCCCGTAGTGTTGCCAACATAAAACTTCAACTTGAGACCTACGAAGATTTCGGGAAGCTGCAAGGCACCATAGCCCATATTGAGGATGCTCTTGCTGTTATTAGAAATGATCTGGCAAACGTACACGAAGCACTGGAACCCAAACTGCCTGGCATCAGGGATACTCTGGCCAGCGTCCAACAGCAGATTACCAAGTTGGAAAATCTAAACACCGAATCAGAGTTGTCGCATTTTTATCACTTGATCGACGACATACAGACTAAGTTGGAAACTTTGCAACAATCCACCCCCACCCAGGACGACATAATACAATTACAAGAAGGCATACGCGCTGCTGCTGCTGCCTCAGAGTTGGACGCGATGAAAAAAGCTTTGCAGTCGCTCCAAAACACGGTGGCCACCCTGCCTACCTCGCAGGAATTGAAAAGTGTGAAGAGGGCTCTCAACCGAATACTCAAATCCGATGACATCAAAAACATCCAAATCGAAATTGAATTGCTTCGGGAGTCTGTTGCAACCTTGCCTACCAACCAGAACATCAGCAAGCTACATGGCTTGTTTGCGGAAATTAGAACCCAGGTCCACGACCTCGCAACCCAGAGCTCCAAGTTGACACTCGTGGAAAGTCTACAGCAGATTATCGCTAATGTGAAAGACCAAATTGGCAGCATCGAGGCGAGCCAGGAATCGGCCATAACCAATTTCTGTACCCAACTTCATGAGTTAAACGAAAAATTCAAGAGGCTAATTGTCGATGTGAAGATCAAGCCCGATTAAGACACGGTTGTCCATGCTATCGAGGAGCATCTGGAATCAATAAACGGTAGATTGGAGGATGTGGAGAGCGAGGTTCGAACCAATGTAAACACCCTGAATGCCAACATCGACAATCTCAAGTCCACTGTTGTAATCGAACTGTACAGCATTCCAAACAGGGAATTTTCCTCGCTCTTCCATCCGGGTGCCAAACTCTACATGCTGACTCCTGCCAAAGCCTATCACCAGTTTTTCATCGCTGGCACACTTCAGTTCGTCAAGGTTTCATACTGGTCTTTGCCTCACGCAATCCACTACCCAACCATGGCCGTGACGAACATCAGTGACGAGCCTAAAATAAGAGGAGTGGAGTTGGTCGAT
This sequence comes from Lepisma saccharinum, assembly GCF_977018435.1. Lineage (NCBI taxonomy): Eukaryota > Metazoa > Arthropoda > Insecta > Zygentoma > Lepismatidae > Lepisma > Lepisma saccharinum. The sequence continues at coordinate 74,382,153 of NC_139230.1, read as the reverse complement.
TTCACCCACCCCGAAACTCGCGACACTGTCTATGCCGAAGATGCCACTCAAATTATCGACATAGAAATAGGTGACAAGCTGTACATAGAAAACCCGGCATTGTCTGCAGCCAGAAATCCCATCCAAGCTATATTCTTATTTTCACACAATGTCTAGGCAGGCTATTGTGAACGAGCTGCACAAACCTGCACGGCGAAACTACAAACGACTGGCGATAGTGACCAAAAGCATAGACGACCTGTGGGAAGCTGACCTTGTGGAAATGAGCAGTGGCAACTTAACAAATTTACATAAAATCAACAAGGGATACAAGTATCTTCTCACTGTTATAGACACATTTTCAAAATTTGCGTGGGCTTCACCCCTCAAGGCAAAAACAGGAACCTGTGTAGTGGAAGCATTCAAAACTATTTCCAATAAAAATGGCAGGCGACTTCGATTTCTTCAGACAACGGAAAATAATTCTACGACTCTGTTTTTCAACAATTTATTCAAAAACAAAATATTCAACATTACTCCACCTTTAGTCACATCAAAGCCAGCATAGTGAAACGTTTCAACCGAACTCTCAAAACACGCATGTGGAAACAATTCACGCTTCAGGGGAATTACAAGTGGCACGACATGCTTCCGGAACTTGTTAACAGCTATAATCACAGTTTGCATCGCACGATAAACATGAAACCAGCTGACGTCAACAAATCTGACGAGCGACGTTTGTTTTCTACGGTTTATTGCCCAAAGTACAAATTTACAAGCAAGAAACCGAAATACAAAATTGGAGATCAGGTAAGAATCAGTAAATTTAAGCGTACGTTTGAAAAAGGCTTCACTAAAAATTGGAGTACGGAACGTTTCACCATAGTTCGAGTCTTACCCGGAAACTGTCTCACGTATAAAATAAAATATATTCGCGACGAAATTCTGAAAGAAAGATTTTACGAAGAGGAACTTTCTAAAACAAAATACACCGACACGTATCTTATTGAAAAAGTATAACGTAGAAAATCTGGCGAACTGTTGGTGAAATGGCGGGGACTCGAGGGAAAAAGTTGGATCGATGCAAACGAGGTGATTGTGCAACGGGTGCTTGGGATGTGGTACGGCGACTGCCAGATTTTCCATCGGAACGTCAGGATAGAAAAGATGGCGAGAATCTACCCGACAACATTCGCTGCTTTATTGTTGGACCTTCTGGATGTGGAAAAACAACGTTACTTATTGATAATTTTCTTCTTGCACCCAACTGGTTAAACTGGAAGAACAGACACCTGTATGTTTTCTCCAAAAGTTTGGAGCAACTGAAGTATCGCCAGCTGTCGAAACTGTACGAGGGACTAGGCATAGCTATATTTGCTTCTGAAGTGATACCACTAGACTGCTGTCTAGAAAATTCGGTGGTGGTTTTTGACGATGTGATCCTGGAGAACCAGAACGAAATTCGCAATTTTTTTACTCAGGGTCGGCACAGAGGCATGGACTGTTTATACCTTGCTCAGACTTTTTCCAAAATCCCCAAGCAGCTACTCCGAGACAATGCTAATTTTATTTGTTTGTTTCGTCAAGACTACACAAATTTAAAACACGCTTCCGATGATTATGTAAGTGGGGATATAAACTACAATCAGTTTTCCAAATTTTGCTCTTCATGCTGGAACCAAGATGATTTCGGATTTGTCACAATAGACATGACGAGGAAACCCAATAACGGAAAATACAGAAACAAAATTAATAATTTTCTAAACGTTGCAACGTTACAAGAAACGTCTTGACCTATTATAAATAACAACATACAAAAAAAAATGAAACGCAAACTTGCAGACGACAACCTCAAGCTGCGTAGCTACCTGGCAAAACGGTTTAAGGGTTGGAAATCCGAGAATCGTGGAATTTACAAAGAGAAAAAGCGTCAGGACCAACCTATCATCAATGCCATCAGTGGGCTTGGTAAAGAAATCAAAGATGTCACCGAGCAAAACAAAGAGTTAATCAACGAGCTTGTGCCACTTACTGCTCGAAATTATACCATGCCTACGCCGATATCCAGCATTCATACTACTCCGTTCGAACTCGCACCGGCTCCGAGACGTCAGGCCCTAGGCAGTACGTCTTCGGACAAGCTAGTCGAGCTGGGTTCGTTGGCGAGGGATTACCTAAGCACCGGGAAATTTGAAAAATACGAGGTATTCGGATTGTACCCGACCATGGAACATAACGAGGGTGTGGTTTGAAAGATTGGAAAATCGAAAGTCACGCTCGAGGGCGGCGACGTAAAAATCAATTTGGGCGAGAAGAACAGCTGGACTAGATATCCAGGCACGGTGGGACTGTGGGAACTTATCACTAAGAAGCAACCTAAAGATTATACAGACCAAAGTTACACAGAAATTTTGATCATGACGGACGCACTGTACCAAAACAATGATGCAACACAGAATCGCGTGAAATCTAGCAGTGGAGAAAAGTACAGGAACCTCATCAAGCCGATATGGAACCAAGTCAAAACTGGCAGCGGTGTCAAAATCTACAATACCCTACCTAAAGAGTTTGTTTGGGTGGACGACGTGAGGAAGCTTGTAGATCGATTGCTGGTTATCTTAGGCGAAGAAAATGCAGGCAATCGCAACTTCCGCAACGAGAAAATGGGCATCATGGACATGATTAGCACCAAGCTTGCCAACTTCATTGTCAACGACAACAAAGGTATAGGTTATCTTATCAAAATCATCAACACCCTGCCTCCCAAATTCTGGAACGTAGCCGAGGGTCGAGGTTTGGTGAACGATATTATCAACAAGCTACCCTTCGAGATGCACTTGCCAGGTTACCAGTACTGCGGCCCCGTTACCAAACTCGAACAGCGACTGGAGAGAGGAGACAAGGGAGTGAACTTACTGGACGCAGCATGCAAGGATCAAGACATTGCTTACAACAGACACACAGATCTCGACGCACGTCACCATGCCGACAGGAAGTTGGAGCATGCAGCTTTCGGGAGACTCGTCAGCAGATATGCCTCGCTAGGTGAACGGGTTGCCGCATTGGGTACGACCATCGCCATGAACACAAAACAAAATTTAGGGTGGGGATTGTAACTAAATAACCCTTGTGAAAAAAAAGCAACTTGCATAACCAACCTATCATCACTTCATTGCATTAGGGGCAAAACCTTACCTTTTCACGATATATAAATAACATACTATCACCATGAAGCCCAAAGGTGTTGTTTACCAAATAACCTACGCAAACCTCAAGTCTCTCGGACCTCTTGATGGAATGCTAACCAAAAAGCAGCGCGAGAAGAAACATTCCTGCTTGGCAAAAGGTCATGGAATGAAATTGCTGCTTAGCATTCCTCAGTTGAGGAGGTTACAAGGTTCGCGAAAGCAGCAAAAGGCTGGAGGTTTCATATTCAGCATCCCGGCTATTTTGGCAGCTTTGGGCGCTGTAGGTAGCTTGGCAGGAGGCAGTACCGCCATTGCCAAGACCGTCATCGATGCAAAAAAGAACAAGGCCGAGTTAGAAGAGCAGAAACGCCACAGCCTGGCTATGGAGAAGAAGGGGAAAGGTGTGACCAAAAAGCGAAAAAACAACCTCGAAGCTTAAAAAAATAAGAGCCCCTGTCCAACTTCGATATTGAATCTTTGATCGAATCGTTGGGGGTCAAGCACTTCAGGGGCGTTTTCATGTCTGATTCTCTACCCTCTGTTGTGAAGAAAAAAGAGTTTGGTGTGGTTAACCTAGACAGTTACGAAAATCCAGGTACACATTGGATATGCTACCTCAAAGCCAACAACAACAAAGCATTTGTTTTCGATTCATTCGGAGGCATACCACCTGCTGGGTTGGTAAAATATCTCAGTGTTGTCAACCTCTACTACAATAACGAACGCATCCAGGGTTTCAGCGATGTGAACTGTGGCCATCTCTGCGTTTCCATGCTTGTCTTCCTCTCGCAATTAAATAACCCAACAATCGAGGATTTCCAGAAAGCATTGTGGCACCTGAAGCACTACGGGAGTATTCCATCTCACAAGCGAGACTTCGCTTTTAAAACTCACATTGCTTGACGATATCATCTATCCTAAATCTATTGCTCTTCGTGAATTCTACAGCATGTACCTGATACCTAATGTGACAGTACACAACAATACCATCAAAATTGGCAGCGAAAAAATCAGCATCACCCCTGGCCAGTACAATCTGTCTACCTTACAGGCTCAATTGCCATGAAGTGTACCGCTGTCGCAAATTTCTGTAACTCACAGGGTGAAACTGGTGTCTGCCACGGAAACCGTAGACCTGGGTACCATCGGAGAGCTTTTGGGATTCGAGAACAACACAAAGCTCGAACCTGGCATCAAGCACATCGGTGCTAACATTCCTAAATTTCTAGCAATCGAGACTCTGAACATACATTGCAATGTGGCAGAAGGTATGATCACCAAATCCTCGGACGGCATCCCAGGGAGTCACAAGCAGACATGTATTATCGCTACGTTCAAACCAAACTCTGAGTTCATGGAGCCAATTATCTACACACCCTCCCCACCGATATACTTTCGTGTATCTTGTAATCGCATAGACAGCATAGAATTGGCAATTACCAACGTGAAGGGGGAGGTGGTTGATTTTGCAGGAGCCACGACCACTGCCGTCGTGGAGATTAACATATAATAAATAACCATTATGGAGCAAATCGAAAGTTACGAGTTGCAGTCCTTCCCTCCCAATCGTCGCACGTTTGCCAACCTCAATGAAGCGAATCGAGAGATAGAATACGACGTGGACGTTGGAGACGGCTTTATTCACCCTCACAGAGCTGATTTGTATATCAAGTTTGATGTTGTGAAGAGAGACTACGGCGAAGCATTTCTTGACAATGCAAATTTAAGACTTATAGATAATTTTGTGCCGTACCTATTCTCGCAAGTGGAAGTTAGAAAGCATGGCACCGTCATCGATAGGGTTGACTACCACGGGATTACCTCTACAGCTGTGGGAACACTGAAACTCTCCAAGACCGATGCAGCATACTACCAGGCAGGGGGATTCGAAGCAGGTACAAAAATCAAAACTCAAAGTCACACAGTACTGTTTCCCATGCGCCTGCTTCATGGCTTCTTCTCCGACTACACAGAGATTATGTGGAAGGGTGGTTTGCGCGTCACTTTTCGCAGAAGCGCCAATGACAACGATGCGCTTATGTGTTACAGCACCTTGAGTGCAGACGGTTCAGCACTTCCCAACACACTACCTGATCCTGCCAAGTGCAGCATCCAGTCCATGGAGCTTCGCATGCCCGTAGTGGAATACGAAACTAACTACGCTCTCAAGTACAAAGCAGACATTTTGAAGAATCCCGAAGTACCCATCCAATTTTACGGTTACCAGTGCGTGCAGAAACCTGCTTCCGGCAAACATTTTGAATTTGACGTGACCACACAGTTTAACACCATCCGGTACGATATGCCAGAGTTTGTGATCGTGTTCTTCCAGACAGGGGAGGACAACAACCAAGAAAAAGATTCGAGCCAGTTCGACAACTGCAAGATGAAGAACATCTACCTCAAAAATGGCAGGAACGAGATATTCCCGCGTGAGAACTACAACCTGAACATTGCAAACAACGACTACCTGAAACTGTACGAGGCATACACAGCTTACAAGAGAATGACCTCCGGCAATGTGGACGTGTACTACAACCCCAATGATTTCATAGCTCGCAGACCCATGTTCGTTATTAACACATCGAAGAGAAAGCAGGTGGTTGTTAACGATCGCACCAACATCAAGATTGTCTGTGAGTTCCACGATGCCTTGCTCGCCAACACCCTGTGCAGCGTCATCCTTATTGCAGAGAAAACTTTTGTGTATGATGTCAAGAATGAAAGAGTGACCGAACAGTTTTAAGTACAAGAAAAAAATCGCATAATTCTCTAAAAATTATACTGACCGTAGGTTCAAACATTTAGATTTTTGTTAACCTGCAACGCAGTGTCCAGGATGTACTGCGAAGAGTGGAGGTTGATGATTGAGCTCATGGAACATCTTACATTTGTGGAGAAGATTTTTTTGAGGATAATCTGGAAAAAAAGAATAAAATTTAATTTTGATGCATTTTAGAAATAATCACACATGAGCGCTCAAAAGAAACTTCCTCTTTTGGCCCTGCGTGTGCCCCTTTTTCGCCCCGTAGGACACGGCAGGGAGTTAGTTCCGTAAAAAAATCCCAAACCTCCACCTGTTTGCATTTGAAGATAATCATTATTGTTCTAGTATCTTGGCTATATTAAATTGGAACTTCTGTTACATGAGTTGTTTTTTTTTCATACATACTATCTACTACATTTGAGGCATGTCTTACTAGTTTTTAGACGATAGTGGCCCCACGGGAGCGTGTGAATCCCACATTTCTGAACACACCTCTTGTCGTCGCGTGCGTCCAAGGCAACCTTTATCACCTTGTTGGTTGTCAACACATGGTCGACACTCTGGATGCGCTGCTCTACTCCTAGAATTGGCGTCCTAGTTTGAAGAGTCTCGACGTAATCCTCGAACTTGAGGTGCTCTTGGACGACCTGCCTGCCCACACCCTTAGCTTTTTTTGTGATGGAACCCTCTGCCCGAATAACATAGGCTTTGGCGCGAAGACCGGCAAACACAAGAATTACATCTCTGTTCTTCTCGCCTTTGAGTTTGCCAGGCACCTTCTTGTTGCGAGCCAGGATTTTGTATCGGTTCGGCTGGGAATAGCCTGATGTGTCAAAAAGGTTCACAAAAGTTGGTACCGTGGCTATATCCCTATATGCATCGTCCGTGCGAACGTGGTACACCAAACTATCTGTGTCCGTGTAGAGTAGGCTGATATTGTCGTTATAGTGCTGGCGTAGTATCCCATAATATATTTGAAACATGCGCAGCTTGCTCAGGTCTAATACTGAGGCACCAACGTAGATTGGCTTGTTGAGCATCACCTCGCTTTTCCTCATATGCACCAGAGCAAGCTGCTCATTGTAAATAGTACGTGACTTGAATAACGGGCTTGCTACAAGCTTGCGACATTATGCTTTTTTTGATATTAGCCTTACATCCACACGATTTCGCACATTCTCCATGGTTTTCCCAAACACTGCGTTGTTCATTAACTTGAAGAAATCGCGATCGAAATCAGAAGTAGCGACTGTACGGTGTTTGGTGTTGAGGTCGATGTATGGCCTCAACCATGGAGAATGCGCGAACATAAGAACTCGATGTACTGTGCGAACGGTAACCCCTCGCTTCATCAACCACCAGAGGTTTCGGTAGTGCAGAACATAACTCTCTTTGGGCTTGAAGTCCATGACGAGCTTTGGTTGGTTCGAGCCAGGCGGGCATTTGAATTCCGGGACTGGCGGAAGGTCGCAGAAAAAATCCTGCAGCTTCTTGGAGAACTCAAGGTCCACCTTGGCAAAAAACCCGAAATCCAAATCGCAGAAACCTTCAACGTCAAATTGGGAGGGATCAGCCTACATGAACCCTCCGGAGGGGAGTAACAGCATGATGGAGTGTCCGTAGAGGTTGTTGACGTCTGTGTACATGATGTAGCTGGACGGTTGGGAGGGGTCGTAACCGGTGGCGATGTGGTGATTGTTGGCGAGCGAGTGTCGCTGGGACACCTGCACCATTCCACCCCGGACGGCACGTTCTACAAACAGCATCATGTCCACGTCCGAAAGAAGCTCAAGACTGACTTTTGTAACAAGAAGCATGGCCGACCATGCCAGTCCAGCAAGACTGTAGAAGTATGTAGGGTCCAGCTTGTAGATGGTCTTCGCAGTTGCACGAAACGCCTGGATCACATCAGCAAGGAGCGTCACATCGAGTTTTAGGTAGGCATCGTGGTAGTCCCCAAGATTTTGGCAATCCAGCTCGCGCCACATGGACTGAGCATGGTTGTAGTCGTCCTCAGAGATGCCTGAGCCTCGCAGCTTGCTGTAGAACTTCGCTCGAGGAGGCAGCGACTTCTCCGCAAACTTGGTAGAGTCGGTGATGTATTCGTAGGGGTAGACTACCTTACGCCTGAAGAGACCGGCGTCCAAGTTCGGAAAAATGGCAGAGGTGATGAGCATTTGTTCGTCGCTGAGCTTTTTCGCCAGGGCATCGAGGCTGGCCGAGAGGAACCTCAGGGAGTCGAGAAAACGAAGTTCGATGCGGGAGCCTTTTTCTGGGATTCGCACCCACTTGCTCAAGCTAATATAACGCTCCTCGTTCTGCGCCAGGACGTTGATTTGCATGTCGTCGTATCCAAGATGTGGCACCAGATGGTGGAAGTCGTACCCCGAGTCATTGTGGAAAAACACAGGGATGAAGCGGGGGTCCCGGGCTAACAAATTACACCGGTTGCACCAAGGATCAATGTATTTGCCGTTGAAGTGATCATGATGTTGAACTTTACGGTTGTTGGTGGTAAACTTCCAGGTGCACACAGGACAGGTAGTAGCCTCCTCGTGCTTGATTTTGTCGTCAGGAGACAGCCGTTTCATAGTCTTGGGTGTCAACAGGAACTTGCCTATCTCGTTGGCTTCCACAACCATCCTCTCTAGAAAATGTTTGACTGCGTCGGGACCTCGATACACATAGGGCTCGGGGTCAACAAGTCGGTCTCGCCACACCACAACATAAGCAAAACTCGAGGCCTCGTGGAGTTGGTAAGGGGTAGTAGAGGAAACTTCGGGATTGGGTTTGCATGTGGACATAGGTTTGAGGAAGGCCTCGAAATCGGCGATGATGATAGCAGGGTGCTCTACCATAGCACTGTGCATGTGAAATGTTTCTACAGTGCAGGTTTGGGCAAGACTGCCACCCCCATCTCGTTGGCATTGCAATAGAGTTTGTGGCTAGCAAGCTTCTCGGCAGCAATGTTGGGACCTCTGATGCTCTGATAATCCTGCTGTTTTCGATTAACAAAAGTGGACAAGCACCTGCGACAAACTTCTATGTGGTGAATATCACTGCTCCGTTGGCTCGAAACAAGTCTGGAGAGGGAACGGATGATGGTGTAATGGTGATGGGTCTCATTCTTGATGAGCAGAAGGTGAATTTCCTGCGCACCATCGTCGTCTACATCGCTTACCCGAATAGGGTACACCACATTTTTCTCAGTAAGGCCATAAACATTGATAGCCAACTGCGGGCCTCGAACTTGCGAATATCCGAGACCTCCACCGGGTAGTCGATCCCAACCATCGCATCTTCCAGCTCTGGCTCGTACTGCTTGTAGTGGTTAACTCGGTGTGGATAGTTTTTCCGGTGGACAGGGTGCAACGCTGCAAGCACCGACCAGAGAAAGCACTTGGTGTCACTGTTCTGAATATTCAGGACAGCCTTTTTTGTCGCAATGGTACGTGGTAAGGGGGCGTAGCTGGACGCGGAGAGAGGCACAAAGTTGTTAAGTTTGATACACAGTTTGTGAGGTTCACCACACAGCGAACCTCCTGAGCCCATATATTGATGTTCCTCCTGCTTGACCATTAGTTCCTCGGCAAACTCGTTGAAGATGTCGTTTAGGTTGTCGACATCCGCCAGATGCAGCGTCTTCGTCTTGGTATTGTGGTAGAAGCTTTCATTAGACGGCTTCTTGTACTGGCAACGTAGCGATGCGTAGAATTTGGTGGAGTGCGTTGCAAGCGCATCGCTGAGGATGGAAATAATTTTGGCCTGCTCGTTCTCCAAAAAGCTAGGCACGTCGCATGAGCCTTCCGAAGTGAGGACAAAGTCCTCTAACAAACGCTCAAAAGCCGACCGGTTTGCTTTCGCCACAGGCTTGACACGTTTGGCGGATGGTGGCAAGTCGGCTTTCGCTTTTCTCTTGGTCGAGCTGGTCGACGGTTGTGGGACAGGTGCTCCGACGACTTTGCATGTTGATATATGCCTTTTCAGATGACCAATAGTAATATGTTTACCGCACCTGGGACATGGTTTTGTAGCGGTCACATGCTTACCAGGTACACAGGTACGGCAGTGTCTTTCGAAATTTTTACTTGAAACACTAGTTTCACACATAGGGCAAATTTTCACACATTGCATCTTGTTGAAAATATTTGTGGAGTATGTTATTTTTATATATTTAGTGGAGTGTCACAAGATAAATGCTTTTTTAAAAAAAATCTTGGAAGGCTAATTCACGATGGTGCTGGTTTGGTGTGTGTTATTTATGTATATGCTATTCTTGCTCCTTAATCAATCCTGTAAATAAATAAAAAAATATGTTTGTGTATAGAAAACACAAAAATATTATGTGTACATAATTCTATTTAAGTTTTTCTACCAAACAATCTCTTCGTAACCCTCAATCCTCTTGGCGTATGAAGTATAAATCATAATTTCAGAAAAACATAGTTATTTCCGGTCGCTATTTTTGAAATCAAATCATAAGCATTATTTATGTTTATAGTATTCGTCGAGCAATAGCAGATAAAACAAGAATCGTTTTCCTACAACCCATAGTTTATGAATTACAAAACATCTTACAAATTACATCTTGAAATTTTAATCCAAAATAACTCGAAAACAGCAAGCACTAGTCATCATCCCTCCAATAGGTTGTAGAGTAATTCTAATTTTTTATCGAATGCTATTAAAATTTTCGAATTAGGGTAAAAACTAAGCCAGCAAATCAAATTTCTCAAAAAATAAAAAATAAAATTTTGTATTTCCGAAACTTCAGGGGGTAGAATCGATTTTATTTGCTAGTCGAATAGTTCTCGTCGAATCCTATCCAACAAACCTAAAATCATCATCCTAGCTCAATTAGGAGCCAAGAAAATCAATGTCTTGCAAAACGTCTTAAGATATTTGTCTTAAGAAAATTTTCTTGACAGACCGGAAGTAACATCTTGACAAACCGGAAGTCGACTTTCTTAAAAATTAAGATATTTGTCTTAAGATGTTTTCCAATACATTGATTTTCTTGGCTCCTATGGGACCTAGAACCATGTAACTTTGGTTTATGTGTATACTATTGTTTTTCCTACATATTCACTCACCTTACAACCCATCCAAATAAAAAAATAAAAGTTCACCCCTGCGCGCATGCGTACATGTATAAATTTAAATATAGATGAGAAGCTAGGCTCAAAGATTGCAAATAATTGCAGGAATAATACCATAATATTTTAGACAGTAGGTCCAGGTCCCGAGCCAGACAACATATTTGCACTACAACACAAAAAAAAATTCATATCTGTGCATATGGGAAGTCCAATACATAGTTGGCAATGTGTGATGTGATCAGCACCAAACATTTAATTTATATTTATGTATATTTAAGTTCTGTGTTGTTATCATGAAATTAAATTTTAATTAACTTTTCTATCCCTCTCTCTCTCTCAATCTATATAGCCTGTTCATATTTGGCACAGTCATTGCGAGTCGGCCGTAGCAAAAACAAAATCTCAAGCCATTTTTGCGAATGCTTGCTGTGGCCATAAACATAATTGGATATAGTTGCCATTAATTAGAGGATTTTATTTTAATTTTAGGTTTAATATCAATAAGCAAGCATAAAAAAACTAAATATTTTAAATAATAAGATTCGAAATACTATGTACTTCCACTATATATCAAACACACACAACTCTTCGCTTCCTCTAACAATTTAACACATTTATTTTTTGAAATATGCCCTGCACACATATTTCCTACCAACAACGGCACACAGAAGAGAAAAATATTCCAGCTACCAAGATGCTGAAAAAGCAATATACAACTATTTTTTTAAAAAAAAAAGAATTCACGAATAACATATTGCTCACAAATTCTTAAAAAAAGTAGTTACATTAAATTTTCAGCATGCTCCAAATATATAAAGCAGAAAGAAACATGAAACACCTTCTATATTCTCTCTCTTTGCATGTTTTGTGAGTATATTTTCTTCCACAATACATAAGGGCTGTTTGGTTTTCAGGAAGTTACCTCCCATCCACAATCCCTTACGTCTGTTAGGTTTTTCAGAATTGACTCACAAAACCAACGCCATATTTATAAATTAAAGCCAACCCATGCAAGCTAAGAAACAAAATTACTCACTTTTGGAAATCCTGCTGAAATGCTCTTCACCGACGTTCAAAATGAAACAGAACTTTTCCACACTAGAGCATTTAGTTTTATCCGTTTTAATGAGGTCGAGGAGTGATATGTTAGCCAACGCAACGTGGACCAATAGAATTCGCTCTAGAAAATAGTCCCCTACATTCCAGCCACATCATTTTGCGATTTCGAAAATTCACAAGCTAATGCATCACATCACTCCTACCAATGCTGTTAACTGACGTCACTATTTCTCAACAGTTGCCAGAGCTGATGTAAAAAAAAAACTGCTGTAATCTTGTAGCCTACATAGCATCGTGTGTATAGAAATATGAACAAAACAAATTGTATACGTAGGTGAGGAATTCCATATTTATTGTTCAGCTATTGAAAAACAGGAAGTGCATTGTATAACTTCCGCTATCCAAGGCCTACCTATTGTTCATTCTATATTCTGTCAACATTGTTAGCACGCAGGGGGAACGAAATTTTAGTTTCTAGATGTCCACAGACGAAGCGTAATTTTCAAATACGAGAACAGTCGCTTTTCGTTACCAAAAAAAATAATTGCTACAATACAATAAGTATATATTTACAATTAATAGCAAAATATTAATATTTATTAACAATATCTATCTATGAATTTGTTTCGAACAAAAAACATGTTATAGAAACATTGCCAGCCGTAAGTTCAAAATTTTGCCCCCCCTCTTCCCCCAAATCGCATTACATACATACATACATGTGGAGGACCCGTGGCGTTACAAGAGAGTCTGCCTCCCCAATATTGCTTAAGAGGTTTGGTTAGCATGCAATAGATCAGTATGCTAGGAAAAAGAACAGGGGGGTAACAAGAGCACCAGCACCACTATTGCCAGTTAGCGTCACCAACTCTTCTTCATCTTACTGCATACTTATCATCTTAGAAGGCTACGCCGTCAACTCCTATTTGTAGGTTAGCTTCGCCTGTGAAATATCATATAGCAAAATGTTTAAAAAACAAAAGGTTTGTGAAGCAACTAGTCAGTGTTGCCAACTCATATTTGTAGGTTAGCTTCGCCTGTAAAATATCATATGGTGAAATTTTCTTGGGGTGGGTTGGAAACACTGCGGCTCACTTGGAGGCGTAGAAGCGGGCAGCGTATACTACTATGGAGTAAGACGAACATCAACCCCACTTTCTGTGGTGACGCATTTGAAACTAAAGACAGGTATCCTCTGACAATCACACGCAGGCAAGGGCTGGTGCCATTCATTAGATGTAGTTTGTGCTGCTATCAACACGTTTTCGTTGTGCACTGTGGTGTCCCTTAGGGAAGGAGGTTCTCGCCCAAGTTCTTTGGTCACTTGAAGAATCTCCAGAACTTGTGAGTATGGTTGTACCGTTTACTTGTCTCTCGATTGATTGATTTGGTTAATTTTACTTCGCTTTTCTGCCACTCTTGGCTAATCGCGAAGATGAGGATGAGTAATGATTAGGTCTGAGTCGATACCGATGCCCGTGTATCGGTTAGATGTTATTTACCCATACTGGCCGCTACTTTTCTGCCATGTTGGTGTTCCGCGCCGTCCTCAAAAATGCCGCATGACATTTTCTAATTATCCTGGAAGTTATGCAAAATTCGAAATTTCCTGTGATTCTGCACCAACAGTGAACCTGAGTTTTGGGATTCCATAACAACAACAGGTAGCCTATATTAAAATTCTGATTTTGTTTTAGCACATTAAATCAAAACATTGATGCTTATAATTGGAGTGGAACACTCATCCACTAATATTTTCAAGAATCCGTATCGGTATCGGTTCAAAGTGATATTGGATGTAATTGATGAAGGGACACTCACAAAGAACACCCAGGCCAAGGCACTTGTCTTTCGAGTTGGAGTGTTTGTTTTAAGATAACTTTACGCACAGATATGTTAATCGGGACTCCGCCTACAGTTTAAAGTAGAATCCGTACCACCATGTGTCTCCACTGAGTATCTAACCCCAGACACCTTGATTGTAAGGCGATGACGTAACCACTGCGCCATCGACGTGCTCTTTCTTGAAGTTCTGCTATTTGAGAAAGATAATAATGCGCGCACACTCACAAATTACGAAATTATGTCCTCACTTACATGTAATCATCAAATCACTTCTTGGATTGCTTCATTTTTCTGATTCTTTACAACAACGATTAAAACCAAACGGCTGACCTCTGTCGAGATTGTTCCCAGTACAGGAAAGTAGGCTAATTGCGGCTTCTCTGTCAGATTAGGATCAAAGGCTGCCTGTTGTATACAATAACTGTCTCACTTTCTCATTGTGAATACATGGATTTAGTAACTACGTAAATGGGCGGATTTTTGCATATTTGTATTTCTTCCTTGAAAAAAGTCCATATTGTTTCAACCGATGCATGGATCGGGACCACTCTGAAAAGTGTCAGAGTGCATATTTGAGCTTAATCTGCATATCATTGCATGTATTGGAGTAATTTTCTTGCAGTCGTTCATTTCAAGTTTGCCTCTTCCTATATCGTCCTAGATGACTCAAGGGATTTTCATTGTACATTAACTTGCCGCACATTTAACTTGCCTCTATTTTGTTCAGAGTTCTTAAAAATCTTTGGAATATTTTCACGTTCGTTGTCTTCGTTAGGAAGAGCAACAAGCCCCTTTCTACTGAATTTTATTACATCTAACCTTCTTAACATGCTAGTCAGTTGATCTACTGAACGAATTTCGTGACAAGTAATGTGATTGGCAATATTATCAGGTAATTGGCTAAGTATTAACTGCACAACATCTATATCTTGAGGATTTTCAACCAAATTGCAATAACTAGAGTGAGTTTTTAAAGCAAAAGTCTCTAAACAGCCATGTACACTGGGATCGTATTTGCGATTCCTCAATACGGAGAGTTGTGATTGGATATCTTCCGAAGAAGCAAACTGATTAACGAATTCTTGCACAAACTGATCATAAGAATTAAAGTAATATTTATGAGTCCGAAACCAATAACCAGCTCTCCCAATGAAGCATTGTTGAATAATTTGCAGTTTCATTTCTGTTGGCACTCCTACAACATTTAATATGTTATCCAGCTGCTCAATATAGTCTCTCGCTGATTGTTGCTCTATCTTTCCCGAGAACTTAGGCAATTGAGATAGTTCACTTAATTTTAAACGTCCACTTCTTCCATTTCCTTCTCCATTACATGTATTTCTAGTTATAGGATGATCACTTCTTCCTCTCGAAATATACGGTTGATTATAACAAATATGATTTGCTCCGTTTAACCCTGTGTTACAATAATCATGCAATCTAGAACCATTTACAGACGACTGATGATCATCGTGATTGTTCGAAACTGAACATGGTACTCTTGCATCACGATAAATATTACTAACACAATCATTTTGTGGGTTAGGTTCCGATATTTGTGGGTTAAAAACACACCACATACAAGGAGAATTAAAGCTTTGATCTAGATGAGAATGTGGATTATTATGTACATTCCTACCATTGTCATTATTCGTAGTAAGCACAAAACTAGAAGTTGGATGTGCATTTGTACCAAACAGTTGATAGCAAGCATCAGTGTAGTTATATTTCTCAGCATCTAACTCTCGTTTTTGGAATGAACCTTCTGTGTCATCACATCCAAATTTCTTTACGGAAGTTTCATCAGAGCTAGATCTTACATATTTATTATACTTGTGCTTCCAACGGACATGTTTACGTGCACTAGTGTTTATAACATTCTTCTTACCAAAAACTGTCCTAGAAGAATCATCTGATATGTCACTAGACGAAGTACTGAGTCCAACATCACGCTTGGATCTTCCATTGTGACATGTATTAGATTCTGTATTATCCACAACAATTGATTTTGTTCTACTTTTACTATTTGTAACAACAGAATTACGAGCATTAGAATTAACTTCGGCTGTTAAATATTTGCCATCAGATTGAAGGTTTTTGTTACCTTGTTCCATACCTTCAATTCGGGAATTAAACTGTTAGAACTTTTCTGTACAATCAGAAATATGCTTATGTACATCAGCATTAACATCGCTTTTAATTTCGAAAATAGTGACTCTAGATATAAGATCAACTATATTAGCAGAGCAGTCATTACAATTTGAATTGAGATTATCTAAACGTTGGTCATAATCAAGAACGTGTTCTTCCAATGATAATTGCACATTTTCAAATTCAGATAGTTTGACATCAACATTACTACATTTATTATCTAATACAGATTCAAGACGTGTAGTTCATTGTAAACACGCCGTACTAACCGCATTTATTTTGTCCTTAAATTCAGATATTAAAATATTGAGCCGATTGTTAACATGACTAATATCATGATTAACAGCTTCAAATTTAACATCAAGCTGTGAAGATAACTGTGTATGTGCACTAGAAAATTCAGCTTGTTTTAAAGATATAACGTCGAGTTTAACCTGAATATTTTCATTAGACAGATTTAATTCTGATCTAAGTTCTTGGTTAGACTGTTCAAACTGAGTCCTAAGTTCTTGATTAGACTGCTTAAGTTCTTGGTTAGACTGTTCAAACTGAATCTTAAGTTCCTGATTAGACTGTTTAAGTTCCTGATTAGACTGTTCAAACTGAGTCTTAAGTTCCTGATTAGACTGTTCAAACTGAGTCTTAAGTTCCTTATTAGACTGTTCAAACTGAGTCTGATGTTCCTGATTAGAACTTACAACAGCTAATTGTATGCTTCTAATGCTGTTTAGTATGTCATTTAAATTAGGATTTATACTTTCCAAATACACCGGCAATTGGTAAGGATCGTAACTGGAATCACATTTGTTACAACAGTATTTTTCCTTAGTGGTAGAATAAATTGTCCAATGTGTGACGCAAAGCTTCAAACATGAAACATGATACCACGAACGACAGTCAAAACATTGCACATACCTCAGATCATTATCGAGCTTATCACAACACGTCACTCCTTCAATCTTACCTGACTGTACATGACAAATGTCACCATCGTGAGAATTACTACTATTTAAGTAGGTTCCTTCATATGCAACATTAGACTTTAGCCTACGTGAATGTCTAGGCTTCGTTTCCTTAGATTTATCTGCCATGATTGCACAGAATAATAATAAACTTAAGAAATAAAATATTTAGGGTCGCCAATTTTGTCTTCGCAACATGTTCAACAAATTGCAAATATAAGACAAAATAAAATTTAAAAGTCTATAACTACCATTGCGCAAACTTCTCACCACGCATCAGAAGATTGTCCTTTCTTTTTTCAATCCTGGCTGGGTCGTCAAATTATTGAAGCAAGTCTTTCGCACACACTTCAACGAAACATCCTAGTATTTATCTTTATCCAAATCTACTTACAGTTTGTTAAATTCAAAGAAAAGTCGGACGTCACTATATATAATTTCAATATATTTTTCACTTAGGCTACTGATCTACTGTGTTTTGTTTCTTTTTCGTTGCTATGGTCAAAAATGTATATAGAAATGTATACATCGTAATTATACATTATCAAGAATGTGATAATAATTAAATATACATCATATTAATGCAACAACGTTTTCCAAAATATAACAAAACAGAAATTGATAACATAGATATATCATCGTGCGTATTAAGCACAAAGTTAAACAAAACATAATAAATGAAATAAATGAACATCTTTGGGTCAGTCACATACGCTCGTATCTTTTTGTGTTTGTGGGAGTCACTAGTATTGGCACAATGTTAGAAGTCAATAATATTTTGGAAGGCCTCCACGATGGTGCAGTTGTAGCGTCGTCGCTTTGTAATCAAGGGGTTCGATTCCCGGTGGAGGCACATAGTAATTCGCAGAGGCGTGGCGTGCATGTAGCCGGTGTTACCGCAGGTAACAGCAAAATGTAAATAATTAAAAAGTTGTTTCAATAAAATGACAACATTGTTAAATACGTTAATGAACCCCGTTGCCGTCGAGTAGATATTGCCTAGGACATTTTTTCTGCAGCCAACAGAAGCGAAGAGGGAGGCCGTTCCGCTACCCTGAAGAGGCAACAAGGGAGAAGAGGGCGCCAATGCAAGGAAAGAGCGGGGAATGATTTTATGGGGTTATCCATATACCTGTTAAGGGGCCCTGTTGCCGTTCAGACCCACCGGAGCAGCCAGTGTTGTCACATCGGATTGGCAGAACAGTGCTAAATCCCGCCTAAATAGGAATACAATTTCTGTGAAGCAACTAGAGGTAGACTGCAGAGCCAAGGCTGGATTGAACTACAACTGAGACCAGTTAGGTAATAGACGAAAATATAGTTCCTTGGTGTGATTCGTGATTTGGACAAACCTTGCTCCAAAATACTAAGTTCTCAACAGTAGTACACAGGAATTCGAATGAAACGCCCTCCCTGACGGTTATGCAACCCGGAATTTTATATCATCTAGTTTCGCCTGGTAGAGTAGTTCCCGAGAGGAGCAGTGTTTCCAAACCTATAACTGTAGTGTTTCCAACCCTGTATTGGTTGGTTGGTTGTTGATTTGGTGTTTTAAGTCCACAATGCACGGTATGACTAATCGGGACTGGACCTACAGTTTAAAGTGGGATCCGAACCCCTTTGTGCCTCCACCGGAACCCCTTGATTACAAGGCGACGACGCTACCACTGCGCCATCCAAGCCTATTGCTTCGTAGAAGATGAAACCTTCACGTAAACTTCTTCATTCGTGAGTTACATTTGGTTTACAGACTCACATTACAGGACACTCTTTTCCTGTATTGCATGTTTTCTGAAGTATTTATTTTTCCTTCTGCGGAGAAAATTCTGTTATTATTTTACATCTTATTTTTCGCAGATTCTCTAAGATTTATCGGCTAATCGCAACAATGAGGATGAATGATGACTCGATGAAATTGATAAAAGGACAGTCATAAAGAAACCATGGGGGGCTAGATCCATATTATTATTATTATTATTATTATTATTATTATTATTATCTTTCTTTTTTTACTTTACTTTTGGCTAATCGCAACGATGAGGATTAGTGTATGATAAAATTCATGAAGGAACACTCATAAACAATCATACCCAGGCCGGGACTCGAACATGGGAATTTCGGCAGCGAGATCAAAAGCCGACAGCTTACCACGCTCGGACACAGCGGCGACCAATTATTATTAGTGATATTGTCTCAAGTAGTGTATTTTCCCGCATTATTCTTTCATACAAACATGAAACGGATGAAAATTAAAATGTTAAAATACCCAAATTGTGGGAATACGAAACAGAACCAAGTTAACATATTGGATTGATTTGGTGTTTTAAGTCCACTTTATGCACAATAAGGCTAATCGGGACTGGGCCTACAGTTTAAAGTGGGATCCGAACCACTATGTGCCTCCACCGGGTATCGAACCCGGGACCCCTTGATCACAAGGCATCGACGCTACCACTGCGTCATCGGGGAGGCCCAAGTTAACATATCTTGACCATGGAAAGTGTTAATACAAAATCTAGAAAAGAGCCATTTAACAGTTGCCTGATTGCTTTTCCATTTGTTGTATGGGAAGAATTGTCTGAAATGTGTGTGTAGTGGCAGGCAAAAGAGAATTCAAAGATCGAATAGAGAGGCAACACTGTCACTGTTCTACACTACACAGACAACGCGCCTCGTCGAGTGGGCGGGACACCGTGGGTGCGAGCGAGCTGCTGTTGCTTCTGCAAAAAGATAACTCACAGACAACTGAATGACGCTCCGCTTAAAATCTAGTCAATCGAGAAAGGATTTGTTGAGGAAGTGAATTGAAATATAAACACCAGAATTTGGTCTAAGCCTATAATTGTTTCTCGCAATAAGAGCTGATCAATTTTTACATGTGGAATTCCGTAATGAAAGAGGCAACAGGCCGCATTCCACACCTTTAGCCTGGTAACACTAATAAATCATCTGATTATATGCGTTCGGTTATGCTGATAGTCATGTTTAATATATTACCTTCAAACATAAACAATATCATTAACTCACTCAGAGGCAGAATTCAATTTTACGCTTTATTTTCCTGAAGATATTGTATCAATATAATGCAGGACCTACAGTTTAAAGTGATATCCGAACCACTATGTGCCTCCACCAGGAATCGAACCCGGGACCCCCTTGATTACAAGGCGACGACGCTACCACTGCGCCATCGGGGAGGCACTTAAAGAGTCGACAATCAAAGGTAATACGCATCTATTGATCAGAAATTACTAGAGTGTTAAAGTTGTTTTTGTATCTTTTCTTATTATAAGTCGCTCTTCTGCCACTTTCGGCTAATGAGGATGAGTGACGACTAGATTAAATTGATACCATGATACCAATACTGAAGCCGTGGCTGGAACGCGGAAATTTCTTGGGATCGGAAGTGGACCACTTAACGCGCTTGGCCACCAAAGAGAACCGGCTCTGTGGCCAAGCGCTGTTAGTGGTGGACTAACGATCCAGACACCGAATTTTCCGGGTTCGAGTCCCGCCCGGATCTTTGTCAATTTCTTAATCGTCAGAAATCCCTTCACAATCTAAGACGTAACACTTTATCAAAACTTCATTCCCCTCCACTCCACCTCAAATTTAATACTCAAACTTCCCAACAAAATTTCCATGCCAATTTTAAACTTCCTGTTGATATTGCTCTCTCCAAATAAGCAATCTAAGACGTAATAGTAATACACAAGACTTGGGATTCCCTGCCCCCAAAATAATTATCAATCCCGCTACCTGAAAATCCCACTAACTTCATTAATCGCCCACCATAATTTCCCTATCAATCTAAGGCTCCCCCACTCCAAAATTACTTATTACCCGTAACAATTCCCCTTACAATCTACAAATTACTATTTGTATAACAGTAATGGCTAATTGATGACGTAATTCAACTTGGGCCCTGTTTACTCAGTCAAATTTCCATCACAGTCTGCGCCATAATGCCCCACCCCTGATTTAGAACTGTGACAAGGTGACAGGTGTAATGTAACTAACAGTTAAGTGTTAGGAATGGATGCATGTGTGCTGTGCATTTGAATTTCATGTGAATAAAATCTGTTCACTAATGTGAATATTAATATTATAGAATATAATATAATGGTTCAGGTGTGCGAAAAAGTAACCATGAGCACCCCAAGGTATCAATAAGAAAGAATTGGAAAGTTAAGTTGCATACGGAGATGTGTGTGATTAGTTTTGTTCTGGAATGTAAAAAAGGACCGGTTAAACCGTGCTGGGTTTCAATACTGTGTCCACCCGCCGTTGGATTCAAGCACTGCATCTAGGCGACGAGGCAAGAATTCCACGAGCAGATGTTTGGTCTTCTCCTTAAACTCTCCCAAATATCAAACACGTGAGCCAGTAGAGCTTTCTTTGTTCTCAGCTGTCTAGGTTCCCACTCTCTCACCATCAACGCCCAAATGTTTTCGATTGAAAGACTTCGCTGGCCAATCTACTCTTGAAATTCCTGGCTGCTGATTAAACCAGGTGGTGGTCGCTTTCGATGTATGGACGCTGCTGTTGTCTTGATCGAAAGTCACGTGAGGAATCTCATCTTCAGGGTGTCTCTCTCGCACGCTGGGAAGCATGTGGTTTTCCAGCACTGCGACGTATTCCTGTGAATTTATTCTCGAACACACTTCCACCAATCCATCCCCACACCGCCACGGATATCCTGCCGCTCCTAGGATGGGTAGAAATGTTCTCGTAGCCGTAGCGAGTGTTCTTGCGCCTACAAACATAAACCTGACCATTTTCGTCAGACGAAAATACTTTCTCGTCGCTCAAAATTACGTTCTGCCAAATTTCTTCAGGAGCTGGTAAATATTGTAAAGCAAAACTGATCCGTGCTTCGTGATGGAAATGCGTCATTGCTTCATTCTTTGCCGCTCGACGGTGTCGAACTGTTGAAGCATGGCACTCCAGTTTCAACTCTTGGCGAATCTTCGTTGCAGCCATGAAGGTATTGCCCTCGCTCATCTCAATGATGCCTGCATCTTCTTCCCTGGTTGTCTTCCTCGGCCGGCCTTTGTTGGGTCTTGACTTCATTCCTTGGTCACCTTCTTCTTCGTAACACCGAATCCAACGCCTGACGCATGAATCGTCCACACCTTATCATTGGTGCATGTAGAGTTTCACGCCCATACCGATGCAGAAAGTTTCATTTTATAGGTTCCGTTGCAAGTGACATGCTCAAGGCATAGATACGAGTAAAACTGCTGCAGGATCTCGAACGAAGCACCCACCGGGGCTCGAATTAAAGCCAAAGCGTGGTGCCAAAGGCAACCGTGACGTTACTGCATGGGAGATTTACATCAAGCAGGGCCTGCGTGGTGTGTGCAAAGAAACTCAAACTTGCTTTAGGAAATAAGGATACTATTGAATCAATGCAATATAATAGAGTATAAACCGTAAAATATACATTATTATTGACTCATGCATCCCCTGAAAAAAATGCATCGTTTTCTCGCACATTTCTGCCTGCAATGAATATAAATGTATAATCTATTAAATTAAGCAGGTGCATGCAGATTTAAAAATATTGATAAGATGATTCAATTGAATTGAATTGAATTGTTGTTTTTTAAGTTCACTTTGTGCACAGAAAGGCTAATTGGGACTGGACCTACAGTTTATAGTGGGTTCCGAACCACTATGTTCCTCCACCGGGTATCTAACCCGGGACCCCTTGATTAAAAGGTGACGACTCTACGACTGCGCCATCGGGGAGGCCCTAGTCCACTCACGGAGATAATTCGTTCAGAGCAATATAAATGTCCTATCAAAACAATTGGGGAATATTATTTTCAATGTGGATAGTCTTCGGAAAATATGTTTCTAACAACAGTTTACCTAAATAGTGGGGACGTGGGGTGAGAGATAGGGACGGAGTTGGAAGAGAGAGAGGGAAACCACACAATTTTCTGTTCAGTGAGAACCTTTGGGATTGCTTTTTCCTAGCACACCAAAAACACAATACGTATAACCCAAATACAACCCAAACCTTCAATGGCGAAATTGTGAGTCAATCACTCAACTGGAATAAAAAGTTCGGATTTAAATCTAGGAGGCCAGAAGATAGTTATTGCGCTACCACGTGCTAATACAAAAAAAAATCACTTTGCTCGCGAGAATTGTCATGCCTGAGTGACATGTAGATTACGTTAGTTGTGAGAGTTTCTTCAATTCCATTGCCTGCCAAGAATAATGATAGCGCTGAAAGCATAAAATACGGAAATGTGCATGTTTGGCGAGCCATGAGAAAAGCAGATCCTTGTGTTTTCTTTTCGACTTTTACTCATTTTATGTCAACCTTTACATATAGCCAATGGCGACAGAGGATGAATGATGCTCCAGGGAAATTGATGAAGATTGAAGAAACAACGAAAAAGAAAAACTCATAATTATCAGAGGCTAGGACCCAAGAACCCTGGCTACGCAACATGTTATGATATTGAAGTATATCACGGATTGCTGCTAAATCCTTTCCTAGATATTTGAAATGAATGAACCCCCGCCCCCGCTACGAGAAAAAGAAAGACCATAGGATGTGAAACATTTACAATGTAATTGCATTGCTTTACATTGCTCTTGGCTATATTCCAAATGTAGTAAGAGATCATCAATGAGTTGGATTTTTTTTCAAGGTATAGGTGTATTTGAGCGCAAGGGCTAAATATTTCATCATTTATAAAGAGTTAACTTCGTCGTTACACTAGCACCAGTCACGAATGCATGAATTTCTATTTCGGTTATTTTACATCACTCTTCTTCCTCTTGAGTTAATCGCGATAATACGGATGAATTATCAATTTATAAAATTGTGACGGGACAAACTCAGTGATACATTCATGCCTGACCAGAGTTCGAATCTGGAACATATGACCTCGCTTCGCTAAAAAGGCTGGCAGAAATGTATCGGAAAAGTATAGGAGCACCAAGAACCGGTTTCACCCAGCACAGACGATCAAATCATTTACAGCGACTCGCTGTGGCAGTGTTGCTCGCCACACCCTCCCCCTCGCTCGCAGGTAACCTTCTCAGCACCCCACCTGCTGATGGAAAAGTATGGTCCAAAGCTGCACCTACTTTTCGTTTCAAGCATATTCCGTCTGGAAGGTTTCTGGCACCCCTTCACCCCCCTCCCTTCCCACCATGGTTAATGAATGAGACCCTTGCACTTTCAAAACCCTTATCGCAAGAAAAAGCTGGCATCAATTATACACCGCCATACAATAAGATCTACACGGGAAACATTTCCTAACATATTTTCTTGATTCGGACTAAGGGCAAATTAAAAATAGTCAAAGGAATTATACACAGGAGAATTAAATTACTGAAAATATGGAAAAGCGCGACACCGAATCTGTAATGAGTGCGAAGGGAAAAGAAAAGGAAAATAAAGTATAAAAAGTATTTGAATAACCAGATTAAGAGAGATAGTTATCACGGCTCAAACAATGCAAATGAAAAAAAAACGGAAAAAAGAACTAATACGAATTGAAATATACGACAATCGGAAGTAGGCTGAAGGAAGCAAATTTTAATAAACGTGGAAAGAAGACATAATCAAAGGAGTGCTGGTTCGATTCGCGACGGAAGCTCATATTTGTTGTTCGAATCCCACTCCACACTGTATGTCCAGATGCATTTACACTTAAAACAAACTTCGTGGAACTTTTTCCAAAACAGATGTCGCCAAGCATTTAAAAGCAAAAGGAATAACTCTGAAGAAAAAATGCCGAAAGCGTTATTGCAAAACAAAAAAAAAAGTGTAGGTGGTTATGGGGGTCAGAATCTTCTCTTTGGACTTACCTATGGTGGCAGGACCAACGAGAAAAAGATCTCGAAAATAATAACTGCAACAATGGAGTTCGGGGTAACCATTAGTGAGTGATGAAACAACCAATCCAACTTCCACGTCATTTTACTTTTGCCTTTCAAGGGTTGTTCCGAGCACACGTAAATTTTTAAGATTTTTTTTTAATTTCAATTTATGCACAGATACATTAATGGAAACGGAACTTATGATCTAGAGTGGTGGGCCACCAGTGGGAATTGTATCTAGGACCGCTTGATTACAAGGCGACTTTAGGCTATCGGAAGGGGCTTTTTTTTAATAGATAACAGAATTAGTCATAATGCTATCTTTTCGTCTGCAGGACTCTCTCATGGGAGGTGTCAAGTATCCGAGCGATAACGAAATCCGTGATACCTCCTTTCTTCACATATTCGTTTGGAAGTGGTAAAAGAATAATAAAAAACTCAAGCATAAATATTAATAACACTTGTTATTATTACCAGAGACATTCTCAAAATAAACTTGTTGTCCTTTGAAATCAAAACAAGAGGAAAGCAAGATCTCCACCCGGTCGCGTGAATCTGTGGCTAGATTCAAGAGTTGGAAACACTACGTTTCTCGCGAGCTGCTCTTCCTGGCGAAACTAGATGATATAAAATTCAGGGTTGCATAACCGTAAGGGGGGCGTTTCCTTAGATTCCCAGTGTACAGTGGTGGAAAAAAGTTCTTCCCCATAAGACTTTAATGGCTGTAAATAATGCCTGAAAGGTAGGCAACACACATTGCACCTTTAGGTGATCGGGTGATTCTGTCTGTCTCAAGGAGCAACTCGTCTTTCATGGAATAGCCAACAGACACAGGAAATGTAGAAAAATCACGTGACATCAGGTGGAATGTTGTTCGTCATAAAATCGCCTTTTCTCAAGCCAGGTCGCAGAACCGACAAGAATTATAGCCTATGCCCGAAAATGATTCCCCTAAAATCGTTGAACGAAACGCTAAAATAATTCTTGCCTTAATTACAAAGGCTACTAAACTATATGTGCCGCCGTAGCTCGGTCATTAGGGAGTTTGATTACCATGCGAGAGATCTGAGTTCGATCCCGACTGGGGAGAATTGGAATTTTGTCCACCTGTTCAAGTGGCTCCGGCGCCCACCCAGCGTCGTATAAAGTGGGTACCTGTAGGAAACTTAAGGGGGGTAAAGGCGGCCAGGGGCGTGGTGCTGATCACATTATCCCCACCACCTTCGGCCGTAACAAGAAAGTGTGGAACCCTAACTCCGCACCCCCTACACGCCTTCATGGCTTGGTGCAAAGCACAAGGTAGCACTTTGCTTTTTCATTTACTGCGACCCGATTTTGTCGGAACAGAACTTTCTAATTTCTACGTGGACTTTCTTTCAAGTTCCGTAGGGATGTGAATAGGCTCCAGTTTTTCTTGACACAATTTACCCATGTTATATTTCGTTATAAAAACCACGGCCGATATCCTGTGTGTGTATGTGTGGGGGGGCTATAATTCAAACATGTGAGGTGATACTTTTCTCACTACTCCGATTCTTCGTGTCAGAAATAAATCTTAATTCCACACACTCAAAATGTAGCATTTCCTTCATCTTAGCATGCAAATATCTAGCAGCAAAGTAATGTGTAGGCACATAGTGGTTCGGATACCACTTTAAACTGTATGTGCATTCGCGATTAGTCTTACTGTGCATCAAGTGGACTTAAGACACCAAATCAACCAACCAACATAATCCCGTTACTGTCCAGATTATCGAAACCAGAAGCTTCGTCGCGAATAACATAAGCAGGAAGACAATTTGAAATTACCGGACAGAAACAGAACCTAAATCCTACAACGGATAGATTGGATTAAATCGACGATACAGCACGCGTTCTGAAATGAAAAAGAATACGAAAGTTGAAGGATCTCGACACACACACACACTTTTCCTCCCCTCAATGGTAAGATATCTTTCTTGCAGAGAAGCCTTTACGTAGGCCTTCAAGGCCACGACGAGAAAGTGTTTTACATGCAATGACGGGACCAAAACACTGGTCTAGTTTGATATGAAAGCTGTGTTCCTCCTTATTTCGTACGTCATTGATAACAGGAACACGGGCCTCGTCTGCTAACCCTAGTTTCGTAGAGCAGACGCATGCTTGCCACTCTTTGGTTCAGTGACCTTCGCTCGTAGTTGGCAAGAGTGAATGACTCACCAGATACCTGTTGCCTGTGAGCTTATACAAGAATAGATATTTCGTTAGGGTCTGTAAGTATTGTTTCATCTGCAGTTATATCAGTTAACGTTCGAATTGTTTCCTAATGGTTACGTTATTTATAAAATAGTTCTCGAGAGTGAGCTTTCTATCTATTTGTATGGGGGGGGGTATACAGCCTGCATGTATTATTTTTTTCACGAAACAAGAAGAAATTCCAAGACAAAAAAAGAGTCGTAGAAGAGTAGTTAACAAAAAAGAAAGACGAAAACGAAAATGTAAATGTTTAAATAAATTATTGTATAGATCGAGTGAATAATATTTTCTCCTCGATGGCGTAATGATAACGTCGTCACCTTATAATCAAGGGATCCCAGGTTCGATACACGGTGGACGCACGTAGTAGTTCGTATGTCATTTTAAACTGATGGTCCAGTCCAGATTAGCTTATCTGTGCAGAAAAACTAAAAAAGAAATTGTCACAGTGTAAGAAAATGTCATGTTCAACCACATACAAAAGGGAATAATTTATTCCATGTTGGAGTTCACATTTACAGTATAGTATCTAACCAACACAATTATGGATCGCAACGTATTTTCTCAGATCCATTTTAATTATACGTGCATGATAAAATAACAGAAGTTGAGGAAAGAGAAAGTCAAGCGAAACACAGATGCCTTCTCCAGAATTTCAAATCTCGTTACGTAAGGTTCTGGGTTGAAGTCCCGGGCAGACATGACTTTCTTGTTCTTGCCCTTTTATCTGCTTTATTTCATCATAAATCGTCGTTATGGTTTACCTACAGGGGAAGAATAATGACAATTGCCAATACAAAGCCAATAACGAACAGACCAACAACTCAATTAGGGAGATGTCAAGAAAGAAACAAGACTTGACAGTGTCTCCGTCTCTAGGTTTCTCGAATTGAAAATTGCTCTCCCGTTCTCGGTCAGTTAAATATAGAAATCGAAAAAGTATGTGAAGATAAATATATTTCATATATCCCGGTTTTATAGGAGATTTCGTGAGAGATGAAATAAGTACTCTTCGATCATGTTTATTTTTATTGGTTTTGTTACGTAACATCACTTTTCTTCCTAGTCGCGGACGAGTGACAATTACATGAAATTAATGACGAAATACTCAAACACCTGTGACAAGGACGGTTCTCAAATCCTGGAACTTTGGTGACGAGATCGAATGTTGACCACTTAATGAGCTTGCGCACCGAGTCAGCTTAATGTTCCTTGTGTCAGGTAATTCGAAATAACTGTCAATATCCCACATTCATTATCATTTTTTCATAATTTATCTTATTGATGTTATTAACCTGAAGTCGAAGAAATAGTTGAAAGGCAATAATGCAAGATTGAATGTCTATGATGTTACTTCGTGCCGAATAATATGACGTGATATTATGATATGAATATATTAAAAATATAATATGCCTAGTCATTCCATTGATTGATCCCAATTGCGCACACAAAATATGGTATAATGTCCACTCCTAAGTAACCTCCGTGGCGGAGTGGTTAGCACAGCGCGCTACGACAGCATGGATCCCTGGTTCGAATCTCGGTTTGGCTATGGGTGTTCTTGGTGAGTGTCCGTTAATCAATGTCATCATATCATCACTCATTACAGTAGTGTAATTGGACCTATAACCAGGACCACTTACAAGTGTACAAATGATGAGCTCATATAATTAAACAGCCCGATTTGCCCACACTTAAAATTATGCCAAGATGCCCTTATTCCCCAATTCTTCAAGTGTAATATGCTCTTAATTCTAAGAATTTTGAATCCTAGTGTACAAATGATGAGCCCCCTCAGATTGATTTGCCTACACTTATAAAAGGCACTTCTGTGAGATTGTTGTCCATAAATTTGTTAAAAATATGCCCCTCTTGATATTTTTTTTGCCCACACCTAAAACTAGGCCAAAACGTATTAACACACACCCACACACACATACCCCCCTCACCCACACCCACCCATACACACACACACATACACACACACACACACACACACACACACACACACACACACACACAACAACACACACACACACACATATTTACTTCTGGTTTAAGTTCAATTGGATACCAGGTTCAATTTGTTTATCTAATATTAAAACAATGTAATTCTTCTAGAATTGCTCTGTGACTCTCTCATTTCTTACATCATAAACATATGATTTTTCACCTATAAGAATAACACTACATATGGTGTCATCAGGGAGTGCATTGTGGAATTCACAGATAATTTTAATGTTTGTCCTGTCATTAACCACAACTTGTTTCCATTTTGAAGTGTTGATGACAAACATGGGTCTCTGTGCTTTGAATTCATCTGGTGTGTAATACATGTCAGTATTCCCAGTAGTGACCCTTTTGTATGCTGTAAATGCTTCATATAATTTAAGGAAATCATCCTTGGTAAAAAAAGATAAGGTAAAGTGCTCCCCTGTGCATAGCACCACGCCATGAAGGCGTATAGGGGGTGTGGGGGTAACGCCCCACACTTTCTTGATCCGGTCGTGAGTGGGGGTGATGTGATCAGCATCACGCCCCTGACCGCCTTTACCCCCCAGGGTTTCCCCCAGGTACCCATGTTATTCGACGCTGGGTGGGCGCCGGGGCCGCTTCCATCGTTAGAAAAGTTCCTTGGACATGTCTAAATTATAATTTTCTCTAGGAAATACCTCATTTCTGCCATTTTTAAGATATATGTTCTTGATGTTGCAGTTATCAAATCTACTTGAATTTTTTTCCTGATTATTGTGTCTTCCAGTCTGAAACAATACCACCACAAAATCAGGCATGTCATATTGTATACTGGAGAATGAATTTGTAGCATCAAACTCATAATAGGTACCAGATGCGGGCTTCTGTACACATTGATATGTATAAAATTGTAAAGGAATCTGTGGATTTTTTATTATATCTGCTTTGTATTTAAGAGCATAACTGGCTTCATATTCAACAACTGGGATTCTTAGCTCCATAGTCTGAAAAATGCATTTGCCCTCATCAGGTAGGGTATTGGGCAGAGCTTCCCCTGTAGAGTTTAATGTACTGTACCTCATCAAAGCATTATTATCATTGGCAGCTCTTCTAAATGTGATTCTTAAACCACCCTTCCACATAATATCTTTGTAATCTGAAAAGAATCCTGGCAACAGGCGCATAGGGAACAGCACTGTGTGGTTCTTAGATATAATTTTATCACCAGCCTCAAATCCACCTATTTTGTAGTATGAAGCCTCGGTTTTGGATAATTTTAGTGTGGCCAAAGCTGTGGAGGTAATGCCGGGATAATCTATTCTGTTTATAACAACACCATGCTTTCTGATCTCAACTTCAGAGAACAGATGCGGCACAAAATTATCTACCAATCTTATATTTGAATTTGCCGGATAATCTGTTCCATCGAGCTTTACAACATCAAATTTGATGTATAGATCTGCTCTGTGGGGGTGTATAAAGCCATCCCCTACATCAAGATCAACCTCAATCTCTGTGTTGGGTTGATTTAAATTTGCAAATGTCCTCCTGTTTGGGGGGAATGATTGTAGCTCATAACTCTCAATATTTTCTTTTTTTTTGTATGTATTTTTAATTAAATATTAATCTCTATGATTGCAGTTGTTGTGGCTCCAGCAAAATCAACTAATTCTTCTTTTTCATTAGTGACCATCAATTCAATATTATCTATTCTATTATGGCACACAGGAAAATATAATGTTGGGGATGGAGTGTAGATGATTGGCTCCATAAATTCAGAATTAGGTTTAAATGTTGCAATGATGCCAGTTTGTTTGGGAGTGCCTATGCCATTTGATTTGGTGATCATATCCTCGGCCACATTACAGTGAATATTCAGAGTCTCTATGGCTAAGAATTTAGGTATATTAATAGCAGTGTGTTTGATGGCCGCTTCAAGTTTTGTGTTGTTCTCAAAGCCTAACAGCTCTCCTATAGTACCCAGATCCACTGTTTCTGTAGCAGATACAATCTCTACTCTGTGAGTGACAGAATTTTGAGTTAATACTATACCTCTGGGTAATTGAGCATTTAGAGTGGACAGATTATACTGCCCTGGAGTGATGACAATTTTTTGATCCCTACTGCAATTTTGTTGTTGTGGTGAGTAATATTAGGGATCAAGTACATGCCATAAAATGCTCTGAGAGCTATTGTTTTGGGATACACTATATCATCATGCAATTTGAGTTTCAATATTGAATTTTGGCTGGTGAGATGGAATACCCCCATGATGTTTCAGATACCACAAGGCCTTTTGAAAATTTTCAATTGATGGTTTATTTATTTGAGACATATATCTAAGAACAGATAAACACAAATGTCCACAATTAACATCTTTAAAGTTTTCAACACGGGCATTATTGTAATAAAGATTAGGTGATTTTAGATATTTTATTAAATTTTCAGGTGGAACACCTCCAAATGAATCAAACACAAATGCCTCATCTT
This sequence comes from Lepisma saccharinum, assembly GCF_977018435.1. Taxonomy (NCBI): domain Eukaryota; kingdom Metazoa; phylum Arthropoda; class Insecta; order Zygentoma; family Lepismatidae; genus Lepisma; species Lepisma saccharinum. The sequence goes on along the minus strand of NC_139230.1, from coordinate 74,350,553 downwards.
TTAAATATTTAAGATAACAGATCCAGTGAGTGCCCTGATTTTTGTACTTATCCAAATTAACAATGCCACACTCTTTGTTGAGTGGTTGCTCTGGCAAAGAATCAGACATGTACACACCTCTAAAATTTTTGATGCCCAGTGGCTTGATTAAAGCTTCAATATCTTGGTTTGTAAGCGGCTCTTGTTTTTTTTAAACTTATTCATGGCTCTCTTAACACCTTTGCCTTGTTTCTCCATGGCCAGGTTATGGCGCTTCAATTCATCTAATTCTGCCCTATTTTTCTTGGCATCTATTACTGTTTTTGCTATGGCAGCTGATCCCCCAGCCAAGCTCCCAACAGCCCCAAGTGCTGCTAAGATGGCCGGGATAGTAAATATGAAACCCCCCACATGTGATTTTTTCCTAGATTGTTGTAATTTTTTTAATTGAGGGGTAATAAGCAACAATTTCATACCATGACCCTTGGCAATACAAGAGCTTTTTTTCTTGCGCTGCTTTTTGGTTAAAAGACTATCAATAGTTTTAAGAGATTTAAGACCTGCATAAGGTATTTGATACATAACACCCTTGGCCTTCATTCTAGGTTTATTATATATATATTCACAGCCCCCACCCCAGTTTTTGTTTGGTGTTCATAGCTATGGTGGTCCCCAATGCTGCTATTCTTTCACTCAAAGAAGCATCTTTGCTTACAAATCTACCAAATGCAGCCTCTTCTAATTTCTTGTCTGCAACATGTCTCTTGTCAAGATCAGAATGTGTGTTGTATGCTATGTCATGGTCTCTACAAGCAGCATCTAGGGGATTGACACCAGGATCACCTCTGTTTAATCTATGGTCCAATTTTGTGCCTGGACCACAATACTGATAGCCTGGAATGTGTAATTCAAATGGCAGCTTGTTTATAATGTCATTAACCAACCCCCGGCCCTCAGAAATATTCCAAAATTTAGGTGGTAGAGTATTAATAATTTTTATAAGATATCCAATCCCCTTAGTGTCATTCACTATAAAATTAGACAATTTTGTGCTTATCATGTCCATAATTCCAACCTTTTCATTGTAAAAATTGTGGTTGCCAGCATTTTCCTCCCCAGCTATCACCAATAACCTATCTACAAGTTTCCTGACATCATCAACCCACACAAATTCTTTAGGCAGGGTGTTGTATTGTTTGATTCCACTCCCAGTCTTGATCTGTGACCATATGGGCTTGATTAAATTGTTGTATTTTGCTCCACTGCTAGACTTGACTCTTTTTTGTGTGGGATCATTGTTCTGGTATAGAGCATCTGATTTTATTAATATTTCCTTGTAATGTTCATAGTCTTGATCTGTATAGCTGCCAGGCCTTTTCCTAGTCATCAGTTCCCACAATCCAGGTTTTCCGAGATACTTAACAAAAGCACCTCTTTCTCCAAGATGAGATTCTGAATATACAATTATATCATCTCCCATAAATGTTACTCTGAAATTGCCAATTCTATGTATGATGCTACCATCACGCTCTGTGTCAGCATATAAGCCAAAGACCTCATCTTTGTTGTCTTTAGGTGTGCTTAAATATTTTTGAGCAAGAAGACCCAATTCAATAGGATCCAGAGTAGCTTCAATTCTTCGAGGAGCAACAGGACTAGGTGTATGAATACTGGAAAGTGGGGTGATTGGATAATCTAATATGTTCCTTGCAGCTACAGGTACAAGCTCTGTGATCAAATTTTGATTTTGCTCTGTAACAGTTTTGATATTTTTACCTAATTCACTAATAGCATCAATGATAGGCTGTTCTGTTTGTTTGTGTTGTTCATAAATTCCTCGGTTCTGTGATTTCCATCCCTTAAATCTTTTTACAAGATAATCTCTTAATTTAAGATCATCAATGATTGGCCTTTTCATGGTTATTTATATATGTTTCAATGTCTAGAAAATTGTTGATTTTATTTCTGTATTTGCCACTATTGGGTTTTCTTGTCATATCAATTGTGACAAACCCATAGCTGTCCTGGTTCCAGCACCTACTGCAAAACTTGGAAAAATCATTGTAGCTCAAGTCCCCACCTACATATTCATCATGTATGTGTTTGAGGTTGGTATGATCTTGATGAAACACACATATAAAATTGCTGTTGTCTCGGATCAGCTGCTTCGGTATTTTTGAAAAAGTCTGTGCCAGGTAGAAGCAATCAATGTTTTTGTGTCGGCCCTGTGTAAAGAAATTTCTAACCTTGTTTTGATTATCCAGTATAATGTCATCAAACACAACAACAGAATTATCGAGACATTCATGAAGTGGCTTAACATCTGGTTCAAAAGTGGCTATATCCAATCCATCATATAGCTTCATCAACTGCTGATATTTTAATTGTTCCAAGCTCTTAGAGAAGATATACAAGTGCCTGTTTTTCCAGTCTAACCAGTTGGGTGCCAATAAAAAATTATCAATCATTAGTGTAGTTTTACCACAAGCCGATGGCCCAACAATAAGACATCTAATATTTTCAGGCAGCAACTTGCCATTTCTCTTAATCTGCTGTTCAGGTTCTGGCAGCCTTTTTATAACATCCCAGGTGCTCATATTATCACTTTGTCTGCATCGATCCAGCTGTGTTCTGGAAGTCCTAGCCATTTGACAAATAACTTGTTGCCTTTTCTGCGGATGATTTTTTCTATGAGATATGTGTCAGGCTGTTTAGTTTTGCTGAGTTCTTCTTCATAGAATCTGCCTTTGAGAATTTCTCCTCGGTGGTCTTTTATTATATATGTGTTAAGGGTCCCAGGTTTAATTTGAACCACTGTAAATAATTCAGTGCTCCAGTTTCTTGTAAAGCCTCTTTCGAATAAGTGCTTATATTTGCTGATTCTTACTTGATCACCCACCTTGTATTTGGCCTTTCTTGTTGTTGGCTGGTATCTAGGATAATAAACAGTCCTGATCAATTTTTGCTCATCAGATGAAGTTACTTCAGAGGGTTTCATGTTGATTGTGGAATGAACCGAGTTGTTATATTTATGTAGAAGTTCTGGAAGAATATTAATCCATTTATAATTACCTTGAAGTGTAAATTGTTTATACATAAGATTTTTTAGGGTTTTGTTGAATATCTCTACAATTGAGGCTTTGAGATCACTGTAACTCGAATAATGTTTTATTGACTGGCTTTTAATAAATTGTTGGAACACAGAATTATAAAATTCTTTGCCATTATCTGTTTGCAAATAGCGCGGTGATCTTCCACTCTGATTGATGATTGTCCTGATGGCTTCTGTAACACATTTTCTAGTCTTGGATTTGAGTGGCACAGCCCAGGCAAATTTTGAAAATGTGTCTATTACAGTGAGTAGATACTTGTAGCCCTTGTTGATTTTGTCTAAGTTTTTCAGCTGTCCACTTGCCATCTCAATCAAGTCGCTCTGCCATAAATCATCTATGCCTTTTGTAACTACTGGCAGTCTCTTATAATTATGTCTGGCTTGTCTGTGTAATTCATCAACAATAATTTGTCTAGACATAATATGAAAACAAGAATATTGCAACTATGGGGTGTTCAGCAGCTGATACTACAGGATTTTCTAAATATAATTTGTCCCCTATTTGTATTTTAAATTCCAGAGAGCCATCATCTTCAGCATAGGCTGTTTCTAATGTATTGGGGTCTGTAAAATCCTCTAACTCTACACTGGTGATTTTTGCTTTGTTATCAGCATTTGTTATTGATAAGGTAGGGTAGTGGTGTGCCTGTGGTTGAAGCCAATATTTGATCTTGATTGGTCTCAGTGTGCCCCAACAAAAAACTGGTAATAAAATTGTGCAGGGGACAGCATATATATTTTGCCACCTGGTGTAAATGGTGAATCATATTCTTTGTTGGGGATGCTGTACAATTCAAGAATTACTGTATGTTTTGGATTCTCGATTATGCCTGTTATTTCTTTTTCTGCTGTAAGCAATCTGCTTGTTACAGATTCAAGATGCTCATTGATGGTCCTAACAACATCATCATGGCCTGGCTTGATCTTTATGTCCACAACAAGTTTCTTGTATTGTTGCACAATCTCTTGAAGCTGGGTGGCAAAAACAGACAAAGCATTTGCTTGATTGGATTCCATGGTCCCTAGCTGTTGCTTGATATTAGCTACAATTTGTTGCAAATTTTCAATAACTGCCAATTTTGAATTTTGAGCAGTAAGATCATAGACCTGTCTTCTGATATCCTCAAACAGGGCATGCAGTTCATTAATATGTTGATTAGTTGGTAGAGTGACCACTGTCTGAGTGAGTTGTTTGATCTCTGTCTGGATATTCTTGATATCTTCTGATTTCAATATCCTATTCACTGCCCTCTTAATATTTTTAAGTTCCTGTGATGTAGGCAGATTTGTTACAGTATTTTGCAGAGATTCAAGTGCCAATTTCACATTGTTTAATTCAGAAACATCAGCCACATTTTGCATAGCATCTTGGAGCAGGGCTATATCTGCCTGAGTGGGTGTTGATTGTTGTAAAATTTCAAGCTTTGTTTGGATATCATCAATCAAGTGATGAAAATGAGATAGCTCAGATTCAATGTTGAGGTTTTTAAGCTTTGTGATCTGTTGCTGGACACTTACAAGTGTGTCTACAATACCGGGCAGGTGAGATTCTTGTACATTTGTCAAATCACTTTGCACTGCTGCTATTGTACCCTCAAGATGGGTTATGGTACTTTGAATTTTTCCAAAATCTTCATATGTTTCAAGTTGCAGCTTAATGTTGGCAACACTCCGAGTTATTGCACTCAAAGCATCAGAAGATGGCAAGTTGTTCATAAAATTTTCAAGTGTCTCAATTTTTTCTTTAACCTCGGCTATGGCATTGTTCAGAGGGTCCAGATTAGGTATTTGGAGTGATTGAATCTGTTCCTTTAGAGTGGAAATCACTAGATCAAAATCTTCTTGTGATTTTATGCTTTTGACAATTGTTTGGAGCTGTGCCTGGACATTATTAATCTGTTCTTCTAATTGTTGTTTCAATTGCTCAGAGTTGTTAGCCTGGGTTTTAAATTTGGCTTGAAGAGCTGCTACAGCTTCTTCTAAACTTTGAAAATTATCTAATGTGGCCAGGTCAGTATATTTCTGAAGCAGCACTTTGAGTTCAGAATCAATTTTAAGAAGAGGGTCCATGCATTGTGATTGCAAATTTGTAATTTCTAATTGAAGACTGGCATTGAGTGTGGTTTGTAAAGCTTGTAAATCACTTCTTAATTTCTTGACTCTGACATCAAGCATCAGAATCTCATCACTGTGATCTTCATGTCTTGTATGGCAAAATATATCATTAGGCATTTTTGTTTTAGTGGTTATTTATTATTGAATATCTGATTCTTAATTCTATAAAAAAGGGTATAAGCTTGTCATATGACCCAGGGACCTCAATATATAAGCAGTCATCAGCAGAAACAGTATATACAGTGCCAGAAATCATGTTTGAGTGCTTAATTCTATAAATATTTCTCCCTACTGAAATCTTGACATAACCCTCAGGGGTTGTAATAAATTGCAATTGACCACCTACAGGTAATTGGTAATGATTTAAATTATTGTTAAATATGTACAATGTTTTACCTGTTTCATCATCAACATCTGTAAATATGCTGTTCAGATGAATAATTAACAAAGCACTCAGTTTAGATATCATATCAGAAGAGGGTTGTGGTGTTGGCAGCTCCATAATAGCCTGTTTTTTGAACCCAAATAAGTTCATAGGCATGTTTATTTATTTCAAATCATGCTCTGTAATTGGGCATTGATTGCCATTTTTCAAATCACAATGCCCCCATGGCAAAGTATGTATGCCACATGACAAAATGCATCTCTTATCATCATGTGGGTCCAGAGCCACTTTTCTTACAATATTTGAAGTCAATAAGTGATCCACACTCTGAATTCTGGATTCTAATGTTCTGATTGTGCTACATGATTTGAGACAATTTTTGTAATCCTCAAATTCAAGCTCTTTGTCCACAGTCACTCTGCCAATGCCCTTGGCCTTTTTGGCAACAACACCACTACATGTTTCAAAACTGGACATCTTGGCCCTTAACCCAGCAAATGCCACAATAACATCACCAAGTGTCTCATCTTTTAACTTGCCAGGCACCTTTTTGTTGTGGTGTTGAATTTTTGAATGTTCACTGGTATCAAAGTATTGAAACAATTCAGGCTGTGCAATATCTTTATAAACATCTTCTGTTTGAATATCAAGAACAAAACTATCAGTGTCCATGTACATCAATTTTACACAATCACCATACAAAGGTTTCAACACATCATAATACAATTTTAACATGTGTAATTTGGCCAATTCCAATATCACAGCCCCTACATAAATAGGCTTATCAAATTTGTTTTTTGTTCTTTTCATGTTGAAAAGTGCCATATTTTCATCATAAATTCTTCTGTAATTGAAGTTGGGCTTTGCAATCAATTTTTTGCTCCGGCTGGGGTCAGTAATTATTTTAACATCAATATGTTTTCTGACATTTTCAATTGTTTTGCCATACACTGAATTGACCATCAATTTAAACAAAGATTTATCAAAAAGGCTTATTGCTGATGTTCGAAGCTCTGTGTTTGTATCAATATATGGATTCAACCATGTTGAGTGCCTGAACCTCAAAACTTTTCCAACTTTGGTCACTTGAACACCATGATTCATCAGGAACTGGAGGTTTTTGTAATATATGACATAACCCTGTTTCGGCTCTAGAGTCATCATCAATTTCTTCTGTTTAGAGCCAGGTGAGCACTTAACCTCAGGAATTGGGGGCAGATCAGAAAATGTGCTGTGTAAATTATCTGGAATTGTCAGATCAACCTCTAAGAACAGGCCATAATTACTGTCATCAAAATTCTTAAGATCTTCAATATTGAAATTTTCAACCCACTCAAGCCCTGCATATGGCAGTTTTTGCATCATGGCATAACCATAGAGGCTGTTTGCATCTACATACAGTATATAATTTGATAGTAGTGCTGGATCATAATCAGGAATATATTTGTTATTTGCTCTGGCATATCTCTGAGAACATTGCACCATGCCTCCTCTTATACATTGTTCCATAAACAGATACATATCTTGATCCTGGATCAGATCCAATTGCATTTTAGTGTTTACAAACATTGCAGACCATGCTAGGCCCGGAGCACTGTAAAAATACATTGGATCCAGCTTATAATTTTGCATGGAAGATTTTCTGAATGCCTGCAGTATATCAGCTAAGAGGGTCACATCAAGTTTTAAATAAGCCTTGTGATAATCACCAAATGTCTGGCATTTTAAATTGTTCCACATCAACTGGGCATGGTGATAATCTTCATCAGTGATTCCAGATGCTCTGATTTTGCTGTAAAACTGTTGTTTTGGTGGCAGAGAACAGTCATCAAATTTAGAAAAATCTGTAACATAATCATATGGATATACACCCTTCCGCCTAATTAATTTCAGGTCCTGATTTGGAAACAAAGCACATGTGATTTTGAATTGATCATCAGATAATTGAGTGGCCAGTGTAGCCAGGCTAGCCGATAAAATTCTGTAGGAATCAAGAAATCTTAAGTGAATAGAAACACCATTAACTTTAATTATTTTGTTAATGGCAATATATTTCTCATCATTTTCAGCTAAAATATTTAAATTCTGCTTGTTAAACCCCTCGTACCTGATCAAATGATGAAAATCATAATTGGATGCACCATGGCAAAATATGGGGACAAATTTTGGTCTCTTGATCTGAATATTGCAGCTATTACACAGGGCCATTAAGAATTTACCATCTGTATGAGAATGGTTTTTCACCTTGATATTTGCATCTGAAAATTCAGAATCACATACCGGGCATTTTTCTGCATTGTTGAAATCTTCAATCTGTTTCTCTGTTAAAGGCAACATAGGTTTTGATTTTAATAAAATATTAGATGGTATGTCATGGCACTCATTTTCTATTCTATGTGCAAATTCTTTGATGGCATCTGTTCCCATGTATAAATATTCTTTACTAACCACACCACCCTGTACAACCACATAATAAAAGCTGGAAGGTTCATGTAACTGGTATGGTGTAATTGAAGATTCCTCAGGGTCTGGGCTGCAGAATGCAAGAGGTTTGAGATTTGATTCAAAATCACACACTATATATGCTGGGTGTTCCAACAAGGCTTTAAACTTTTTGAATTTTGCATTTTCACTTGGCATTGGCATCTCCATATGAACAGGTTTATGGTTGCCACAGTATTTCAGATGCTCAATTAACTTGTTTTTAGCAATTTCTGCATTCTCTTCCCGAACCCCATTTATTATTTTTCTACCATCAAATACAGATAAACATCTTCTGCACAACTTGAATATTCTATGAGTTTTGTCTAGTTGTGTTCTGACTAAAGCTTCAAGATTATGTATCAGAGTGTAATGATTTGTGCCATCCTTTTCAATTAAGAGCAGATCAATCGGAATAGCAGATTCATCATCAAGTGTACTGATTCTGAGAGGATTTATCAAGCAATTGACACTGCCAGTGGAACAAGTAAATACATTAATAGATAATTGTTTGCCATTGATATCCCGGGCCTTTTTTTTTCAAATTTATCAATATTCTGAACAGACATTGGATATTCTAAACCCTCCATTGCTTCATCAAAATCATTTTCATGCTGTTTATAATAACTTATTCGCTCAGGATGCCTTGAAACTGGATACAAAGCAGCTAAAATACACCACAAAAAGCATTTCTGGTCATTATTTTTTATATTAACCACGGCTGTTTTGTTTTTGATATTGGCAGGTAATGGCACATAAGTGGAACCTTGTAATGGGTTGAATTCAGAAATATTAACATATAACTTTTGTGGAGATCCGCATAGGCTCCATCCAGACTCTTTTGCTGCAAATTCAGAGTGTTTAATATTCAATTGATCTATCAAATTGCTTATTATTTTGTCTGAATTTGCATTTGAGTATACAGGTACAGTTTCTGTTATGTGGGGCTGTGTAAATTTTGTGCCATTTGGCTTCTTATATTGTGTAAACAATTTGAGGGACAGCTTATAAGACCCATTTTGTGCATTTAGAATTGCCTGCACATCAGGATTTATACTCTTCAAAAAAGTCTTAATACCACATCTTGGCTCTGATACAAAACGGTGATCCCTTAATTGGCCGTTAAAACTGCTATGGATGGGTTCATAGCGTGGCTGCTTTGCCGGTCCAGCATTAGGAGGTGTTTCATGCTTTCTTTTCAGACCAGATGTAGATGGTTGAGGGGGCAATATTGATGACTGTACAGAACAAGAGCCCACATGTCTATTGAAATATGCCTTGCTAAATATTTTATTGCATTTAGAACATATTTTAGTGGGAGTTCTGAATTTGCCTGGGTTACAATTCTTTTGGTGTCTGGCCCAATTGGGGCTGGATATATTTTTATTACACTGATTGCAATATTTTTGATTTGGCATTTTTTGTTGTTGGTTTATTATATAAGATTTCCTGGGGTTCAATTCAAAATTTTATACTTAATATATATATATATATTTTGTTCAGCTGTGTGCTTTGTTTGTTTCTTGTGTATATTTAATATGTTAATATTGTTAATTTTTATCCTCGGTTTATTATATAAATTTTTTTGGGTTTTAAACCAAAATTCTATGCTTATTATGACAGGTTGTAAAGCCAATAGCCTGCAAGTGGAAAAAGAGAATAAATATTGATCTAAACTGACCTTCCACAAATACCTGCAGGGACATGCATGTCTAGAATGGCAATGACCTAGCGCTGAGTGTTATGTATTGATTTTTGTATAACAGGCTGGGACAGATATAAGCCTGACTCTAAATATGAGTGGATTACAACAAACAAGCTGGATGCAACAAATATCAGATTTTTTATTGTTCAATATATCTGAAATATATTTAATATGAATAATTATATATTAAACCAAACAGGTCTGTAAGTATGAGAAGCACTGTAACAACACATCTGTTCTCCTCAGCCACTCTCACAATACTGGCTGATGCAATTTTGTTTGCACGCAAAGCCTCAATACTCGGAAATTTCTGTAAGCACTGACGCAGAGGAGAATCACTTGAAACATGCAAAGCAAAAATTCAATACTACCGTGTCGGGAATTGTGCATGTTAATCACTTTGATCTAAACAAACACTAACACAGAGGAGAATCACTTGAAACATGCAAAGCAAAAATTCAATACTACCGTGTCGGGAATTGTGCATATTAATCACTTTGATCTAAACAAACACTAACACAGAGTAGAATCACTTGAAACATGCAAACATATGATGTAAGAAATGAGAGAGTCACAGAACAATTCTAGAAGAATTACATTGTTTTAATATTAGATATGCAAGTTGAGCCTGGTGCCCAATTGAACTTAAACCGGAAGTAAATATGTGTGTGTGGGTGTGGGTGTGTGTGTGTGTGTGTGTGTGTGTGTGTGTATGTGTGTGTGTGTGTGTGTGTGTGTGTGTGTGTGTGTGTGTGTAGGTGTGTGTTAATACGTTTTGGCCTAGTTTTAGGTGTGGGCAAAAAAAATATCAAGAGGGGCATATTTTTAACAAATTTATGGACAACAATCTCACAGAAGTGCCTTTTATAAGTGTAAGCAAATCAATCTGAGGGGGCTCATCATTTGTACACTAGGATTTCAAAATTCTTAGAATTAAGAGCATATTACACTTGAAGAATTGGGGAATAAGGGCATCTTGGCATAATTTTAAGTGTGGGCAAATCGGGCTGTTTAATTATATGAGCTCATCATTTGTACACTTGTAAGTGGTCCTGGTTGTATCACCAATTACACTACTCATTACTCATCTTCATCGTCGCTATTTGCCAAAAGTGAAAGAATAGCGACACTAAATAACAAAAATCCAATCAAATGGGACATCTTCACCCATTTAATTCTTTCCGTAACAAATTCCCAGTTTATTACTGCTTCCTGCTTCATTTTACTGCATCTCAATTGTTTTCCGATTCGAAAAAAATTGGAATGTTGAGCAGTTGATTGTGCATTGTTTCGTTGTTTTGATTGTTTAATCAACGTCGCATTAATTAGTTTTAGACCAATCGTGACAGAGGGAATCGAGAGCACAAAGGAAGGGGAAAAGACAAGTTAGAGATAACGGCTCCCTTTAAAGGTAGGATTCCTTGAACACGACTGAAGTGACTGCAGAATATTATGGATAAAATTTGTTTAGCTTTTTCCTTTTATTTCTGTTTCAGTTATTTTACTTCGCTTTTCTTCTCCCACTGGCGTTAATCGTGTCGGTGAGGAAGAATTATCGTGAAATGGACGATGGGACAAAAATATATATGCCTTTCCCACGGTTCGAAACTGTGACCACAAAATATTGTCTTATTTTTAAAATTTACGCCAAATATGGTTTCACTTGTCTCTTTCTCAAGGCGTTCCATTGCCTCTCCGATGGCGTAGTGGTAACGTCTTCGACATGTAATCAAAGGCTTTCGAATTCAATACCAGATAGAGGAACATTTGGTTCGGATCCCACTTTAATCTGTAGGTCCAGTGCATAAACTGGACTTAAACCATTAGCGTGTGGCATGTGGCCTGTGATGAGAACCATCATTTCATGAACCTTCTTGACAATGACTAGTATCACTCGAAGAATATTTTCTTACGAGTAGATCTTGTTAAGAAACCACTTGCTGAAATGTTCTTCTTGAGGCCACGTAGCACCCAGCTGTTGTTTGTTGTTGCTGGGGCATGACTCATGCTATCAATGCTCAATCCTTCCCGAGAACTCAGATCCACCAGACAAACTTAAGCGAATAATTTGTTATTTGGGTTGCATAAACAACAGGCTGTAAGACGTTACAAAATTCTAGGTCCCGTGGCCCAGGTAATTCTTTCTCCGACTGTACGTACAGCTGGGTTTCCCTTCCACGAAGGAACGGAGTTCTGTCGTCTGCTCAGTGCTCACCACACAAACGTCAAACTGACCCGAGAAAAGTGTGGATTTTCTTCTTCCCCTTCGCAGCTCATTGCAAAGAAACGGAGACAGATGAAGAATTAACAAGGGTCTACCACTATTCATTGGATTTTCGTGGTAACTGTCTCATGAGTGGTAGTTCTTTCTGGGAGTGTTTGTAGCTAATTCACTGTGCTGATTGAAAAACAAGAACGAAATGAACAAATATCTAGCTCGAAGAAATGTTTTCTTTACCGAAAGGGAAGGGGGGTTGTAATAACGTCTAGCAGGCATAAATGTCGTACTGATAGCCGGTAACACTTTTTAAAAAGTCACGCCACGCCACTGGTACTTCGGATCCCACTTTAAACTGTAGGTCCAGTTCCGATTAGCATTACGTGCATAAAAGTGGACTTAAAAACTACAGTAATAATATTTTAAGTGTTTACGACCTGTTAAACTGGTATTGTTTGAGAAAAACATAGATAGTAACAATTTGTAGCTCATTTTGACCACAGCAGAATTCATACATATTACTTATTAATTGTCACTTATCGATGTTTAACGAATACCAGACTTGCAGGCGGGCACAGAGGGGCAAATTGACCCCCTTTCCGATTTCAAATTTTTGAAAATAAAAATACATTTCGTAAAATTTTGCTGCTCGTTTCACTCGCAATATCTGCTTTTCTTACAGTGTCCTGAATGTCAGAGGCGGGACGGCGGGAGTCGGCTCTGGGAGCCGAACGATCTAAATGAAAAATGTAAAAGAGAATGCCATGGCGCCCTGTGAAATCGTTTGTGCCCTATTAAATCAATATTGTTTTCAGTTAGAAAAAAACTGGATCTAAAAATTTTCTAGATCACTTCGCTCGCAATGCATTGTAATGCATTGTAATGCATTGTAAATTACCAGTGAGTGAAGTAGGACCAACTATGTACTTCAGACTGTTTCTGCTAACCAGTTTTGTCTTAAATGAATTAACAATTGTTCTGAGGAAACACATTTCACAGACAATTTATACCATTTTTGCTGTTGGTTTGTTATGAGGCGGACAAATATTACGTACTGTACATAATGTACAGTAGGTAATATATTAAAATAATATGTTATACATGTAGGATGTGTGTGTGTATGTGTGTGCGTGCGCGCGCGCGTGCGCGTGTGTATTAAAGAAACTTTGAATACGTGCATAATTTAGTGTTAACATCTTACATATTTTCTAATTTTACGTCGCTCCATGTTGCATATGTGTAAAGCATATTATGTTGTACATGAAAGTTATACATGTCATATGTACAAAATAATTATATTCGTCATGGATTTTCTGTCTTCCAAATACGCAGCGGTAAAATTTGAACTTTTTATTTTGCTCAAATAATAGATAAAAATAATAATGAATGCCGCCTAAACGGACATTCAAGTTAGAATACACCTTGCAAAATAATAAATTATTGTAAATCAAAACGGAATGATGATGATGATGACGATAAATGCGAAACTCCAAGTGTGCTACTGGCCCCGTCCTCCTTGCACGCACAGTAATAAACCAGCTAATTCAATCATCACCACACGCAATGAATCACACCACAGCAACTGTTTGTTAGATCTCGTTTCGTCGATTTGTGAAATATATAATATCAATACACTTCTGGATGCGACATTTATTAATTTCTTGACGACATTATTTGACAGTGACAAACAAGTAAGGGAAAATTATTTTAAAAACACTCCTGTGCAGTGGACGGATCTTGTAAGGTCAAAAAGGTGAGGATATGTGATATGTGACATGTTATTGACAATCAAAATTAAGCGTTGTACGACTTTCAGAAGATGATGTTCAGTGTACAACCTTAGTGACAATGAAGTTCGACCAGTCACAAATATAGGAGTGCGTTGTGAAAGAAGGAGAACACATGCATATGCTGAACATATTTTATTCAGCAGGCTACATGGAACAAAGGAAAACATAAATTTCCGCTGCAACGCAGCAATGTATGGTGTCCACACAAAATAAAACATTTTCGTCCATCTACACGTGACATTGAAGTTCGACCACTGTTAGAGGGGATCCTGTTTACCATGGTGTGACGCCGCCCCGTCGGCGAATAACTGTGGCAATGCGTCGGGGCATGCTGCGGGCGAGTCGTTCAAGGTATTCCACATCGATGCGGTGCCATTCCTCCTGCAGGCAGGCGATAAGAGCAGCCACTGTCGTGGGTCACCTCTGTTGCACACGTCGCTTAAGAACACGCCACACATTCTCAATGGGCGAGAGGTCGGGACTCGATGGTGGCCATGGCAGAGTTCGCACGTGATGGCGAGTCAACCATTCTCTTGTCAGCCGCGCTGTATGAGGCCTGGCATTGTCGTGTTGAAAGATGAGAAGCCGCCTGTGGAACAGGTGCCTTCGCACTGTGGGAAGATGCCGCTCCAGTATGCGTGTATAGGCGTGTGCATTCACAATGCCCTCACAGACGTGTAGTGGGCCAACCCCAGATGCCGTCATGCATCCCCATACCATCACTGACGCAGGTTTCTGTACCCGATGTGCATAACATTTTGCTTCATTCTGTTCCTCCTTCCGACAAATTACTATTTTCCGTATTTTCCCGTACAGAACATTGAAAATGGATTCGTCCGTCCACAAAACCCTGTTCCACTGCCGAAATGTCCATCCCCGGTACATTCATGCCCACCGTAGTCGATTGCCTTTGTTCAACATGGAAAGGAAGGGTTTACGTTTCGCCTTGTACAGTCGGTAACCGCATCGCTGTAGGTAACGGCGAATGGTTCTGGTTGACACTTCAATGTGAAAGCGTTCTCGAGTCCACAGTCGTAATTCGGCCACAGAAACATGATTGTTGGTCTGGATATAGCGCCTAAATATCCGTAGGTCACGCACGCTCAGCAGGCGTTTTCGACCGGGGGCCTTACCTGGCTCTGTAGTACCCGTATTTTGGTGGTGTTTAATGATGCAGTGGACGGTTGACTTGGGTAAGTTCAGTTGGCGCCCTATTTCCCGTTCACTGAGTCCATCCTGTTGCAACTCCACCACTCTTCTCCTCACGGTGTTGTCAATAGGTTTGCCCCTGGCCATGGTGATGATGCACTGTGGTACCTCGGTGCACAGCACGCGCTTATATACGGCGGACTCCCTTATCGTGTCCGTGACGTCATGCTTCCTTCGAATGCGCCACTATCTGGAATTTTCCCGTATGGGTCTGGTGCCTGGTCGAAGTTCAATGTCACGCGTATTGTTCCCCGTTTTCGTTCTTTACGTGACCTTGGGTGCAACATGCTGGGATCATGATTCTTGCCTGCTCACACGCCTCCTCTTACACACATGCGTCACTTCTGCGGGTCACCCATTCCACCGCCTATGCCTCTGTGCATTTAATCACGTATTCCTTTCTGGTCGAACTTCATTGTCACCAAGGTTGTACGAATGCACAAGTCAAAGGAAACATCTTTTTGGTGCTTTTTGGAAGCGGAAGAAACTTATATGTTTTCCTTGTTCATCTTTTCTTTCTCCATTGTTCTTGCAATTTATTGCAGAACACCAAGTCGACCCTTTCCAAGGCATTGTGCAGCTTCAAACAACACGTTCAACGCAGCGACTTTCAAAAGCTGACGCACCACAGATATGGCGAAACCGTTCCTCCTAGGCGCGAAATCCGGTCACCAATGAGGTTGCCCGCCACGCGAGGGAGAGGAAGATCAAAGGAACCGACAGTTCCTTATCCCTCTCTCCTCTCTGGCTCACAGTTTCAGACCATCTCTAGTCGTTCTCTGAGTACGATTGGATTTGATTGTTGACTATAACATACAAATGGAGAGACCGATGGAAAATATGTACAGTAACAAAGTTGGTACTTCGCAGTTCTTTCAACTGGCTTGATTTTAATTTGTAGATTGAATAGTTTCGAAGATATCGCAACAATGAGGAATGAATCGACTGTGGACGTTCGATTATTTTACCGGCTTATGTCCTGTTAAACTACCATTTTCTAGGTCTTCCAATTTAGAAAAAAGAAAATAGATCTTGATTTGTCTTTTTCCAAGACATCAACGGGTCACGTTGGAAAGATTGTTGTTCCTCACGGCTGACTGCCGAGTTAATTTGTGTTGCTTTGAGCCCTATTTTGTATTTTGTAGGTCTGTTAATCGACCACATTTCGTCATTATATTTGGATAGATTCTGAGATTGTGATTGTTGGCACTGGTGGACCGACGTGACCGTGCTCAAAAAAGTTTCATAATTTGATATTTACAAAATGGAAAGTGATATAGGTCTTGAAGGAAATAGGATTAGGCAAAACAATCACCTTTATTTGAAAGCAAAGGCGGAATGTTTTACACGAAACAAGAGAAAAGATACACTGTCACAAAGCGACCAAAACAACCGAGGTGCATAATGAGTGTCAACAATCCCAACAACCGTCGCTGATGCAGTTGCTCCTTGTCTTCAGAAGCCAATCGGCCTTTCCGAGCACGTGTGCACCTCTCTACACGACGTATACGCTCCCATTCCTGTATGGCGGCCTCTGTGAGCTGTGGTGGGTTGGGAAGAATGGTGATAGCTGTCTTCGGGAGCGGCCATGGATTTTCGATACAGTTGAGGTAGGGTGAATAAGCTGGCCATGGCATGCAGTGGATTCTGTGCTCCTGTCTTCAGGTCCTGCAGAAGCACATTATCGTCAGTACAATTTTTTTAGTACTGTATTTTTTAGCTTTTGTTAATTTATACCCTAGAAGAAGAGTGAACAAAGATAATACAATTTGTGCGTATGAAGCAAAGAAGACTGCAATTGTATTTTTCTCCCGGAAGTAGAAATCTGGCTACTCTTCTGTGCCCCCTAGGATCAATGAGGTTTTAGGCTCCACAGTTAATGCAAGACGTCTCCTAGTGATCGCTTAATTTTAGACGTCAAGGAGAGGATCACGTTTTTGGACATCGGAAAGGAAGGGTCGAACATCATTTAGTATTGACCATTTCTTTTGGTTTCAGTCATATCGTTGCACTTCTAAGTGACGTAATTTTTTAAAGTTAACGTCAGTTGCATGCTTGGCTGATAGTTGTCAGCTTGTCACCCACACGCCCAAACACTTAATAATCGAACCAGTGCCATGTTTACTTTTGGTCACGTGATCACTTTCATGTTCACTTTCGTCACCTACGCGTCCTCCTCTTCCTCACTATCCCACCTCCGTGCTGTGTTCGCCGTCTG
This sequence comes from Lepisma saccharinum, assembly GCF_977018435.1. Taxonomy (NCBI): domain Eukaryota; kingdom Metazoa; phylum Arthropoda; class Insecta; order Zygentoma; family Lepismatidae; genus Lepisma; species Lepisma saccharinum. Next base: position 74,333,341 of record NC_139230.1, on the reverse strand, counting down.
TTGGTGCTTTGATATGTTTCTTGTTACGTATTTAGGCATGATTTTTTTACTTCGCTTTTCTGCCAGGTTTGACTAATTGCGAAGTGGTGATATGATGGAAGTGATGAAGGGGCGTTCACAAAGAACACCCTGCGCAGGCCGGTATTCGAACCCAGGAAGCCTGACGTCGTAGCGTGCCAAAGTAAATAATATTACTCCACTTAGAAGTTTGTTGTAATCATGATGAATATTGGTGGGTGACATTGATACCCCCACCGGCCTCTGCAACCACATATGTTATAAACATTCCTGGCGCTTGGAACTTTGAGTTTCTCACTAACTGGCAGCGTGCATGTCCAATTCTTGCTAGATGCACTTTAAAAAGTACATGGTTTCAGTGCACTGTCATTAACATCTTAGTATAGGCAAGGAAACTATACAGAACTGACCTCTGATTTTATTTTCTTCTCTTTTTAAGCATAGGAAGCATAAGAATTGTAATGGCTCCTCCAGTGCTCCGTTACTCTACTCCTTTCGGCAGATACTACATCAAATTTGTCAACAAGACTGCCATCAATGCTGAAATATTGATTGACGATCATGTGGATGGTGATACGCTGAAGCGTTTTGTGGTAAGTTTTATTACACAATTGGAAGCAATATGTGGAAACAGTAACCTCAAAAGTTTTTTTTTGACAATTTTCTCTCTTTGAATCCCAATTACTGTATTTTTTTACACTTCTGCATTATATTTTAAAAAGCAAAATAATTAAAATTACAATATAATGCATTGTAGAAACTGTTAAGAGCCGCCGCGGTCCAGTTGGTAGGGTGTTCGACTGCCCCGTTGGAGATCCAGTTTCGGTTTACGGAGTGGGTGACTTCGTGTGGAAATTGTTCTTTGAAAATGTCAAATGGTATAGGTTGTTGAATGACACCTCCATTCATAGGCCTCGAATTCATATAATTTTTGTAGGAAACGTTTTCGGTGTGGGTCAAATTTGTTTGCATACTTAAATTAGAAAGAAAGTATTATTCTGATTCCTATTGATTTATTTTGTTATTTTCGTCGCTTTTTTCACTTTTGGCTAATCTCGATGATGAGGAAGAGTGAGGTTATGATGAATTGATAAAGGGCACTCAAAAAAGACACCCATGCAAAGGCCAGGATTAGAAATTTGAGACACCTAGCTTCGTAGCACGCTGTGCTAATCACTCCGCCACTGTTTCCGAAAACGAGAAAATGTCAAATTTCAAATATTTTCTATTTTATAGTCCCCATTAAAGTGCAATTGCAAGCACATAAAAACAATAACAAACAAAAATAATACCTTGATTTAGGATCTGTACAACAAGATGTCACTGGACCCTTTCAACAGTTTGAAATGTTTGAGGCAATCTCCAAGTACACTCATAGCGTACACCCTGACTCTCCCCATATGTTTGTATGAGGTGGAGTTGATAGGTTTTTTTTTCTTGCAGCCTATTATCATTTTGAAGCTATTAGGCTGTTACGAAGTTACAGGCTCGCCTAGGGTGTGTGTGTGCGCAAGCGAAATCGCGTGCCTGTTTGTTACTGTCCTTTTTTCTACTTTAAATTCACCATTGTTTATAAAATTCAATTACTTTATTACTGTAACACAGTTAATATAATAATAATATAATACAAATTCAAAGTATCAAAACATTTTCAACAATATCACAACATTTTCCTTAGATACTAGGCCCTGAAGAATGTGCGTATGCAGCAACAAATCTTGCTTTCGATGGGCTATCCGGAATGCAGAAACGTTTCAAAATCTGTACCCAGTCTCTGATGGAAGGATCGAGGAAAACCGGCTAGTTCAGGTAAGGTATAACTAAGATATGAGCACAGAAAATTGTACGGTATTTTTTTTAAAAAATTGTGATTTTTCCTTGCCAGTGATCGGAAAGGGCATTTTTTTAAAAAAGTAACTAGGTTGTAATTACTTGGTTCTTAAAGTAACTTAGTTAGAGGGTTACTTGGTTCAACAAGTAATTCAGTTTTAGTTGCAGTTACTTATTTTAGAAACAATTTAGCTCCAGTTACTGGAGTTACTGGTATTTAAAAAGTAACTACAAGTTACTCTTTTCAGTTACTTTCTGTTGGAAATTTTCTTGCAAATAAATTACACACAATCAATATTTATTAGTTGAAATAAAATATATACATGAAGACTTGCATATGTTTTATGTTTTTGGTCTTCATATATTTATATTTTTACATAAAGGTGATGAAACGTTTCCCCAAACTTAGCAAAGCATCCCCCAGATAGAAATTTCCACTTTGAGCACTGAATATTTCATATTTTGTCCTTCAGTCATGATAGCTCATGTTTTACCTTCTATTATTATTTAACAAATACAATTGAAATTGATTATAAAATAACTTGGAATTGTTGTCAGGTTCAGACACGAGTCCACTATTTAAATACAGTAGAATCTGGATTCGACTTCCTTCGTTTTCATAAACACTGATGTGCAGTTAGTTCTATGTCGATTTGCACATTTTCACGAGCCCTAGATCTCAGATACCACTTAATTGCTGTCTTTCATGGCACCCCTTGTCCATGTTTTCAAGATGGAATTTCACTACTGAAATTGAAAAGACGTTTTTCCAGATATCTCAGGAGGGGGCAGGCGTGAAACATCTTAAAGCCACTCTACAAAACCTACGTGAAGATGATCCATGGTTCGAAACCACATTCACAAACACTACTGAAATATGTAATGACCTGGATGTAGAAATTCCTTCAGTCAGGAAAAAAGTGTCTAACCGACTAAATCTTACGTGGCAATACTACAGCGCCTTGAATAACGTAGTGTGGAAAACGGAACTGTTCTGGCATCTCTGGCTGGTTCCACTCGAAAATGATACCGCTAGAGGCGCTGGTGTCGGTACACGTGCTAGGCATTCGTCTGCTTATAACGGAAGTAAATGGAATTTTCACTGCAACGTCTGATTCTTTTACATGAAGCATTTCTATGAATGTGATAATTGCTATGATATTTGGTACAGTGGTCGAGAAGATATTAACGAACATTCTAGACAGTCGACCACGTCCTGTTATCGTCATACTTTCGTTACGAATGGAATGCTTTTGGCAAATACATTTTTGTGTATGAATTAGGTTCATTATTAATATTATCATCATCATCACCATCATTTCTTTTAAAGATATACACACTGAAGCATTTGTATTTTTGATATTTACTGTCTCTTTTCTTCCGCTTCAAACTAATCGTGGCGATGATGATAATGATGATTGCATGAAACGACAAGGGGAACCCCACAAAACTTTCTTAGTGCCATCGACATGAGTGTAAGGAAACTTTCAAACCAATGGGACAAGCGACATGGGATGTTCACACTGTCACACTAGTGACACACAATTCAAGACTGTAAAATAGCATTCATTGCACATGAAAATCCAAACAGCAAACGACACGTTCATATGGCGTATTCGCGTGCTACTTCTTACTTCGGTCGGAAAGCTCCTTAAAGGAAGGGTGCTCAGTCCGAAGCGACGCGCTACAGGGGGAGTTCCCAACTAAGTAATAAGCGACATGGTGCCTTCAGTCTATTAGCAAGCGTTCGCTGCTAACTGTGCGAACAACAGATAGGCGACACGATAAACCGCACATTACAACAACAGATCTACGCGACACGATAAGCCACACGTGTCGCTTTGTCGCTTGTGCGTCGCTCAAACTGGGCCATTTCCTCAACATTTTCAACATGTTGCCGTGGTTTGTTGTTCGCGCATGCGCGATGCAATGAGTGTCTTGCTTTAGTGAGATTGCGCACCAAAGCGACAAGCGGCACGCGACACTTATCGTTATCGCTTGAGGATTTCACCAACCGAACGCTGGCCTGTGCTTCCCGTCATGCCGCTACGATGTGAAATGTTGCTCTTGATTGGCTCGTTTCCAAGCAACATGTGTCGCTTCGGTATGAAAGTTGCCTTGGACCGAAGGACCCGTGTCGCTTTAGTGTGGAATCCTCGTATCGTTTGTCGCGTGTCGCTTTGGTGTAAAATCTCCTTGAGGAAACGGTGCAGTCAGAGCTTGTGTCCCTACGGTTCGAAAGGCTGCATTGACTACTGACTTCCAAGCGACACTTGTGGTTTGTCGCCTCGATATGAAATATCTCTCAGGATACTATTTATATTCTAATAACATAAAAAAATAAAACTCTAGTACACAATCCAACACCTGACATCCGGAATCACTTTGCGATGTTTCTTCTTGTGTTATGCATGCTATTTATTTATTAATTTTATTTTAATTTTCTTTCCAAATTAATGTCATTTCGTGACTGCAAATAACTCCACAAATATAACTGTTTCCATCAATTCACTTATCGTTTCGGGAACCAGTTTCTTTGGTCGTTTTCCACACTACGTTATTCAAGGCGCTGTAGCAATACGAAGTGAATTCAAATCAATGGAGGAAGAGTTCAAAGTAGAAACACTTTGCCCCCTCCTTGACTCTCTTATCATTTTCATCGATAAACGTTTCGCTCAGGAAACTGTAAATCTGGTGAATGCAGTGACAGGCTTTTTACATTAAAACCTAATGAAGAAGATGTCAGCCTTATTACTGCTCAGTTCAGTGTGTACGAGATTGAGCTACACGTGGAAGTTCGACATCTTCTAAACAGCTTTGTAACTGAAAATCCATTTTGTGGGGAACGGTTTAGGTGCTTCGGTGATTGTGATACTACCTCAACTGCAACATGTACTAATTTTTGTAAAGTGCTGAAGATGTTTTATATATATATATATATATATATATATATATATATATATATATATATATATATATATATATACCGGTGACACTTTATTTGTGTGAAAGAGTGTTCTGGTGTCTGGTGTAATTGAAAATTAAATTACGATCATCATCAGACCGTTTACATTATCTGATGTTGCCTTAAGTTGAGCAAAATCTTGCTGCTCAGGTTTCTGCTTTGACTTAATGGACTAACTGAAAGACTAACATTGTATTAGCTATAAGATATTTTTCTAAAACTGCAGAAATTCATTCTAATGTTGGACGAACAGTGCTTACGCTATCCAATAGTCATAAATATGTTGTATGTGTATTGAGCCGTGGTAGCTCAGTGGGTGTCGACCTCCGTGTTGAGTGGTTAGCACTGCGAGCTGCGACGCCAGGGGTCACGGATAAGACATGAATGTTTGTGTTTGTCGTAATGAGAAAAACCGAGATATGTGAAAATTGAGAATAAAGAGAAAAACGGTGTATCCCACCACTTATGGGTATTCCTTTCTATTAAAAAAAAAAAGTAGTCACAGCAGCGCGCTACGATGCCAGAGATCCCAGGTTAGAATCCCGACTCGGACATGGATGTTTGTATTCGTCTGTCCTGAATGAATATGTGAATTGATAGAAATTGATGTGAGTTTAATGTGTAGGGAAGGCTGCGTTCCTTATATAAAAAAGGATAGCTAAGGCGTCTGACTACAATGCGAGAGACCCGGGTTCGAACCCCGATGGAGGAAAACCGCGATTTCTTTCCACCTCTTCAGGCGGCTTTGGCGCCCACACAACATCGTGTAAAGTGGGTACCTGGAGGAAACTCTGGGGGGGGGGGTTAAAGACGGCCAGGGGCGTGGTGCTGATCACATCACCCTCGGCCATGATCAATATATATATATGGGTGTGGGGGGTTTTGTGTGTGTGTATTTTATATACAGAGCATTCCCTGACATTCGCTACGAGACTCGGCGGCAAGCGGCCCGGCGTCAGAGGCTTGTCTTTCCCGGTTTCTCTGATTAGGGGGGGCAAAGCCTTCATGAAAGTTCAGTCGGGAAAGAAAAATTTCATTTTATCTCACTGTTTTGGTTTCATTGCATTAATGTGTGTGTGTGTGTATGTATATGTGCGTATGATCTAATGCAGCAACATAGAGGCACCATAACGAATAAATAAATTGTCTCTGAAATGTGCCGCGCTTCTTCCTCCAAACAAATGTGTTCATGCGTTTAAGACAAAACTCTCTAGCAGCAAGAGTCTGAAGTACTTTCGTAATTTTCAATCCATTACAGAAAATGAAAATGCGAGCGAACAGAGGAAGAAAAATTTTTAGATCCAAATTTATGCAAGCTAAAAGCAATATTAATTTAATATGGCACAAAAAAATCATGGACAGCCATGGCATTTTCATTTATTTTTTTAATTTTGGCGCCCAGGGCAAACTCCCGCCACCCCATTGCTACACTCTGAACTTGACAAGACTGTAAGAAAAGCATATATTGCGAGCGAAGCTAGCAACAAAATTTTTCGAAATGTATTTTTATTTGTACAAAATTTGATTTCAAGGGAGGGGGGTGATTGCCCTTATGTGCCCCCTGCAGGTGCTCTTGGCCGTCTTGAAGAAATAATGCAAGAAAGACGTGGAAACAAATTCCATCTTGAGTATTTTAAATTTGCTTGCTCTCTTTTACCTCAAGGTATGTGCCCTCTTGCCTCCTAGAATTTATTTCCGTCCAAGGTTGGGGATTGGCAATAAGAGTATACCTAGGTAATATCGTTTAATAGCGGCGATAAGATTCCTCTACAAGACCTCCCCGATGGCGCAGTGGTAGCGTCGTCACCTTGTAATCAAAGGGTCCCGGTTTTGATACCCGGAGGAGGCACATAGTGGCTCTGATCAAACTCTAGGTCCAGTCCCGATTAGCCTTACTGTGCATAAAGTAGAATTAAAACACCATCTTGAAGATTCCTCTACACTAAATTTCTAGGTGAAAGTATAATAATGTAAGGACATAGACGTCTAGAAGGGGGGAGCAAAGGATGGCCACACCTCCGCCTTAGAAATCGAATGTGAACCTAAAAGTATATATTTCACATTATAACTTTATTTCAGTCATAGTAATTTACATTAATGTCATAATTTCAAATTGAAGTGGTCTTTTTTGAGGGGGCAACACTATTGTCGGGGTAATATACCCATGGAAAAATACCTTGCTCGTCCCTCCGTGGAAAAGAACCTGCGAATGTCCGTGATTGGGGGGACAATTGCCCCCTTGCCCCCCCGTGCGCACGCCTATGTTACCAGTTTAATGTAAAAGCTCATATCACGGACCTTACGACTACAAAATACACATAATTCTATCCCATACGATGAGAATTATTAAATATGATCGAAAGTGAAATGAAAACACTTCAATTGTCACGTTTAAAGGTAAGCACTTTTATAACCGCCGTCAATTGTTGTTTTCATAATCAAAGGCGATTTCATATCGTTCAATGTGTGCTTTTCCTCTTAACACGTGGAAATAGGAGACATTCGCAGTGGTGTGCCCAGGATTTTTGAAGGGCTTACGTGTACTTTTTAGTAGTCCTGAATTCCTCATTTTGCCATCTTTTCCTGCATTTGACGTTCTTTTTTTTTTTTTTTTTTGTAAAATTATTGATCCTAAGCAGGGATTATGACCCTCACCAACCCCTCCTTGAGCACGGCACTGGACACTAGGAAGAATCTTGATGACTCCAGAGAAACCTTGCCGTGGCTGTAAGCATGGGTATGGCGGCTGACAAAAGGGCCTGTTATGACCCAGACCTTCAAGAGTGGGGGAAAGTAGATGTTGTTGTACCTTGTCGTAGGGTCTACCTGTTCGGAAGCGTTCGGCTGTTCTCGGCACCGGCAAAGACCAGATGGAGTCACACCACTTCTGCGATGAGCTGAGGCTTCTAACACAATTGCCTTCAATAGGAAACTTGGCGGGAGGGTTCGGCGCGAGGGGTAGTACTGGGGCTTCATATCGATGCGCTAAGATTAGCGAATCTCTTGCGTATTTCCAGCTGTTTCATGCTGTCGCTTGGCATATTTCGCACAAATATGCGAGTATGCTTACTTACTTTTTTACTTCTCTAAAATATCCAAAATTCAATATTTTCATTACCTTGCTTGGTCATCGCCGCATCTCCCGATGACCGGACGCCTCGCCTCTGATCTCTGATATATATATATATATATATATATATATATATATATATATATATATATATATATATATATATATATATATATGAGGTATAATGAGTGAAGATGGAGAAGAGAATCGTTTCATGCTCTCCTTGCGCTGTTCAATAACCTGTCGCCTCCGTCAACTGCCTTTAGTTATCCCAAGAATGCGCTGGGATAATGCCTCATTGCTGAGGTTATACGGGAGGTTACGAAAGTAGCCTCGCCAATAGAGGACTGGAAGAGTAATCACCTCTAGTCCGGCAGAAGTATAAAAGAGAAGCCTGGAAGGACATCGCTCTCAATTTACTCAGACGCTTCTTTCGATACACTTGGCGCGGGATAACGGAGGAACATTGTTCAGAGTCGAAGTACTGACTCTGACACGTTATGGACGCAACTTACACCTTCATCTAGGAAAACATCTTCAGAAACAACGGGCAGGTATGATAGTGTGGAGAGAGCATTCTCACTCAGTTATAACTCATCTTTTCCTTCATTGACCGGGGCGGACCCTTTTTAGTAGTTATGAACCGTAAACTTCTCGCTTTATAATTTCATACATCGCCGTGACTCTTGATCCCCGATCTTCATTTGAGTCACACTTCAATATATACAGGGTGTTTCAGAGCGACCCAGACACTACCTTTTTCTCGAGAACGGGAGATCGTATCAAGTTGAAACAAAAAAAAAATGCACCACTAAGTTGGGCCCAAAGAATCCGTAGAAAGTATTTGCAACAGCCCCAAAGCCACCCTTTGTGGTTTTAGTAGCATCCTTTTCACGTTTTCTGTGACCTTTAAAACGAGGTATTACTCGACCCCCTTTGCCATTTGAAATTTTCGAGTGCTTCCCTAACTTTAGACCCCCTTTTTTGGGTCACGCGGTTTCATCCTTTTTTAGTCCCGCAGTCATCATGTGGCATATCGTTGGAAAGCTTGTGTCCTGCACTTTCCGAAACTGTTATGGTGCTGCACTTACCTTACTTGTTAAGCTCGGTATACTCGATTTGGCTCACCTTCCCTTTTTTGCAAAACCATTTTCTACACGGAAAACGGTAGGTGGTACAGACAAATGTTTCATATAACAATCGTATTTTTTCCCCGCCTTTCCGAATCTGCATTCCAAACATACCCTTCCCATTTGAAAATCGCACAAACGGGTCATGTGCCCCCCACTAAAACCACAAAGGGTGGCTTTGGGACTGTTGTAAATACTTTCTACGGATTCTTTGGGCCCAACTTAGTGGTGCATTTTTTTTTTTGTTTCAACTTGATACGATCTCCCGTTCTCGAGAAAAAGGTAGTGTCTAGTTCGCTCTGACACACCCTGTATAATACCAGAGGTGCAAGCACGAATTTTTGTCTGGGGGTCAAGTACCAGGATAAACGTACCAACAATAATAATAACAACATTAATAATGGTTTTATTATTATTAATAATACTAATACTAGTACTACTAGTATAGCTCGACCACAAGGAAAAAAACCTTCCGTCCAATGCGTTCGCGCAACTTCCCTGCCGTTATCGGTGTTCGGGGCAGTGTTGCCAGGTCAGATTTGAAAAATTCGGGAGATTGTTCCTTGGGAAACCAGAAGATCTGCTACAAAATCCGATGATCTGGACAGTTTTAGAAGAAAGTTAGCAAAAAATATGTAAGTCTTTTAACCACATGTAATTTTTTTATGTTATTATTTTTGATGTATTATGTTATTATTTTTTTGTCCTTATGTTCTATAAAAAACGTTCCAATGTAAAATGGCTAACGCTGTATTTGGAATCTTCTATTAAATAAATAAATAAATAAATAAATAACGGATGAAAGACGTTCTTGGGGCGGAGGGGCGGCATATGCGTGTGCACTGGGGGGGGCAAGGGGAGTGGCACGCATTGTTTACGGTGTAAACGTCACATATACTTTTGTAACAATGGTGCTAAACCCAGAACCCTGTGTTTGGCGAAAATAAACCGAAGATCTCCATTTCAGGAGTGGACAAGTTTCAAACAAAAGAAAGTAAACCGCCCGAGGGAAAGACCAACATCTTTCATCTCTTCCACATTTTCCGGTTAGAGGGTGCGTGGAAAACACCCTCAAATTTGCCCTTTCTCAGCACCGACACAAGGGGTTTGCGATGCCTCTATTATCGCGAGGAATTTTTATGACAGGAAATGGTAGAAAGTTGTGTTCACAGATGAACAATAATAATAACAACATTAATAATGGTTTTATTATTAATAATAATACTAATACTAGTACTACTAGTATAGCTCGACCACAAGGAAAAAAACCTTCCGTCCAATGCGTTCGCGCAACTTCCCTGCCGTTATCGGTGTTCGGGGCAGTGTTGCCAGGTCAGGTCACCCTTTCGTTGTCGGCGATTTTCCACAATCTTTCAAGTCGAATGCTAACAATAACAAATCAATTTGCCTTCTGCTGGTGTTCGGTGTACAACTATCGATAGGGGTGGGCACGCGTCCTGCACCATAATGAGAAAATGCATTACGTATGTGAAATATATTTGGTGAATTAGACAGCATGTCTTCCTCAATAATTCAAGATAACAACGCTTATGCTAGGGTGCCACCCATCCTCCCCATCTGCTAGAAATACACACACACACCCACAAACACATACATGTATAACATAATTTGCCCACGCTACGAAGTCAGTGTTTCTACCTCGTAAGGCAAGGACGTTTCACTGTGTTTGTGTCACATCATCCATTTCATCAGTTTTTCATTCATCCATATTGTCATACTTACCCGTAGAGGCACAAAAGCGTCGTAAAATAACTAAAATAGAAATAGAGTTTAGGGTGAAATAAAATACAGCGATCTAAAAATAGTTATGTAGTAAAAGTAATAAAATAATGTCCTAGCACAATTGAGTAAGTAGCGTTTGACATAATTTCACAGTTCAAACATCATTTTTCACGGCTGAGTGGAGTTCCACTCCACATCTCCCCTCCATGTTCAAGTAAGATGAGCAGGAAACGTGTTTTTAAACTGGCCGTTGGAGGTTCCATAGCAATAGTTTATTAAGGAATTCTCCCGAGAAATCAATAGTCCTGGCAACGCTGACGTGAGCCAGCGCGAATATTGCTTCCCCCTGCCCTTTCCCGCACCCGCCGGCGCGATGTGCTTCTGCGCAGGTTTTTTTGCTTGTGATTCCACTATAGTAGTAGTAGCATCAAGGACGTTATTATCCTCATAAATTACGCAAAAGGGGGCAGAAGTCTGCGCTAAAGCATTTGTTTGGAACAAAGGATTTGAAATATTTTCTCAACACCGTCAATTTCACATTAGCAAATAATGGAAAACAAGCACACAAACTGTATTTTTGAATGGCAGAAAATGAATAATAAATGCATTCCGAAGATACATGTGTAACTTTCATGTACAATATATGTTTTACACACATATGCAACATGGAGCGACGTAAAATAAGAAAATACATATGGAACAAGCTAGCACTAAATTGTGCACTTATTCAAAGCTTATTTTCAATACAAATATACAACACATATTATTTAAAAACATTGTATTCCGGAGAACAAGTATATTGCGAGCGAAGCGAACAAGAATTTTTTTAGATCCAACTTCTGCAATTGAAAACAATATATATTCAGTAGGGCGCAAATAATTTCACTGGACGCCATGGCATAATCCCTTTTAAAAAAAAACCTTCATTTATCATCCGGTGCCCATGGCCGACTCCCGCCGCTCCTCGAACTTGACGAAAACGAGAAAAGTAGAAAGTACGAGCGAAGCGATTTAGAAAATTTTTCAAATTTATTTCTATTTGCATAAATTTTGAAATCGAAGGGGTAATTGTGCTCCTCTGTGCCCTCCATGCAGGTGGCCTTGGCCGTCAATGTTTGCCCCCTGACTTCCGTCTAAGTCAATGCCCCCTGCTTCCTTTTTGTTGCGCCACTGTATAATAGACATATTTAAGCAATATAAGTTTACTTTAAATACTTTAGGCTCACTTTCATGTTTGCTAACATAAAACATACAAAACTGCTCAGGCCACTGCCATTGTTAGTGTGCTGAACCTTATTCTTCACAGTTTGCCTGCTCGACTAACCTTGTATTAATGCGAACAGCACGCCCCCCTCCATCCAAACCGATTTTAAAGGCATAAGAAGTGGTGTTTCATTGCAACCCTATCGCCGCGATCACCCACAGGTAGGTAGAAAAACTATACATAATTACCAAAACTAAAAATCAATGACAAGCCAATCAAACGAAACGATCCCCCCATTTTTGCGTGAAAATATATAGAATTATATATGAAACCCCCCTGTAGGCACCCATGCCTCAGACTAATCATCATCTCGAGAAGCAAGTCCCTGAATAGTAAGATACCGCGATGCATCCACAAAAACTGGCATGTAGTGTCAGGTTCTTGAACCACCTTTGACTAATTAGCTTTGCCAACGACAATCCACTATTAGAATAATTTGCCCGTACTACAGATGATGTCTTGGGGTCCTAATAATGCTCACGGCCACCCACGTTTAACACTTTTTCTATTTCTTAAAACTGGTTAAAACCACAGACAAATTGTAATTGTCACGATTAACCTCAGTTTAAACACAGACAAAGAACATATAACCGAGGTTAATTGTGACAATTATAAAACATAAATGAATGTGTTATTTTCCATCATTACGTATTGTTCGTTTCAATAACAATTCGCATTGATACTTCAGACATATTTATTTGTTTAGACTCAGTCCAGCTCGTCGTCTGCTGTGACGTCACTCGAATATGGCCCATTGGAAAAGATTCTGACATCAGCGCCATCCAGTGGTCTATTTACAAGGTCTCTGTCTTCCGGACAACTGACTGTTCGCAACTTCAGATTTTACCACCGTGTGGCGCCACTTTATATTATGTTTGTTTTATGCTTTTGCTACGCGTTCGTTTAAAAGATTTCAGTTTCTAATATTTCTGAAATTTTTATTTTTCCATGTGCTTTAAACATTATACTGTAACAGACTTATGAGTATACGAAAATAATTCATTTCTGTGTTTGAAGTTATTGCGGTCCTTTCTAAAATGTGAAATAGTTTTGTGTGTATGTGCCTGTGCAAGTGTAAATCGGTGGCATTTCTTAACTTGGAAACGCAAATTTAGCAATATTTGCCTGGACATCTAGATTGAAAGTTATTTTTAACATTTATTTAGCCAGGAGTTTTGGTGGGGCCATGCCCACTTTTTGCCCTCCGATGTCGAAGAAAAGGAATGAACCCTCAGGACGAAGATGGAAGTTCTTTTACCAACGACGGAGGAAAAAAAATTGGTGGAAAATAATAATTATTTGAAGGTATGATTTGAAAATTCGCAATTGGCATTGCGTGAAATACTGTATTCAAGGTAAATACGTTGATTTCTATTTCCTCAGACGAACTCCTGCTCAATTTTAAAATTACGGTTTTTAAATAAAATCCTGGTATAATGTAAATTACGTGAAGAATAAATAATACAAGGACACACGCCCACAAATTTGAAAATATACCAGTTCTTAAACATTATTTCTCCTTTCCGCAGTCTTGAAATAAAAATAAATATTTTTCTGTGATTACAGATTTTATTAGATATTTTGAAATTGTTGAAAAATATAAATGGAAAGAAGGGAGATTTCTATTATTTTTAGTGTAAATAGCAGTTGCGCATCACATTCCACAAAAAATATAGAGTAGTCTGTTTGCATATCTCTGGTTGGTTCTGATCCAAAGGTCTATGGCTAGTTAAAATTTTTTGTCTGCAAGCAGGAGGTTAGTGATTTTTATACAGTTAAGTTGGTTAATTTTAGAGGTGTTTTTTTAATAATTTTCATTTGGTAATCACAAGCGAAAGTATTTAAATAATTGTGTGTATATTTATTTTAATTATTTCCTGCAAAAGAAAACATTTGTTGCTATATTAAATGTAAGTAAAGAGTGCCTAAGTGTTCAAATCACACTTTTGGTAATAGCCTATAATTATATTAATAATTACGGACTTATGCATTTTGAAAATTTGCTTTTAAGGGTTTCATTTTTACTTTAGTGAACTTCTACTTATAATATTGGTAAGAACTCCATGTTCTTCAGGCTGAGGCATAAGATTACATGAAATGTTGAGCATTCACCACATCAGATAGGTACACTGAATTAAGATCCACAATCAATTAATTTTTTTATTTACATTTTTCATTTCTTTGCTCGAGGATGTTATAATTTTCACTGTAAATGTTTACTATCCTTCGGACACCTATAACTTCTGAGTTTCGTCAATTTTTGACATTTGTACTTACCTATCTGCTTCGCGGATCATTTTTTAACGTGTATTCACGGTTTTTTAATCAATTTTTTTTTAAAAAAAAGTGTTTTTGTAACTGAAGAACGTACGTTTCCGCAAATGGTTTGTGGGGCTATGTGTTAATGGTCCGTGGGGCTATGCGAGAATGGTGTGTGGGGCTACGCATATTTTTTTCGAAACCAGTTTTTAACTATTGTGACCCTACCTAAAACCTTACCGGAAATGGTTCGTGGGGCTATGCGTCAATGGTTGAATTTCCGCTATGAAACATTCCCACATCACACAAAACATCTTCCAGATGTTAGACAATACTACAGGAACTTATTACGGTAAGTAGTTTCTTCTGTAGAATTGAAGAAATCTGTCCGAAGGATAGTAAACTAGTACCATTTTCACAAATTTTTGGAATGCCGACAGTTTTCATATTGCGTGTGTGTTGTGATATGGGAGTTGAAATAGGGGTAACAGTATGGTATAGTGAAAACGCATTTCTTCAAATTTACAGGAGAAACTACTTACGGAATTGAGTTTCTGTAGACTTTTGGTAGCTCGTGGAAGTGTTTTCTCCCTTTGTGCAACTTATTCGGAAGGTAAATCATGTATTTTTCGTCATTAATGTATCTCTGATGCACGATAGCTCTTGCCACCATTACCGTCGACTATATGAATCAAATGTTCCACGCGTTCGATTATGTAACCCCCTGTTAGTGTAGCAACCACGTGGTAGTTTTACAAGATGACATGTGAGCATTTTTTTTTATTTTTTTTTCAAATTTAATTTTCTATTTTTGCCTAACCTAACCTTCCGTGAATGGTTTGTGGATCAATTTTTGCTTAAAAACCTTCTGTGAATAGTTTGTGCGGCATTTTTTGGTTAATAAGTGTTCCTGTAGCAACCACACGGTAGTTTTACAAGATGACGTGTGAGCAGGTTTTTTTTATTTCAAATTTAATTTTCTATGTTTGCCTAACCTAACTGAACCTAACTTTCTGTGAATGGTTTGTGGATCAATTTTCGCTTAAAAACCTGTGATTAGTTTGTGTGGCATTTTTCGGTTATTAAGTTTGGAAACACTGCATATCAGCTGACGATAGACAACGTGAGTCAAGATTTGCCCGCGAATTAGCAACAAACAATAAATACTTGTAATGTGATAAATTACGCTTTTTTCAGTGAAAAAAGCAAAATCCCATGTTCAGAAATGTTCCGCTATGCATAACAGGTAAGTACAAATGTAAATAATTAGGAAATAAATGAGTGAAATGTGTTTTCACTATACCATACTGTTATCGAAATAGGTCCAATAAGATTATGAATGTGGACAGTGAAGGGTGAATTTTTCTGCCTCATTATATGTAGTGTTGTGGGCAGCTCAATTTCCAATTTCTGCATGCCAATCTTCGGACCAAGTTCCACATGTTTAATTGCTATTCCGTCATTATCCACATGCAGTTTTTATATGGCCTATTAAAAGTTTAGTATCCCCCAAACCTCTGAAATTCCTTTATTTTCTTTTTTTTCACATTGGTACTTATGTATTCTGCATTCCTAAGGATTCTTGATGGTGCCATTTCGTTTTTTTCATTCAAATGATCTAAATTTTCGACATATCGAATAATTCTTGTTTTTTTGCTTTTGCTTGCGTTACATGCAATATGGCGGAGAAATGTTGACTAGCATTGTCCATGATCATTGGTTATGCAGTGTTGCAACCTTCTTCATCGAAAAATACCTACTTTCGTGTTACTGATTTTGTATTTTTTTCCAGTTTCGAAAACGACACGAACCTTGCACGGCAAGGTTAGGTTCGGTTGGGTTAGGCAAACATAGTTAAAATTGTCAAGTTCTTGGAAAACAATGGTGTGGTTGAAAACACTGACTGGGGGTTACATCATCGAACACTTTTTTGCATTGGAGAGACATTAATCTTCAAAAATACATGATTTACCGACAAACTAAATTAAGCGATGGGAAAAGAAACACTTCCACGTCCTTTCAAAAGTGTACTGTAAAATTTAAGAAATACGTTTTGGGTATACTAAAATTTTACCCATGCCCTAAGTTCTGCATGTGTAATTCCAAAAGTATAAGATACATGGTCAGCATTGACCATTTTCTGTGTGTGCATGATAATTTTTTATCACTTCCATAGACTCCCACATGTTACTTTCTTGCCACCAACCATTTATTTACTGTCGTCTCAGTTATGGACTGCTGTGTAACAATTATTTCTATAATTCTGCAATAATTCATCCTTCTCGTTTGAAACTTTGAAAAATATCATTGAACATTCAGAACCATTACCAGGGCCATTATTTGAAGCTAACAGTGCTTAACATGACCCATCTGACCTAACTGTCAGAACATTTAAGAACGTTTTTGACATTTGGAAACTACAATTCCTCACTACATGGTAATGAGCTAATTCAGCACACCATTGCATACCCCACATGTGACCAATTATTTTAGTAATTCTGCAATAATTCTCTTTTCTCCTATGAAACCAAAAAGATCATTAACCATTGAGAACTGCTACCATAAAAAATGCATGTGAACCATGACTGAATCACAATTGAACATATGGAACTTGGGGTAATGTCTCTAAATGCTTTCATGGTTAAAGTAGGCATGCAAGGTTTAGAGCTTTTAGCTATCTGTAAATGTTTTCAACGTCTCCATGTAGGTGCTGGTCTCACACAACACTACTTTGAGCCTTGTGTCGGCAATGTAACTTTTACATCTTCTTTTCGCTGAAAAATAGGGCTTTTTGGAACTGCAAACAGTGATAACTACTTTCACAAGCTTCAAATTAAATTTTACATTGTCTTCCACTATTTTACGATGCTTTCTTTTTCTTCTGCGAACGAAAAATGCCTTGTCGATGGGAAGCGTGCATGCTTGCATGAGGTACTATTTACATTTTTTTTTTGTGTATAAATTGCACTTTTGGAACTCCAACAGTGGTTATCACTTTCTCAAGGTTCATATTTACTCTAACAATCATTTCAATAATTCTGCATTACTTTGTCTTTCACCTATGAAACTTTGAAAAAAGTCATTAAACATTCTGAACCGTTACCGAAACATTATTTGAATGCTGAGAGTGCTTAACATGACCCACCTAACCTAACTGCCAGAACATTTAAGAACGTTTTTGACATCTGGCAACTGTACAATATCTCACTGCATGGTAACAGAGTAATTCAGAAAACTCTTGCATACCCTACATGTGACCTAGATGGCAGCAGAAATTCCTAACTAAAACAAAAGTAATCACATGGCTGGTGGAAAAGAAAAAGTATTATGTGGCAGACTACTGAAGTGAAAAGAAATCATTCTTAAGGAAACACACCTTGACGGAACCACAATTAAACATATGGGACCTGGTCCATCTGTTAACACATACTTAAGAGTTTGTGATTTTTTACTGTGTGTTTGCTTGAGAATGTTTTTTCACTTTCGTACACTCGCACATGAAACCTTTCTTGCCACCAACCACCTGTCTACTGTCATTTTTCTTATGGACTCCTGTGTAACAATCATTTTTGTAATTCTGCAAGACTTAGTTTTTCTCCTATGAAACTGACTGAAAAAATTATTGAACATTGAGAACTGCTACCGTAAAACATGCATCTGAAGCATGACTGATTCACAATTGAACATATGGAAATTTCCTTCAAATTTACAGGAGAAAGTACTTACGGAAATCATTTTCTCAAGCGTTTTGGAAGTTCCTGAATGTAGATTTGATCCATTTTAATGTGAATGCATTTTGTTTTCTGCGAAAATCTCTGTCCGACATGCTGTTTGCTTTTTGCATGAGAGTGCAATGTTCCGTGTGTTAAGACGATGCAACCCCGTAGCCAGTGTTTCAGCCTCGCCGTGTTTTCACTAGAACCACCTGTCGAGTTCGGAACAAGCCATTTTTCCCGAATGGGTGTCACTTATCGCGCAACATTGTGTTCCGACGTCACAGGAGAGAGCTGTTTTTACAATTTTTCTTTGTATTTATGCTAATGGAACCTAACCTAACAGGCCTAACCTAACCACGTAGGCATTCCTCGTCTGACGTCAATATTCAAGGTTGCAAGATTGTTGTGCGTAAAGGAAGAGAATTAACGAATTACGAAAGATAGATGGTTCCGACCCGAATGGGTGTCACTTATCGCACAACACTGTAGCAACATTGTGTTCTGACGTCACAGGAAAGATCTTTTTCATGTTAGGCAATACAAGCTAACGCGTCTCTTAGCGAAAATAATAATTTTTCTTTGTATCTATGCTAATGGAACCTAACCCAACAGGCCTAACCTAACACGTAGGCATTCCTCGTCTGACATCAATATTCAAGGTTGGCCGTGTTTTCACTAGCACGAGAGCACATTGTTCCCTGGGTAAGATGATGTAAACCCCGTAGCGAGTGTCGCTTCAAAATGACGTGTAGAGGATGCGTGGTGAAGTTGTTGCCAGGTGTTGAAAATGTTGTTGATTTTGTAATTCAACACAGCATTTTGAAGGAAGGCATTCCTCGTCTGACATCAATATTCAAGGTTGCAAGAGTGTTGTGCGTAAAGGAAGAGCATTAACCAATTTCGAAAGAAAGATGGTTCCGACCCGAATGGGTGTCACTTATCGCACAACACTCTAGCAACATTTTGTTCTGACGTCACAGGAGAGACCTTTTTCATGTTAGGCAATACAAAGGTAACGCGTCTCTTAGCGATAATATTATTTTTTCTTTGTATTTATGCTAATGGAACCTAACCTAACAGGCCTAACCTAACCATGTAGGCATTCCTCGTCTGATGTCAATATTCAAGGTTGCAAGAGTGTTGTGCGTAAAGGAAGAGCATTAACGAATTGCGAAAGAAAGATGGTTCCGAATTGCTGTGTATGGACAATGAACGTGGTAAATCGCAAGGTTATTTTACAAGTTCTACACGTAAATGCGACGTATTTGCATAATTTCAAATAGGGGCACAAAAGTAGATATTTTCCGGTGAACGAGGTTGCACCACTGCATAAATCGACAAAACACTCTCAGAACGGCCCCTAAACCAGTATGCTATCACGGCCATAATGTGTTACAGATTCGAAACAACAAGTAACAGTAAGTACTCGTAAATAGAGAAAATAAACATTATCTTAGTTAGAAATGCATTATTTCGCCTTCAGCAATGTTCCGCAACACGTTAGCAATGTAAAGAAGTCCGAAATATATGATTCATAGGTGTTTTACCCATACGATAATAGTACCACTAAATGCTTTCATGGTTAAATTAGGCATGCCAGGTTTAGAGTTTTTAGCTATCTGTAAATGTTTTCAAAGTCTCATCATGTGGGGCGTTACCCCCACACCCCCTATACGCCTTCAAGGCGTAGTGCTAAGCACAGGAGAGCACTTTACCTTTTACCTTTTTTTTTGTCTCATCATGTAGGTGCTGATCTCAAACACAACTCTGCTTTGAGCCTCGTGTCGGCAATGTACCTTTTACATCTTCTTTTCGCTGAAAAAAAGGGCTTTTTGGAACTGCAAACAGTGATAACTACTTTCACAAGCTTCAAATTAAATTTTACATTGTCTTCCACTATTTGCGATGCTTTCTTTTTCTTCTGCGAACGAAAAATGCCTTGTCGATGGGAAGCGTGCATGCTTGCATGAGGTACTATTTACATTTTTTTGTGTATAAATTGCACTTTTGGAACTCCAACAGTGGTTATCACTTTCTCAAGGTTCATATTTACTCTAACAATCATTTCAATAATTCTGCACTACTTTGTCTTTCAACTATGAAACTTTGAAAAAGTCATTAAACATTCTGAACCGTTACCGAAACATTATTTGAATGCTGAGAGTGCTTAACATGATCCACTTAACCTAACTGCCAGAACATTTAAGAACGTTTTTGACATCTGGCAACTGTACAATACCTCACTGCATGGTAACAGAGTAATTCAGAAAACTCTTGCATACCCTACATGTGACCTAGATGGCAGCAGAAATTCCTAACGAAAACAAAAGTAATCACATGGCTGGTGGAAAAAAAAAGTATTATGTGGCAGACTACTGAAGTGAAAAAAAATCATTCTTAAGGAAACACACCTTGACGGAACCACAATTAAACATATGGGACCTGGTCCATCTGTTAACACATACTTAAGAGTTTGTGATTTTTTACTGTGTGTTTGCTTGAGAATGTTTTTTCACATTCGTACACTTGCACATAATACTTTTCTTGCCACCAACCACCTGTCTACTGTCATTTTTGTTATGGACTACTGTGTAACAATCATTTTTGTAATTCTGTAAGACTTAGTTTTTCTCCTATGAAACTGAAAAAAATATTGAACTTTGAGAACTGCTACCGTAAAACATGCATCTGAAGCATGACTGAATCACAATTGAACATATGGAACTTGGGCCAATGTCACTAAATGCTTTCATAGTTAAATTAGGCATGCCAGGTTTAGAGCATTTAGCTATCTGTAAATGTTTTCAAAGTCTCAGAGTAACAGAGTAATTCAGAAAACTCTTTCATACCCTTCATGTGACCTAGATGGCAGCAGAAGTTCCTAACTAAAAAGACAGTAATCAAATGGCTGGTGGAAAATAAAAAAGTATTATGTGGGAGACTACTGAAGAAAAAAAATCATTCTCAAGCGAACACACCATGACGGAATTGCAATTAAACATATGGTACCTGGGCCATCTGTTAACTTTAGTGATTTTTTACTGTGTGTTTGCTTGAGAATGTTTTTTACACTTTCCGTACACTCCCACATAATACTTTCTTGCCACCAACCATGTGTTTACTGTCGTTTTTGTTATTGGCTGCTGTGTAACAATGATTTTTGTAATTGTGCAATACTTCATTTTTCTTCTATGAAACTGAAAAAATCATTTTACATTGAGAACTGCTATTGTAAGAAATGCATGCACACCATGACAGAATCACAATTGAACATTTGGAACTTTTGTCATTGTGGAACAGTTTCCAAGGTGCTCCCTTCCCCCCTTCCCTGACAATGTTGCCAACTTAGCTCGCTTGGAACCAGATCTGGCTCTTGGCTGTGAACTGGGGTGCCTGCCTTCATGCCCCAGTGTGATGCCATCACTGGTTGGTCTGCATGGACCAACTTTTGCCGTGTTTATGCATTGTGCACATGACGTAATATTGTTATATTGGCAGCATCGCCCCACTCCCTCTTATATCCCCAGCGACTTTGTTATAGCGCCATGGAGACATGAAATTGATATAATATTGTTATCCGGGAATCCTTTATTTTCCATTTCATACGATCATTGGTGGATTATTGAAATGGGGGATGCTGCTGGATCTAAATGGTGATATCTAAGAATAAATTGTCATCAATTTAGAGTTAACGGTAATAGCAGCACCCCTCCCCTTTGACAACTAACATTACCCTAGAAAGCACTTTATCCAGCCTTCTTAAATATAGCTCCTTGAAAGTCAGTTTTAACTCCATTTAAGGTGAAATTTAGCTCTCTTATGTGCATCAGGTTTGTCAACAGGAGGCAATGAAAACTGCATTGAGCTTATGGGAGAATCATTTGATTTTTTCTCTTGGGAATATCAAACTTCCAATGGAATAGAAAAAGATATGTATGGGAAGATGTCAATTTGAAGATGAATTTCACCAGCGGAAAAGTCGAAACTTTCATTTGTTTAGCCGTAACTTGAAGTTGATTCCCCATAAGGAATACATGGGATTCTGAAAATTCTTATTCATCATATTTTTGAAATATCATGTCCAGCTTAACCCTTTTGGGGGGGGGGGGGGGAAGTTGGTCTTACGTTAGACACATATAGTATCGATCGTACCAAAGATGTGTGCTCTTCTTTATTGGAAAACATGATTTGGGATTAAAATGTAAAAAGTTGTAAAATGCAATATTTATTATTTTTCAAAATAACCTCACACAGGGGTATAAAAAGAAAAAAAACCCTCCACAGTCAAAGGGTTAATAATCAACATAAAGAAATGCTTCCACTTGCAACGTGGAGAGAAATTCATACTCTTGGATACACCCAGGTTTTTTTTAGTAGCAGTGCCCATTCGGGCAGTATTGTATTAAATACTGGTCTCAAACACAACACTGCTTTGAGCCTCGTGTCGGCAATCCACCTTTTACATCTTCTTTATGCCGATAAATAGGGCTTTTTGGATTGGATCTGCAAACAATGATGATTATTTTCACAAGCTTCAATTTTACTTTCACAATCACTTCCACTATTCTGCGATACTTTCTCTTCCTTCTATGAATATAAAATGCCTTGTCGATGGGAAGCATGCATGCTTGCGTGAAGGTACTTTTTACATTTTTTTGTGTATAACTTGCACTTACTCTAACAATTATTTCTATAATTCTGCAGCACTTTGTCTTTCACCTATGAAGCTTTGAAAAACAAAGTTTTCTGAACTGTTACGGAAACATTATTTGAATGCCAAGAGCCCCCAACCTGACTCAATTAACATAACTACAAAATCCGTTTACACCACACATGTTACTCCTAGATGGCAGTAGCAGTCCATAACCAAGACAACAGTGAGTGAATGGCTTGTTAAAATGTATTTGTAAAGACTGCTTGAAATTTACTAATATTATAATTTCCACATTTAAGAAATACTTTGTCTTTCCCCTGTGAAATTCTGATAAAAAATTAATAAAACATTCGGAAACATTACCCAATCTTCTCATTATGAATGTGTCTCTTCCAATATGTATACATACGCATGATTCTGAGACATAATGAATACTCACTACAGCTAGGTTCAGGAACAGATTTTCTATCTCACGTACTTCCACATACATTTTTTGTTTTTGGCCATTTGCCACTCTAAGAGACTAATGCTGCTATTTTTGAAACATTCAGTGTGCTTATTTTCTGCATTTTTATTTTCTCTGCTTACAAATATTTACAAGGTGCATTCAATAAATAAACGGAAAAGTTGTATAAAGAATCTAAATTACAACCGTGATTGTTGTATGCTTGTTATTTTGTGAAGGCATCTGTAAGCTGTTCATGAGGCACATCTGCCTCACGCATGGGATGCTGAGAAACAGTTACACAAGATGGCGGCACCCTTACAGGAGTGCTTCAAACTTGAACAGCGAAATGTCGTTAGATTTTTGTTGAGTGAAGGCGTGAAATCGATAGATATTCATCGCCGCATGACAATTCAGTGTGGTGACAAGTGTATGAGTGTTCTGATAAGATCAAATAGGACATAACCAGTGTTGCATATTTTCCGCATCCAGTTAGCTCTGTCACGGAAAGCAACATTGCTCAAGTGGAGGATTTGATACGGGAGAACCTGCATATTACTGTCAGTGAAACTGCTTCCTCGATTGAAGCATAATGTAAATAGTACCACCTACTCCAACCTTTTGCACGAAAACTGAAACCAGCTATTCTGCAGAGACGACATGGTCTGGTGTCCACTGGTGTGCTTTTGCTCCATGACATTGCAAGACCACACTGCGACTGTGTCATATTGTCTACCATGGAGGACCTACAGTTTGAGTGCTTACCTACCTTTCATATTCACCTGATCTCGTACCTCCCGATTTCCACACCTTTGGCCCACTCACTGGAAGATGGTCTAAGTGGATCGGGCTTCCAGAAATACGACAAAGTCCAGAGAGCGGTGCATGAGTGGTCACGCAGGCATCCAAATGATTTTCTTTCCTGTGGAATCAGTGCCCTTATCAAGTGCTGGCATAGGTGCATTGAACTAGCGGGGAGGGGGACTTGATTGAAACATAGTACTATAGTTGTTTTGGTGCTTGTAATAAATATGTGTTACAACATATTTCCGTTTATATATTGAATGAGCCTTGTACATTCCCATTCAAGGTAACAGTTCCTTATATCGGAGACATATTTCTTCATTTTTACAGAAGAAACTACTTACGGAAATGAGTTTCTCCAAGCTTTCCGACGTTCGTCGAGGTATTTTCTTTCATCGTGGAATATACTTGACCGGGAAATCATGAATTTTTCAAGAGAGATATCTCACCGACGCACAATTGCCATTGCTTTCGCTATGTGAACTGCATGCTGCGTACGTTTGATGACATAAGCCCCTGTCAGTGTTTCCAACCCCCTTTTTTTCACTATGTTTGCCCCATTTTTTCAGCTATGCTTGCCTAACCTAACCTTATCGGAAATGGTTCGTGGGGCTATCCGTGAATGGTTCGTAGGCGAATCGTCAGCTACCATGCATAATGGTTCATGGGGCTATCCACGAATGGTTTGTGGGGCTATCCGTCAGCTACCCGTGCATACTGTAAAATTTTCACACGTGACGAACACGATAGTAGGTATTTATCGGTGAAGAAGGTTGGAAACTCTGCATAACTACAACGTTAGTCAAAATGTGCCCGCCATATTGTGTGTTACAGAAGCGAAGGAAGGAATCAAAAAAATCACTCTGTATGTGAAAAATTGTGTTTGTTTTTGTGTAAAATGCATAATGGCACCTTGAACTATGTTCCGCAATACACAATTGGTAAGCACGAACCATGCGAAACACAAAATATCCGATTTTAGTGTGTGTCCGATATAACAAAATGTTACCCCATTCAATTTGCTTTACACATTCCATCCATTTTTTTCCTGTCAAATAATAAGACCGCCATGAAAATATTTGTTTGAGTGGGTTAGGAAGGTGAAAAGGACATATTACCATGCCATTTTGTCTTACTTCTCCTTTTTTAATCGATAGAAATATCGCAACTGGAGAATTTTAGGCAGACACTGTTTGATTGCTTCAATATTTCCTCACTTTGGTGCTAGTGATGGATGTGTTATAGTATAGTAGTGGTTTTACGTGATAGTATTTACTATGACATGACATCATTTTCAGCTCCTTGTGATGTGAGCTGCATGTTGGGATTATATATTTTGCACTTTTATTCATTTTATTTATTAACTTTTTTTAAATTAAGTTTGTTGGCCTCAACTTCCAATTTTTTACTTCGGAATTATCATAATTCACACAGTTTTTTACATGGTTCATTTCTATTTATGTCAGTTAACATATACTTAAGAGTATTGGTGGTTTCTTATTGCATGTTTCCTGGAGAATGATTTTACTCTTTCTCATACTTATATGTGGTAGTTTTTGCTGCCAGCTGCCATTCACTGTTGTCTTGAATGTGGACTGCTGCTGCCTTCTACTTCATATGCATAGTGTGTGAAGGAGTATTGCATCTGTAATTTCATTGTTTGTTAGGCAGGTTAGGTTTAGGGCTCTTACCATTAATAAAAGTTCCTTAAATACTTCCAACACCTGACCATGTAATGTCTGATCTCAAGCACGACCCCCCTCCCCCCTTCAAGCTTCAACATGAAAATTGCTGGAACTGCATGTCTTTAGACGACGGTAAATCAAAAATGTTTGCTCTGAGCAAAGTGCAGATGCTCACTTAAAAGACTTTTCAGATCATAATTTCTCCAGGTTATTCTCTTGGTGAATCTTTTAACTGTTAATTAGTGGGGACAGGTTTTATGAGAATATTAGGAAGTACTTGGAATATTGGAAATGAATGTGGTAGTGCCTTCGAAGTTTGAGAAAAAACTAATTAGTACTGTTAAGAGCTTCAATAAGTATTAATTACCACATAAATTTGATATGTAGCTTGCGCGAGCCAGCATTCTTGATTTCTAGTTGACTTGGTCTCAGGTTTTTGTAGATTTTTATGCAAGGCTTAAAGACCAGATATTATGTGATCAGATATTTAAAGCATATAGGGTTGTTTTTCAATGCCAAGAACACTAACCCACCTGACCTAACATCAATAGCATTTAGCATTGATAAATGGTAATATTAATGGTAATACCCCTCCACGCCCCACACATGTGAAATACATAGATTGCAGAAGCAGTTTGCATGAAAGGCAACAGTAAACAAATGGCTGCTTGCAAACAATGAATCACATAGGAGTATGCGGAAATCATTCCTCAGAAATCCCATACTCTGCATAAAAGAAAGAAAAACACTGCCGACGCATGTGATAAAATAGAGAGCATGACGTATAAAAAGTATATTCGGAAACAGTTATTTTCAAATCTTTCCCCACGGACCGTCATTATTCTGGACCAACAGCTGCAAGAATGAGCAGCTTCCCACCAATTCATGCATTCTTGTATGTTCCTGATCAAAGCAAACTATTGTAGGTGGAAGCACCCCTGTTGTGTCCCCACACTTTAGATGGGCAATTGTTCTCCCATTTATAAAATTATGAAATGTAAAACAAATGTAACATAGCAGCAAAGCTACAACCAAATATACATTTATATAAAAGAAAAAAATACATGGGGAGTTTGATGCTGAACGTGCTGCTATTACATTAAATTGCAAGTTTAATTTCATCTTAATCTAAGAAATTATGTCGGAAGATGATAGATGAATAATCAGTCCTGTGAAACTAAGAATTTTAATAAGACGATCGTCAACAACAGAAAAGATATCGGAACTCAAAAAAGCCTTAAATTTTGCGCAGCACTTGTTTACGTCACTTTCAATTTTCACAATTTAAGTGAATACATAATAATTCCACGTGCCTGTACTTTTTTTTATAGTTGTTATTAATACCTGACTCATTTTTTTATACGTGATATCATACTTTTCCTCATGGCTAGTAGATATGGTTCTCTATTTTATACATACACATTTATCGAGAAGAATAGTTATTACAAAAAATATGTTACATTCTGTTTCATATCTCGCAACCTCTAGGACTTTCTTATTTACAGGAATTATAATTTTAAAATTGTTGTAACGCTAAACAAAATGGACGAAAATACGAGGGGGAAATGTCTGCTTAATACAAAGAAAACATATGTTAATATTAAGTTACCGGATAGGGCATAGTGTATAATAATAAATGTTATGCGCTTATCCACTTAATACATTTTCTCTTTGTAATTTGGGTAGTTTCTCCGATTCCTACTCCCGCCGTTTAATTGCACATACTCGCAAGTCACAACAAGAGGAAACATAAAAGCGTAGTGTAAAAATCTATTTTTTTTTTATTATAGACCGATGGCAGCTAGAGACGACCAAAATTACGTCACGTTTAGCGCTCTTTGTGCATAAACATACTATATTTAGCCCGTCTGAGCTACCCTGCCGTTGCACTTTAATATATTAGTTCTTAGGTACAGGAGAGTGTAATTTTCGGAAACTTACAACTTGCTACATAATACTAAAGGTTTGCTAAAAACATTTTTGTTATCTTTACACGAGAAATTCTTACCTTCGTTGAAAATAACGTTTGAATAGCCATCCTATCGTGCTCCAATGTAAAGCACAGTGGTAGTGTTGCCCGCGAGACGAGACTTTGGCCTGTCTCGTCTCGTCTCGAAAATATTCGTTTGTCTCGGGACAAATGATCAATCTCGTCTCGAATTTCTTAAAGCCTGTCCCGTCTCGTCCTGTGGGCAACACTGCACAGTGGTAACGTCCTGGTCTCGTAATCAAGGGGTTCCGGGTTTGATACCCAGTGGAGGCATATAGTGGTTCGGATCCCAGTTTAAACTGTAGGCCCAGTCCCGATTAGCCTTTCTGTGCAAAAAGTGGACATTAAAGGAAAAAACATGGCCAACGTACACGATAAAATGGACAGCAAGACGTATGACAAGTATATTCGGGAACAGTTATTTGCAAATCTCCCTCCATGGACCGTGATTACTCTGTACCACAGCCCCCCGAGAATTTGATTCCGAAATCTGTAGTCCCCTCACTTATTTTAGGCTGGCACCGTCACTGGACTTGGGGTGGACTGGACTGTGGTCGGATGTCCACAGTTGTCAAAAATTGTCATGTTGCAATATTTCCAAATTATGGAATGAAGAATATTTCAGGGCAGTTAGATGCGAATTTCTGAGGCGCCATGGGTTTTTTATTTTTGTTGTTGTATTTTCACTCCCTTCATTTCTTCCTGCTACATTGATTATTTTTCTGTTTTTTTCCAGAGCTTGATCTTCCAGGAATAAGAGGATAATACGTTGAGTATTATTAGATGCATTAGAATTTCTTAGAAGATTCGGGAAGATATTGAATATGTCCAAATAAACGTGTAATGCTCAGACTACAGCAGCTAAAGTAAGTGATGCTTTTACCTCATAAAAACTACAGATTCTTAAAATGAAATAATGTACCTAAACATTCATATAAAACATTGAATATGGAAGAGAAGAGTGAGGAAGAACATAGTGAAGTAATCTCTAAAAGGCGAGGAAATAATAAGTCTCAAGCAATAAAGAAGATATTTGGAAGTTCTCTTGCGAAAAGTTCGAATATTCTCATTAACTCGAGGCAGGAAAGGACAATTCAAAGCGATAACAATGGAAAACTCCAAGTCAATACCGAAGATGATGATGTAAGGAAAAATTGCTATGTGCATTCAAAGTCCATTGAGAAAGGTATAAAACGAAGAGAAAGTAAAGACATGAAGAATGCCGTTCAAGATAAAAAGAAGGCTAAATATGAAGATCGTATCACCAATCTACATAAACATGACTTTTTGAGAAATTTGGAAATGCATGGAGACATGCAGCAGTCAAGGAGTAATATAACTACAACAGACATGAACACTAACCAATCGATAACGAGCATTGATGATAATGAAATGGCGATGGAGAAGAAACTGGAGGAGACATGTTCAAATTCCTCAGATGATATGATTGGTAACCTAGCTCCAGTACCTACAAATGAGTCGTCAGACAATGATACAGTTGCTCAGCTTGAACACATTAGGAAGGTGATAGTTGCTAAAGGAATGAATACAGTTAAGAAACTAACTACCAATGGTCACATAGAATGGAACGAGAGTTTCTTGGATGAGCCCCATGTTGAATATGGAAATACTGCAGCAGGTAAGAAACGGAAAGTAGATTGCTCTATAAGCGATAGGGTTTCGGAAGAAGATGTGGATGATTATAATGAAAGTCCTCACTATTCAAAATCTGATAGAGAAAGTAAATTAAATGAAAAGACCAAACAAGTCGAGACCCGTGTTCAATCTAGAAATACTGTAGTGATCATTCCTTCAGATAATGAAAGCAAAAGTGTGGAAAATTGCAGCAGCTTGCACACTACTGAGCAGATTAGTGAGGATCCTGAAGATGGAGTTTTCATCAGTACACTGGGAGAGTCTATTACTAACAAAACTGGCCATGAAACGCTTCCAGTTTCATTAAATTTCCCAGATTCTCCAATGCCGGAATTATCATCCAGCAATGAAGAGACAGGACACAGCACACTTGGTTCCATCAGCAATAATGGGAGAGAGAAATTACGAGTAGAGAAGGCAATCTCACAAAGAAAAAACTTGGTTACGTCATTCCAAGATGATAAACAGGAGTTTTTGTGCTCTCAAAGCAGAAACGGCAATAGCAAAAGAGTATCACCTAGTGGGATCCAACAATTACACCTTCAGTCCGAAATACCTGGAGTTGAGTCACGTCGTACACAAGCCGTTAATTGGATGATATATGCTAACCAACCCGCAAATCAATGGCAACATTTGTATAATAGGCAGTCGATTAGCACTGGTACTAGTCAGCAACTCATTAATTCTCGTTTCGCACTAGTCTCTGCTAACCAACAAAATTATTTAGTTCAACTGGTGAACATGTATCCAAATATCAATCAACAGTATCAAGTTATACAAGCAGCTCAAGGCCCAATACCGCAACATAACTATGGAAACTATTCAAATCGAGATATTCAACAATGTATTCAAACTCCATATCTAGCACAGGCATATAATAATCCATTGTTTCAAGCCAATAGTTTATGTACAAACCAAAGGCCAGGTATGCATCAATTGACAAGAGATGTGAACAACATCTATCAGTTCCCAGATAGACATCCACATTACAGATATAGAACTCAAATACAAGTTCAGGTACCTCAAAAACAACCTCCACCTTACCATGGTATTCATTATAAACCTACACCAGCACCAGTAAATATGCAACAACCTTATGATCAATCTCTCAGGTATCCTCAACGTATAACGCAGCATAGACCACCATTGCCACAACACCCAGTACAACAGAGACCTTCACTCACAGATTACAGGGTTCCATTTCTTCCTAATCAGAGTGTATATCAAAGCCGTTTGTCTAATCAGATTTCTCCCCAGCAGTCCGGGGTTCGTATGTTGGATCAGAATTCACTGTTACGTGAAATAAAACAGCCAGTAAGGAAGACAAAAGCGCCACAACATGCTGGTCAAGGCAAGAATACAAGAACAAGTCAATTGGGATTGCCTTCGTCACAGTCACGTCAATTGAGTAATGCTCAAAATGACTCCTTATACAGAAGGAATGTATTGGAAGATAGAACAGAAGGACCGCGTGACCATAGCAAATCACCACCACTGCCACGTCAATTGAGTAATGCTCAAAATGACTCCTTAGTTCGAGATCAAGACAGAATGAATGTATTGGAAGATAGAACAGCAAGACCGCGTGACCATAGCGAATCACCACCACTGCCACGTCAATTGAATAATAATGACCCTTTAGTTCGAGATCAAGGCAGAATGAATGTATTGGATGATAGAACAGCAGAACCTCGTGACAATAGCGAGTTAGCACTATTGTCACGGCAATTGAATAATGCCCAAAATGACTCTTTAGTTCGAGCTCAAGACAGAATGAATGTATTGGAAGACAGAACAGCAGGACCGCATCATCATAGCGAATCACCACCACTGCCACATCAATTGAATAATGCCCAAAATGACTCTTTAGTTCAAGATCAAGACAGAATGAATGTATTGGAAGATAGAACAGCAGGACCGCGTGATGATAGCGAGTTACCACCACTGTCACGGCAATTGAATAATGCACCAAATGACTCTTTAGTTCGAGATCAAGACAGAATGAATGTATTGGAAGATAGAATAGCAGGACCGCGTCACCATAGCGAGTCACCACCACTGCCACGTCAATTGGATAATGCCGAAAATGACTCTTTAGTTATTGTTCAAGACAGAATGAATGAATTGGAAGATAGAACAGCAGGACCACGTGACCATAGCGAGGAAACTACGGTTGGAGAACAATTAATATCAGCACCACAATTAGGAGAACAGACAGCACACGAGAAGGAGGCAAATCAGTCTCAGAGCCTTTTAAAACACCAGAGTGAAACTTCACACAAGGGTTTATCTTCCCATGAGATGATGGGAAATGAAAACTACATGACTAGTCAAGTCTCAATTCAAAATCCTTGTGCGAATGCACATGAACAATCGGTGTTTCAAAGAAATCGAAATAAACCGGTACCAAAGGCAATAAGAATTCACGATCTTTGCTCTTCTCAACTAAAGAATCATACCGTTGTTTCCCATGATAAGATATCAGCTCCGTCTGTTCAAATGCAACGAAATACTTTAGGAAAACAAGCAAGGATAGGGGCATCGTCCTTCCAAGAGAAACCTGTAAATGAATCAGAGCATTTGATCGAGTTTCAGATAGGGGACACTTCGATTAGGAAACTCTGGAAACAGTCGGAGTACGTAAGTGAAGCTCAAAGTGAAAAGTCTGTTCAGAAGGAACAGTTGCAAACTGTACATCAGGGTACGTTGCTCACTCAACGCTCGAGGAATGTAAATACTATTAGTGAAAATCCAACAAACGACGGTGTAAATCAAACTGACCACAGAGTAAAATTTTGTAATGAGTCTGCACAACACGAATCCCCGTACAATCTCCGTCAGATAAAAGGCAAGACGGCAACTCATTGCAATGTTATTTGTTCTAAGAATAATGGATGTCCTGATAGTGTCAAATTGTCAATTTCACAGACGACACAAAATGTTCATAAACATCATTTAAATCAAGGTCATGTAAAAAATGCCGGCTTTCAAGACGGAATAGCAGTGTTGTGCATCCAGAAGTCTCAAGGTAATCTTCGTGAACAACCAACAGTTGAGACAACACTTCAAGAAGGTAATTCAGTTGCAAAACCTCTAAATCAGTCGGAGCCAGTGATTAAATATCACAAGAAACTTAGTTCTGTTGCAGAAGTAGAACGACTTCAACTCCGTCCAAGTACTGTCGAACTTCCTTCAGTCAACGAGAGTCCAGAGGGGCCTAACCAATCAGATGCAGCCATTGATGAGGATATCAAACCTGAGATAATTGAGGTAAGTGTTCAATAACAAAACCCTTTTCAATGTTTTCAATTTAAAGACAATAGAAACCTCATGAAAAATTATAGGATAAGCTAAAAAAAATCATGTGTGCAATATGTAGTAAAGAAATAAGAGTTCTTATAAAACAAGGAAACAAAATACATATGTTCAAGCTTTCTTCCAGCAGGATATTCATAATTCCTTTTTCAGATAATGTTCTATCTAGTTTGATATCCTTCGCTTTTACATGAGAATGTGAACGTTGACATGTTATTATATTCGCTTGCCCTATAGTTAAGAAATTAAATCGTGTACAACGATAAATTTGAAGCATCAAATAAATTATTTAACATGCATAATACGTTCTTCTATATGCAAGACTATGCGAGTAGCTAATTTAGTGTCAAGAACTTGTAGAATTAAATATTTGATTGTAGATCCAGATCAAAGGTGTCGTGAGATTTTCACGATGAGTTATGTAGCAAGAAAGTGAAACTTAAAGTACAACAATGAGTGGGGGTTTGTCATACTGACCACACGTCACCCCGTAACTGGTTGAATGATTTCCCAAATCTGATGGGAGTCGCACCAGCAGTCCGTAGGTAGACACTGACTTTCACAGGCTGTTACGCCTCAAGTTATTATTGTTCTTGTTAATAATAATAATAATGTAATTGTTATTATTATTATCATCCAGTCTTCATGGGAAAAAGTCACTGTTCTTCTGGTGAGATATGTCTATATTCATTCAATAATTTAATAGACTTGTTATACGTATGCATGTACATCAGTTGATAGGTAAACATATGTCTGAAAGATGAAGTAATTACTTAACTAATTTTCAAAGATAAATCACATTATGATGCGTATAATACGTGTAACAATATGTGTATTGGTACGTCTTCGAAAGCACAACCTTACCTTGCTTTTTTGCAGGTATTTTGTTCTCTTCACCCATCTCAAATGACATCTGAAGATTGCAGGCGTGCAGGTCCATCTGTAGGAATGAACAACACTGGTTGTGAAGCCCAGAAGGTATGTGATTGCTTAGAAGTGTGCTTCATTGACATTTCTTTGCAGAATCTTGTTTTACATTTCGAGGCTTCCTCCACAGATTATATTGTTCAGTTAATGCACAAAGAATATGGATCATTAGATTTTAAATTTAAATGTAGAAGTGCGCGCACACACACACACACCCCTGTTTTCCCACCCTCCATTAAGAGGAAGCTGGACTTTTCACGCCAAAGCGAGGAAGTTTTAAAAGTGCTCTAATTGGACCGAAATTTTTATACGTACTAGAGGTACTCCCGAGGATAGCGGGAATCTGGGTGTGGCTGCTATACACTCCATGGAAGTTGAGATATTGACAATGAATGGGCGGACAAGCACAGCACCCCCAAGGGAGGAAGGTGCAAACTTAAGAGTATTGCGAGGAATCGTTATTCATTTGTTATTTCTTAGGTCACACACTGCATTGACGAAACGTTATGTAAGAGGAAGCCACAAGCACCAAACCCCAAAGCGAGGAACCAACTAAACACAATAGTGTCTGTAAAACATGAATAGAGAGGAACTACGTGTGACGTTATGATGAGTGATGGGTGATTCGAAGCGCGCGCTGGTGTTTGACGGTCATAACTCGGCCCCCATTGGCTGCGCTACCTGTCAGTAATCTGCCGTCGATCACGCGGCAACCCAAGCACCGCCCTCCATACCAAAACATATGGGAATAAATGTTGCAACAATGTGCGAGAGCGTCTCCACGCCAAAAGAGGTGGAACAAGCTGGTTTCGGATGGCTTAGTAACGGTGCAAGCGGTACGACAGGTGAGGAACGTACGTACGGTGGCCATTTTCTACCTCGCGCAATTAGTCGACGTAAGGTGAAAGGACATAAATGGGGAGTTGTATCTTAGGGAGATAGACTAAATTGTGGTATATTGAAAAATTATTCTTATAAAAAGAAAATATTTGAATTTTCATCACATGGAATTGTTACTTGTTTGGGTTAGTTCTTAACACCGCTTTATGCACAGAAAAAGCTAATCGGGACTGGACCTACAGTTTAAAGTGGAAACCGAACCACCGTGCAATGTGCATCTACCACCACCATTGCATGGCATCAGATAATATTATTTTGATGGATATTGTGATGCGTTGGAGGCTGATCGCTGTTAGTATTGTCAGTTGGGATGTCTAGATAAAACTGTTTTAAACTATATCTTAATTCTGGCCATTTAAGCCATGGTTTGAATTTTCTTAACTTCCATTAGAACGCCTTTGTCATGTTGATATTTACTTATATTTATTTATTTAACATAAAATATGTGTACCGTCACGTTGACCTAGAAGATGGTCGGCCCCCGTGGCGGAGTGGTTAGCACATCGCGCTTCGATGCCAGGGGTCCCGGGTTTGAATCCTGGCTTGGGCATGAACGTTTGTGATGTCTATTCATCAATTTCATCATATCATCACTCATCCCCATCTTCACAAATTAGCCAAAAGTGGCACAAGAAGCGAAGTAAAATAAATCAAATCAAACAAACCAAACTGACCTAGAAGATGATCAGATGAGAGAATGAATTAAAAGTATATATGGAATACAGGGTGTTTCACTCGCTCTCGGCCCCGCGCATTACACATGCGTAAATACAGTATCAGACACATCAGCAATTTTACAAACAAACTAATACACTAATATTCCTGTATCAGCAGATATCAATACAATATATATTAACTTGTCCCATTTCTACTACTTTCCTAATTTATTGCATTATCTGATATTGGAGTAATGATTTATTGGCAAAAAAAATTTCTCAGACCATTACATGCAGATGTGGTTTTTAATCACTGTAAAGTAAGGTAGAGCTGGATAGAAGTGGTATCAGTATCAGAAGGTACTGGTTGCTAATGTAACAATACCGACTGATAACTCTTCGTTCATTTTGGTCTTTCATGGGGTCTACAAAAAATGTCATTCACCTCTTGCATGGAAAGTTTGCAAAATTCAAATTTTACATTAAGTTGTAACCAGTATTATGTGAAAACCTGTATTTTGTGATTACATAATAGGTATATTAGTATTCTGATGTAATTCTGAAATATCTTGAAATGAAACTTTAGTAAATCGATGATTATGATTGGAATGGAATACTCAAAATATTAATATTTTGAATAACTTTAAATTGTTACAATTTTCAGGAATCTGTAACATTGTCACTGCAGTGACAAGTTAGCAGACATATTCGTGGATGAATTGATCAGATCCTTCACAAAATTGGGGCTTTTTATATCAGAACTGTACATTAGCATTATAATTAAATTTAATACATTAGTGCACTGTTGGTATTGATAAGAAGAATTTCATGTTGGTCCATTAGTATTGAATAGCTTTATTGGGAGAATGATACATCTGATTATGACAGATATGTACATTTTATACATTTTGTGGGTGCATTTCTAATTTGCATATGTCATAAAGTGGTCTTTGTATTTATCTTGTGTATTTACCTCTAGATTGAGGATTGTTGTGAAAATGCATTGATAGTTGCAAGACCGACTGGACCCTCTAGATGAATGATTGTTTCTTTCAAGGTTCCTTTAGCCCTTGATCCAGCTCCGAAGGCAACCAAGTTTCTTGCTGTACTGGGTGGGACAGGTGTAAAGAGGGCTTCGAAGAAAAATATTGTGTCTGCTGCTGCAGGTAAGTTGATTGTGATACTTCTAAGTTTTTTAACTGCCAGTGTTGAAAGAACTTAACATGCAGGAAAATGTAAAATTAGAGAAAATTTTATTAAAATATGCTGTTGAAGGACCATCAAATCCTAATGTATAATGTTGGAAAATGTACAAATCTAGAACGTAATATTTGGACTCCACTGCATATCATGGTGTCTACCTGCATGGAAAACCTGGAAATTCTAGAAAAGTCAGGGAATTTACTTTTTCTTTAAATGCCAGGGGAAATTGATTGTTTCCTGAAAAGTACCAATGCAATTTTTGCATTAAATTAGGTTTTTGAACAAAGAAAGGAACAAATAATAACTTCTAAATTTGGTAAGTTTCTACATTGAGTATTACCAGTGGTTATACATTTTATATTAAATAGTGTTGGGTGGTAACGTCGTCGCCTTGTAATCAAGGGGTCCTGGGTTCGATACCTGGTGGAGGCACATGGCACAGTGGTTCGGATCCCACTTTAATCTGTAGGTCCAGCCCCGATTAGCCTTCCTGTGCATAAAGTGGACTTGAAACAACAAACCAATCAATCAATTAAATAGTATTGGAAAAGGCCTCATGTTTTGAACTCTTTTATCATGTAGAAATCTACTGCAAGAAGTTTTTATTGCTACACTTCTGTTCAGATAAAATGGCACACTCGTTCAGCTTTGGTGGCGGAACACCTGAAGTATATGTTCTGAGAACAGCACTCTGCAGTGTTGCTGACTCTCAAATGTTTTTCGCCATGTGCAGAGAATTTTATGACTTGCAGAGTGTAGGGAAACTGTTAAGGAAAGCTATGAATTGTACCACCTATTTGTACAATGTCCAATTTTACATTCTAACGACAGGGAAAAATTCCAAACAATTTTTTATTTTTTTTATTTTTTTATTATTTTACCTAAAGTTTCAGATGCAGTACTTAATGACCATTTTACACAAACAGTAACAGCAGGAAAATAACAATAACAACAACAACAACAAAATAGAGTACTAAATGGGACTGAAAACAAATAAAAAAAATATACATACATCGTTAACAATTTTCTAAAACTTTGTTCTGGCAAGAATAAGTCCAAATTTGGAGGCAGGTTATAATATGAGTGAGGAAGCTTGTAGAAAAGAGACCGCTGTAGAAGGGAGAGATTTGTGGTGGGATTGTGAAAGAGCTTAACGTTGTGGGTTGGCTGTGTGGGGACGTGTAGATTAAATTTGTTGAAGAGAAATTCACATTTAATTTTGTCATTCATGATTTTGTGCAAAAAATTCATGTCTGCTAATTCGCGATGAGTGTTGTGCTGGTTGGATATTGAAGACAGACATAATATCTGTTTTGTGAAGTTGCCTCAGAGAAGGTATTCTGTGGTGAGCAATGATGAGAAAAAAGTTGAGGACAGAATCAATCTGGGAAAGATTTGTTTTTGAAGCCATGGTCCAGATAGGAGAGCAGTATTCAAGAATGGGGTTGATAAGAGATTTGTAAAATATGCTGATGAATGATTAGTTTTGGATTTCAGTGAATCTGTACAGAAGATCGAGAAGGTGCATTGCTCATTTAGTAGTGTTCGTAATGTGCTCATTAAAGTTTAGTTTTTCATCGATGATAACTCCGAGATCTTCTTGAGAGAAAACTTTTTTGATGGGATTGTTTTCAAGATAATAAGCAGAATCGAGTTTGTTCCTTTTTAGGACAATGGTGAGGCAGGAGCATTTCTTAGGATTCATTTGAAGTTTCCACTGGCGACACCACACAAGTAGTTCTGTAAGAGCTTGCTGTAGGATTACAAACAGAAGTATATTTATAGGGAGAGAGGACAGTCTGCCCGGGAGATCATCCATGTAAAGAAGAAACAAAAGTTTTCCTAAAATGCTCCCTTGGCGAACTCCAGACGAAACAGGAAGAAAGCTGGAAGAGGTGCCAGGAAGGATAACACGCTGCTCTCGTGCACTCAGATAGTCTTGTAGTAAGGATAGAAATTTCCCATAAATGTGGATTGTGATTTATGAAGGAGATTATGATATTTTATCAAAGGCTTTTGAAATGTCCAAATATATAACATCAAGCTGGGAATTATTTGAGATAGACTGAGTAGCATGTGAAAGTAATACTGATAGATTGGTCAAGCAAGAGCTGCCTACAAATAAACCATGCTGAGCCTCATTTATAAGGAGAGATGTAAACTTTACCAACCTGTCTTTAGTTATTTTCTCACAGACAATGGAGAGAAGTGACAAAAGAGAGATCATTCTATACGAATTTGTGGAATTTTTGTCTCCAGGTACAATATTGGTATGTTTGAACAAGTCAGGAAAATACACCTGTAGAAAAACACTTATTAGGTAAGAGGCACAGAGGGTGAGCCAAGGAAACAGCAGTTTTGTGAAGAAAAATTGTCAGGATTCCATCTGGGGCTAAGGACTAGTGCAATGGCAAAGAGGAGAGGAGAGATTTTACTTCTTCAGGGGAGGTTTTAATCCAATAGAGAGAGTGTGAACTGACAGACTTGACTGTAGGAAAGGGTTCAGAAATTTTCTCTGGGGAGAAATTTTCATGAAAAAACACATTAAAAAGTTGCGCTCTCTCATCTTCTACAGCGGTGGTAGAATTATGCACAATTTTCATTGGCACATGTGGGTTCTGCTTTTTTAAATTAACTAATGAAAATAACTTCTTTGGATCAGTCATACACTCTGGTGTTAAGTTATTTACATAATCAATATACTTATTTTTGAATAGGTTTTTTGAGTGCCTCCGAATATCGCAGAATGTTTTAAGTGTGTTCATTGGGGTACTGTTTCCACAAGCTCCAATCCTGTTTTTTGTTTTTCAAAATAAGAATTATTTCACTATCAAACCAAACTGGGTATTTCGCAGAGCGTGCTTTCTTGGTGGGAACAAAGTCGTTTATTGCGGCATGCAGAACTTCCACAAACATCTCCACGGTGTCGTTGATCTCTTCCTGTTCCAGCAGAAACCAGGGGTAGGCATCTAGTGCTCAGTGAATTTCATTTCAGGGGCCTTTTTGCCACAGGCAGAGTGGTCCGTTCTTGGGTTGGAGGTTTTTGACCTTCTCAGCGGATGGGAGGTGCACAGCGACATCGAGAGAGGCATGGTCTGAGGGTAGCAAATTCCTTTGTGGAGTTCTCTCCATTTCACACAGTGTTGCCAGCAGATAGTACAAATTAATTTCACCTTGTGTTTTGTGCATGTTATGTTGCTTCAACCCAATGCCGTGTATGAAAGTGTCGATAAACCATTTGTCATTTGAGCAATTTGCACTTCCAGTGCTTGGATTTTCCCAGTCAATTGAAAGATTGAAGTCATCACACAACAGGAAATTTCCACACTTCATGGCTGCCAACACCGAATCCCTGCAAGCTTCAAGGATATGCAGGGGAGAGTTTTTGTGAGGGCAGTAGTAGGCACCAAGAAGAAGTTTTTTGCCTTGCTGAGTATTAAGTTCCACCCAAATTATTTCACAGGCTCGACTCAGATCACCACATAGTTTACAGTTCCATTTCATGTTTAAACAAATCATGACACCACCCCCCATGTTGATTTAGACTGTCATTTCTAAAATTATTAAAGTGCTTGGTGAACGGAAGTTCAGCATCACTCACAGTATCATTCAGCCAGGTCTTGGTAGAAACTAAACAGTCATATTGTATTAATTCACTGAGGTTTGTAGTACAATCAGAGAGCTTGTTTTTTATGCTTTGTATATTCTGATAATATACAGAGAAAGTAGTTGTATTTTGATTTGAGGGACCGGCGTTCAGGTGGATGTCGCTGCACATGAGCGTGAGGCAGAGCAGGTAAAAGTGCCGGGTGACTGTTTGCTTACCTCGTGGTTGCTCCCCTTGGATCGGTGACCGCAACATGCTGCGGAGAGTCCAAGTACACATCCAGCTGCAGGAGATAGAAAGCTCCTATTTCCCAGGTTCCATCCATCAAACTTAGAGTCAATACTCAACACTGACACACTAGGAAGCTGTTCCCCACAAATACGATGTTGAAGCACACAAATATAACAAAACACCAGAAGAACAATAACACCGTTTGCGGAGAGGAGAAACATGCTCCGAGTACGATCCACCATCTTTGTCATGGATTCAAATTCAATTGTTTGAAAAATGAAATATCCAATAAGTACACAAAAAAGAAAAAGAAAAGAAAAAACCTCACTTCACTTTAAGGGAAAGCTCATTTTTATTTGGAAGAAGAAGGGAGTGGATGATGATTGTATTAGCCCTTCCTCCACTACTATAAAGTAATAGTATAGTAGACATTCAAGATGTGGACGGCAGAAAATAATCAATACAAAGCACTCTTTCTGTAAAGGCTCCAGTGATGTGACTTCTGAATCGTATGCATACTGTTTATCTACCATGAAATTGAACATTAAAGTATGATGATAAACCTCGCAAAATTAATACAGGCTGAATTAATGTCTTCAGAGATTCCTGAATAATGACTCTTCTTTGCGAAGTCACACAGCAGAATTTGCTGTGTTGATGGAAGCTGACTGACCTCCAAGGTGGAGTGGATAGCACAGCCTGCTACGATTCCAAGGGTCCCGGATTCGAGCCCTGGCGTGGGCATGGATGTTCCTTGTAGATGTCCCTTCACCAATTTCATCATATCAACACTCATCCTCATGGTCGCGATTAGCCAAAATTAACAGAAAATCAAGGTAAACTTAACAAATTTGAATCAATCAATCAATTTGATGGATGATCGAACATGATGATTATTTAGAGTTAAAAACACTAACCTGGCACCTCAAAACTCTTCATTGAAACAAACGCACAATCTGTACTTACATACTGTAAGCAATGTGTGCAAAGTGTGCAGACACTATCCAATGTAGTGTATTGCCTTCAAGTAAAATTAATTAGACAGAAGAGATCTTGAAAGTTTCAAGGTGGACAGGTAAAGATGAAATCTTAGGGAGAAATTACTGGAATAGCATGGTTCCCATGCAGTGCCTTGCAAAGTAAAGATATGCTTATGTGTCTGGCTGAAGGTGTTATTACTAAAGACAAATAAAAAATCTAACTACTATTGTTGGCAGAAAAATCATTGAAAACAAGTGCAAATTAATTTTGTTGATTAACTTATTATCATAAAAATATAATTTATTTTTCATGTATTTCATGCTAACATTCCCTCATCTGTCTTACCTATGGTGAAGGTAAATTTACAAGAATTCTAACGTTCTCCATTTTATTTTCAGCCTTGTCCCCACAATTACTCTGTAATTTGTTGCTAGATTTATTAGTATCGGGTAATTGGAGGGGGGGGGGGTGATCATTTATAATTGGATGTCAAGCATCTTTATATACCGTAATCAGTGTGTCCTGGATTCAGTTCACAGTGGAGACATGTAGAATGATTCAGATCCCACTTTAAGCTAGATGCGTGTCCAGTCCCGATCAGCCCAACAGCATAAAGTGAACTGAAAACAAGCCTTGTCAAAGTTATGCATTTTTAGATGTCACAATAGGGGGATTGTTATCAGTGACGTGCCCATGATTTTGGAAAAGGTGTGGTGAGGGCTTTTAATAGTCAGCTCTCATTTTGCATATTTTCCTGCTTTTGACGACCCCAATCAACCCCTCCTCTGGGCATGCCACTGATTGTTAATTACGTCCATATTAATCGATGATTTATTGTTGGATTTAGCAGTGTTGCGGAGGGCAAACACCCCTTCACCAATAGTTTTCCCTGTAAATAACGTGTTTCCGGTTTTTTTTTTGTCTCACCGTCCACGTTTAATAGATTCGCGAATTATTTTCAGCACCTGAATGGTTCCCAAGAAAAGTATCGAGTATATTATTGTTAGCATCATGTGCATTTCCTTCCTGCACTGTTCTATGTGTTCAAGATGTTTATCAGAAGGCAAATCAAGGAAAAAATAGCTTGTCTTTTAACTAGTCGCCTTGTGTCTTGTGCTGGTGTTTCGTAATCTTAAAAAGCAAAACAACCTTCTGAGGCGAGATTCAAAACAATGCTGAATTTCTTCCCTTTACGATGGATGAATCATTGCTCTGGAGCCACGAGACAAAACACCGGCACCGGCTGCCAGCTGCCCGCAGGCACCACTCCGACCAGCGATTACAGGAGGGAGGGAAAGGGAAGACAAACAGGTGGTGGAGCAGTACCAATGCAGCTGTTGAAGAAGAGTCTTATCAGAAGTGTGCTCATTCCTGCCCAAGTTGCAGAAAGAAAGAGGGGGGGGGGGAGGAGATCACTGCTTTAATCTCTCCCATGCTGTCACCTCAATGCTACTGACATACGAGCAGCGTTTTCGATGCAGATAGAGGCATTAAAAAAATTTAAAAAAGATAAACGGGCTGAATCCTTCACACCAGTGGCAGATTAATGAGCTATAGCTTTACTTGTAATATGCTATGTTGCTATGTTCGTAGAATTTACGTATCCAGGAGTGACTGCTTAATTGTAAACCACAGAAGAAAGGAGAAGGGACGATAGCTTTTCACCTTTAGCTAATAAGATTGTCTCTTCCACACGAGCAAGAAAATCGGGGCAGAAAGGGCAAATGCCCCCTCCCCCAAGGAAACGAGAAAAAGTGAAGGTAAAGTTCCCCGTACACATTGCACCATGCCGGGATGCATATATAGAGGTGTGTGGCAGATGATGTGATCAGCACCATGCTCTGGCTGCCTTTACCCCTCTGCCAATTTGGAGGTGATGTGATCAGCACCATGCTTGGGCAGCCTTTACCACCCAAGGTTT
Source organism: Lepisma saccharinum (assembly GCF_977018435.1). NCBI lineage: Eukaryota > Metazoa > Arthropoda > Insecta > Zygentoma > Lepismatidae > Lepisma > Lepisma saccharinum. Next base: position 74,290,371 of record NC_139230.1, on the reverse strand, counting down.
CCCCAAGGTACCCATTTATTTGCGGCTAGGTGAGTTCCAGAGCTGCTTTATGAGGCAGCTTAGATCACCCACCCTGGGAATCAAACCCAGGTTTCCAGTGGGGCAGTCAGACACCCTACTAACTAGGTGACCACGGCTCCTCAGGGAATGAGAGAAAGTAAATAAATATCAAACAATTGATTTGACAATAATATTTTTCCGTCAGTGAGTAAAACATCATCCATCTGGCCATAGAAAAAATAATCACTTTAGCTTATGTATTTTCAGCTTCATTCTGATGATCAAATGATATAGCATTTATGAAAAAACTTCAGACTAAAAAATAATTTACAGTGAAATATAGACTAGATCCAATTGTATTTCCTTAGAAATCAAAACAACTTCGCATTAAAGAAGTAGTGCAGTTCTTATTCAGTATCGGATAGGGGATGTTGGCAAACCCTTCTTATTAAAGCTGCAGCCAAAAGAAAATAAAGGTTTTCACAAACAACCCCCCTCCCTGCTTTTCTTTTCTGTTCCCATCAACTAGGAAGGATTATTTAAATCTGTGTGGGCAAAGAAGCAAATGGTGATCAAATCCTGTTGTCAATTTTCCACTCAGAAGTAGGGGGGAAGGTGAGGGCGAACTTCTGTCTTGTCCAAATTCTACAGAAATTACCATTTCGTGAGAATCAGTTTGGCAACAGTGTACTTATTGTCTGATTCTGAGGCAGAAGAATTGGCCCATTCTGTCTTTACCAGGAATACAGACATTGAAGATTTCCCTTCCTGTCCATCAAGGAAGGTGCAAAAAATGCAAGTTGTACCCTGCTTCCCCCCCTCCTCCACCTTCCACTGACCATGCCTCTTCGCTCCCTCCTCTCCCACGAAAGCCTAACCTGGAAGTTCAAGGTCGTGTGGTGAATGAAACAGCGGAAAAAGCAAGAAAAAGGAGGGTGAAGTCACGTAGTCAACAGAACAGGTTTATGCCAAATTTTTAGACATCATCATGGCTTGTAATGTTTAATACCGGAAACGCCGGAAACGGGAGTTAAAGCTAACATAAGATCGAGGTGAAGGTCCTATTATTTAACACTGCCTTTTGCCAGGGCCTGACTGGATGAATGTATTAAGCGGGAAAATGTATAATGTGGGAACATAAAATTGCGGTTTCACTGTATTGATAATAAAGATGAGGATAATATAGATATGATGGATAATGATTGATTGATTGATTTAGTTTGTTTTACTTCATGTTTTGTGCCTCTTGGCTAATTTGCAAAGATGGGGATGAGTGATGAAATGATGAAATTTATGAATAGACATTCAGATTCGAACCCGAGACCCTTGGCGTCACAGCATGATGTGCTAACTACTCAGCCACAGTGTCCGGCATGATGGAAAATGGAGGAGGCCATTGTAAAAAACATTTAAAGTAGTAATGTACTGTGTATTGGGTACCCTAGGAAAATTGACAATTCTTGAAAACTCAGGGAAATATCATGGAATATACATTTAGAGTTCATGTGTGAACCCTGTTCTGTCACTTCTATAGCTCAACTAGCAATGATTGATGTATTCTTTCTCCCTGGTATAAGTTCTTCACTTTGAACACCAAGTTAGGAGCCACCTTCTAAAGTTGACATGATTTATGGTATAAATGGGTACAATGATGAATATGACAAAAGAGTAGCTCAGTAAAGCTCTTGGAGAATATGCAGAATTTCAACTGGCGTGTCATTTTCGAGGAGAACAGACATCTTGCATGTGCACCAAACAGAAGCACCATATACACATTCTCCCTCTGAACATGGATTACTCCATAAGACATTTGAGCAAGCCTACTTAGTTTTGAATACCAAAATTGAAACTGACCTCATGAAAACTTATCCTTATTGATATACATCTTTTTCTACTTTTAAACAGCTCAATACACATTTGGACCCTAAATTGGCTACAGACACCAAATTGATTGATTGTATAAACCACAGCCATCTAGAAAGCTGCTTCTGTATGCATGTATCTGAAACATTCCTCTTATCACTGAAAATTAAAATCTGGGCAAAATATAGAATATAGTGTCATTTTCCAAGTGTGTACTTTGTGTTGCTAAGCTAATATCTGAGACCATTATAAAATTCCCAAATAATTAATATTCTACCAACAGAGGCCTGCACAAGACGTGGGGCAGACCCATTCGCAAGACGATCACTCCTGAAATCCCATGCAACTTGCGCAACACCCTCACTTGAACATAACTTTGCCTGATCATCTGCCGAGATCGTTGCTGGCAGGTATTGTAAACCCACCAAGTACTCAGAGTCCTACAGTACCTAGTAGGTCTCAGTGCATTCTTTCAATCAACTGCACGCCCCTTCCTCTGCATGATGTAGTTGCTTCAAGTAGAAACTGGACCGGTCGCACACCTGTCTGCAGTGTTGCCAAATGCAATAGATTTCCACTACTTAGAAAAGGAACTTGAAGCGTAAACCACATCACCAATGAAATGAGATTTACAAATGTTGCTACTTCCTCCCCCCCCCCCCACACACACACACATTGAAATAGCTTTTCTGTGGTATAGGCTCCATCAGAATATGTCATAAACAACCAATATACCTATATATAGGGATTTAGGGCAGGACTGGAACATGTCACGTTCGACGCTGAGGTCGCAAGTCGAACAACGCACTGTTCTACTGCGGACACCAGTGCCATACCCAGATAGGGGCCAGGGGCATTGCCGTTACCCTGCCCTTCCCCTTTTTGAAGTTTGGTAAACTACTTTGTAAAATTTGTTTGCAGTGGCGAGTGAAGATGTAGACTGCAGATATTATTTTGCTAAAAACTTGATAATTGTTAAATTCACAGCATACAAAGAACAGATAGATGTAAAATTATTTCATCTGATTTTCGAGCCGAAGTTAAAGTAGCAGGAAGTAATTAGAATATATTCTCTCAGCTTCAGCTATGAATGGGAAGATATTGAAAATATACTGTAAGTATTTGAGCGATATTTCTAGATTAGATTTGCTGTGTCCTATATTTACTTAATGATTACACACACACACACATTATTTACTTTCATACAATACTATTAAACATTTGAAAATGGACTTGGTTTATGAAGCCCTCCCTGATAACCCATGCACTCCCCCCAGCCCCACCTGCCAATCAATTCTGGCCATGGGACTGCAGAGGTGCAACCACAAATTTTGGATTGGGGGGGGGGGGCAAATACCTGGATAAACGTGCCAACAATAACAATAATAGTAAGAAAGTAGCATCAAAGGCATTATTATCCTCATAAATCATGCACAAAGGGGTAGCAGTCTGTTCTAATGCATTTGTGTTGAAACAGAGGATTAGAAATACTTTTTCAACACGTTAATTTCACATTAACTAATAATAGAAAACAAGAACACAAACTATTTTTGAAAGAAAGAAAGTGCATGGTAAATGCATTCCAAATGTACATACATATGACATGTACAATTTTCATGTACAATATTTTCTCTTCGCATGGAGCGACGTAAAATAAGAAATACACATGTTAACACTAAATTGTGTACGTATTCATAGTTTCTTTAATGCATATATATTATTTAAATACATTATATTATCAATTCATCCATCTCATAACAAACCAACATTGATAGCAAATAATATCATGGGCCACCACGGCATTCTCTGTTTTAAAACTCTTTTCATTTAGATCGTTTGGCGCCCAGGGCCAACTCCCGCTAGCCCCTAGGGCATTGAACTTGATGAGACTGTATGATATATTATAATATATTTCTACTTTCATAACATTTGAAATTAAGTGGTTGCAATTGCCCCTTCGTTTCCACTCTGCAGCTGCCCTTTGCCGTCTGGAAGGAAAATGCAAGAAAAATATGAAAACTCATTCCATCTTGAGTATCCTTTAGCACTGCTACTCTTAAATTCTGCTACCCTCGTTTCTCTTGTACTTTAATGTTTGCCCCCCTTGTCCCTCAGCTAGACTTAATTTTCATCCAAGGATGCTGAGCAATGCCCCTTCCTCCCTGTGGTTGCACCACTGTGTGCTTGGTTAGGACACCACGCAATGAAAAACAATTAGTTTTCAGTGAGGAGATTTTTGTTTGCTTGATCATTCATTTAAATAAATGAAGCTGTAATATTGCATGCATTTCCTGGCAATAAGAAAAAATCTGCTTACACTGAACTGAAATCGCTAAGTATTAGGGATGGGCCGATATGAAATTTTGGCCGATACCGATAAAGTAACGATATAAAATTTACCGATACCGATAACCGACATTCTACCGAGCTGATATAAAATTAGAAATGGTCCTTGAAGAACTTGAAAGTTTCATTGACCTCCTTAATAAATGTATGTTTTGAGGTTTCTGCAGTGAAAAAAAAATTGCATATTTAGACATTTACGTTTTTAGAAAGTAGGGCATGGAGATTAGCCATTAAAATTACAACAAAATGGCAGAAGTTTGCACTAAATTATGAGATATTTATCGATATATCAGATCGGTAGAATAATCAGTAATTTTACCAATAAACTGATATGCCTATATCGGCCGATAACGATAGAGTACAGATTAATCGGTCCCATCCCTACTAAGTGTATAAATTCTCCTTGTACAAGAGACCTCCTTCTAGGACTTCATAGGATTTAGGAGCTACATAAGTAGGCAACACTGGCTGCTGCTGTCCACGTGGTGAAGAAACGTCTGGAGTAACATGCTACCGAAGGGCTGTTTCCTACCAGCAGGTTTTGCAGGTGTCTGGGTCTTGTTGAATGCCCAGTTACCTTGTAAGCTCAGAGCACCTTGAAGATGAGGAACCCTGTTAAAGACTCAAGTCGACTTGTTGCCTTGGGCCGGAGAGCAAGTATACCTTTTCTCGTGGGGCAAGAAGCAGTGGGTAGGCAAAAGCCCGATTATGCAGGCCTCTGTCTACCAATCCAATGAAAAATTGCAAATGTTCTTTGAAGAATCTGAATTTATTGTTTTATCTTTACAGCTACAATGGGTTTGATCTATGAGAATGAAACTCCATGTGAAGAATTTTAGTTTACGAAACCTGGTCATGTAAATTATACCTTTATATTTAGAAAGATAACTAAATGGCAGAATTTTACATGAAATTGCATGCTATTTATACTTGTAGACATATCAGGGATCCCTAGTAGATGCTTGTGTGCTTGTGTATGAGAGAAAGAGAGAGAGAGAATTAGTTAGTTTTGGTTGGTGTGCTTTCTTTATTGCATCATGGTGGTTACTCACTGGGAATTCCAGGAATTATGCATGAATTATTGCTCCGGGAATTATGCATATATTCTGCGTGAATTTCTCTCCGTAGACGTGAAAAATTGCGATTTTCATTAATCCAAAATCCATTGAATTTATGCATATTTATAAATGCCTTGATTCAAGTTTTTCACAGTTTATCTTTTATATCTATGGAGGAAGGAAAGGAAAGCTGCGTGGAGAATTAAACAGAATTCCCTCAGTTTGTTTAAAAAAAAAAGGTAAAGTGCTCCCCTGTGCATAGCACCACGCCATGAAGCCGTATAGGGGGTGTGGGGGTAACGCCCCACACTTTCTTGATCCGGTCGTGAGTGGGGGTGATGTGATCAGCATCACGCCCCTGACCGCCTTTACCCCCCAGGGTTTCCCCCAGGTACCCATGTTATTCGACGCTGGGTAGGCGCCGTGGCCGCTTCCACCGTTAGAAAAGTTCCCGGATTTGAACCGGCCGGGGATCGAACCCGGGACCTTTTTAGCATGGTAGTCAGACGCGTTACCGACTGAGCCACCGCAGTTTGTTTACTTTGTTAGTATTCTTTGCAGAACAATCTCTCAGACAGATGGAAGATTATTGCAAGATAAGATACTTTGAAGTTGATTAGGTAAAATTGAGTTTGAAATCCTTATGCAATTAACAATTCTTTCATAGATTGGTAAATCCCGTAACATTTGTGACTTGTGTTTGTGGATATATTTTGAGTCTGAATATGTGAAATGGCAACTGTGAACTCTGCACCTTAGATTAAATATTTTCCATATACCGGGTGAGTTTTTTAGCTTGACACAACGAAATATCTCGAAAAGTACACATCTGATCAAAAAAAGTTCTGAATGAAATTTGTTCATCATGAAGGGGCTCATCCAAAGATGCTAAACTCCACCCCCACCCCACCTCCTGGGGCTGCGGCGAGGGGCAACTTTAAAATCTCAAATGGGAACCCCCATTGTGTATTGCAGATTTGGATTCTCCAGACAAAGATACGTAGGTTTTGTCTTAAACTTGTTTGTGGATTTGTGATAGATAGCGCTGTAATCGCAAAAATGAAATATTGTGGAAATGGTACAAAATGCACTTTTAATCGCAAAATGATGTGAGGCATGTTGAATTTTTATAAGAAACTGCATTTAGCATAACTCAGGAACAACGACGTGGATATAGCAGTATTTTGTTCCCATCGCAGTGCTTTTATAAGGTGAGTCCCCTCGCCTCACACCACCGTGGTGCTTGTTTTAGGTGAGTCCTCTTGTCTCTCACAATTGGGGAGCTTGTTTTAGGTGAGTCCCTTCTCCTCTCACCATTGGGGTGCTTTTTCTTAGGTACCCCTTGCCTCTCATCAGGGTGCTTGTTTTAGGTGAGTCCCCTCGCCTCTCACCATCAGAGTGCTTGTTTTAGTTGAGTCCCCTCACCTCTCACCATCGGGGTGCTTGTTTTAGGTGAGGCCCCTTGCCTCTCACCATCGGGGTGCTTGTCTTTAATAATCATTTTACAATAAGTGCTCGAAAATGTCACCACCCACTTCGATACACTGATTTATCTGCATTTGGAATGATTGGACACAACTGAGAAGCATGCCCAGTGTAATCTTTCGACATGCATTGGTGATTCGCTCAATCATGTTCTCACACGTTGTTCGCAGTTCATTATAAACTTCACTCTTCACGTAGCCCCACAAACAAAAGTCAGGCGAAGTAAGATCTGGCGATCTTGCAGGCCAAGAGACTGGACAACCTCTTCCGATCCACCGACGGTTGTACACGCGATCTAATACTTCCCGTGCTGCAATGGAATAATGTGCTGGACAACCGTCATGTTGCAACCACATTGTTTGTTGCACGTCTAAGGGAAGGTCTGCAAGCAATACTGGAAGTTCGTTCTGCAAGAAGTTTCGATATTTCTCACCATTTAAGTTCCCATCAATAAAATATGGACCAATAAGTTTATCGCCAATTATTCCACACCAAACATTTACATTCCAAGGGCGCTGATGTTCAACTTGGCGTAACCAATGCGGGTTTTCGACACTCCAATAATGCATGTTGTGTCGTGGGGGTTATGAGCCACCGCAGCTAATACCGCAATTTCATTATTTTCTCCAACAATTGTTCTTCGGCGATTCCCTTTTCTTGGTTGTACAGTTCCCTCAGTGGGGAACTGTTGAACAACTCTGCAAAAAGAAGCGTGCGATCGCACACCTGGTCTGGAAAACGTTGAGCATAAAGAATCACAGCATCATTGATATTCCTGCCACTTTCTCCATAAATGTACACCATTTCAATTTTCTCTTGCACCATTATAGCCTGCGTTATAACCACTAATAGAGTCAAGGAAGAGAAACACTACTTCTGTCCTCTTCTTCAGGCTTCGTGGCAGATTATGCCGTGTCTGTTTGACTAGGAAACATGGTCAAATGATCTTTAGGAGAAAACATGCGGTCTTGAAACATGCTCGGCAATCTGTTCAAAATGTTGTGAACCACTTATAAAACTGTAAAACGTTGAAGATTTCAAAGCTCCGTAAAAAAAACTTTGACCATGTGAAAATAAACAATCTCACTTCCACGGAATGGATCGTCGAGTTAGTCATCTCCACAGCTAATGTTGTGCTGCTGATGGCTGGTACTGGACCAGCCCACTTGCTTCCTCCCTCCCCCCTCCTTTTCCCCGCTACTCCTGCATTATTACGTCATCCGTCTGCCTTGGAACTCCTCTCATGAACGCTCATGTCATTTCTTTCGTTACATTAAAGCCTATTTGATTTTATCTTCTTCCATTTTTTTTAACATCTTTACCCATCTTTCCTCTACATTCCCTTTCTTCAACATTTTTACAGTTTTATAATTGATTAACCTCGTTTTTAACAGATTGCCGAGCATGTTTCAGGACGGCATGTTTTATCTTACAAACCATTTGACCTTGTTTCCTGGTCAAACAGACACGGCATAATCTGCCACAAAGCCTGACGAAGAGGGCAGTGTATTTCTTGAGAATTGCGACAAATCTTACTTTTTTTGATTACAGCGCCAGCTATCACAAATCCCAAAAAACAGTTTTAGACAAAACCTACGTATTTTTGTGTGGAGAATCCGAATCTGCAATGAAAAATGGGGGTTCCCATTTGAGATTTTACAGGTGGAATGTGGCATCATTGGATGAGCCCATTCAAGACTATCAATTTCATTCTGAACTTTTTTTTGATCAGATGCATACTTTTCGAGATATTTCGTTGTGTCAAGCTAAAAAACACACCCTGTGTATATATATTGTTGATTTGAATTGAATTAGTGTTTTCGGATACAGTTGGAATCACACAGACCCTTTATATTGTTAATATATTTGTGTAGGGGTTTGGTGAGAGACAGGAATACATAAGGTCGAAATATAGAAAACAGCTGCTTGTAACCTTGAATTTTTGTAAAGGACGCTTTGAAAACTGGAAATTATGCTTGAATATTATCATGGTCCTGGAGTGGCCACCCTGTGCATGCAAACTTCTAATTACTACCTAATGTTCTTCCTCAGATTCTACAGTGGAGAATTCGTAAGGAACATCAGTTGCAGCCAGGAATGATGGTGTCCTTCCTTCAGGTGAACAATTTGAAAATTTCTAAGATAAACTCTTTCATGTGTACATGTTGATTTATTTTCAGGCAGGTAAAATATAACCAACTTAATAACATTTCAAGGTAAGTATTTTTTTAAACCAAAAAGGGCAGCATTCCTACTATATTGCATGCCATTTATAGATATATATCAGACACATCAGCAAGTTTACAAACAATGTAATGCACTTATATTCCTGGATCAGCAGATATCAATACAATACAGATTAACTTTTCCCATTCCTACTACCTTCCTAATTGATTGTATCATCTGATATTGGAGTACTGATTTTTTGGTAAAATTTTTCTCCCAGTCCATTACACGCAGATGTGGTTTTTAATCCCAGTAAAGTAAGACAGAGTTGGATACAAGTGGTGTCAGTATCAGAAAGTACTGGTTGCTAATGTACCAATACTGACTGAATTTGATTATTCATGGGGTCTACAAAACGTGCCATGCACCTCTTGCATGGAAATCATGCAAAATTCAACGTTTCCATTTATGTTGTACCAGTATTGTTTCCCCAATTTCCTCATGATGGGTGGCCACTGGTCCCATACGCAAGCCGAAATCTAAGGAGAAAGGTTGGTACACTTCCCCCAGGAGACTCGAACCTGCATGCATCCTGTAGCCAGAGCCCAAAGCATGACCCCTTAGACTGCATGGCCACAGTGCAGGACATTGCTCCTCCTATGCTAGCAGCAAAGATATAATTCCAAATCGAGAGTCTAGTTGCATGGTTCTACTTGATAAGAAAACCTGCATGGGAATGGGTGGAATGTGTTATATTCATGGAAATCTTGAACTCCAAGAGCATAATTTTTATGAGGAAGCGCATAGTTGTTTGAAATGCATAACTTAAGTCTTTTTCTTGTTGGGATTGAACTCGTTGAATTTATAACTTAAAAAATCATGCATCTGAAACTTGTCTCATTGAAATATAATAGTATACAACCTTGGGAGAATTGGCAGGGACTGCCAGAAAAAAAAATACTAGTGAGAAAAACACATTATCGTGAAATTTATTTCTATGTTTTCACTGTATATGCAAATCTACGTTGCCTTCATTTTTTCTCAGGGCTGAGAAATTGCAGGACTGCAGACGGCAAGGTATGGTGCAGATGCTGGCATTTTCAATCTGTAATATCCCACTTTTTCATATGCACAAGTCTTTAGCATGCAGACAATTATATTTATATTGCCTAACGGATACTAATTTGTGTTATAGGAGTTGTTCAAAGTGGTGACGAAGTACATTCACACATTCCTGGCATCTTTTGATGAAATTTTAATTGACACGCAAATGTTCCGCTTCCGTAATTCTTGTAAGTTCTGTTCTTACATTGTCTTTCAGTTCATCTGTAGTGTGAGTATTGTTTCTAAAGACTCTATTTTTTAGAGTTCCCCACAAATAATAAATTGCCTACAAAACAGTGAGAAATGACACTGCAAGCTAAGATGAACAGAACAGTAATGATAAGTGAGCAACAACAACACTTACACCTGCAATGTGAGCTTTAGACAGTGTGGCTTTCTAAGATCTCCAGCGCATAAGCAAAATCAACTTTAGCATGTCAATGCGATGGTGTTTTCTTTCACAGAATGATCAAGAATAACAACACAGAGAATGCTGACAGCTTGTGTCTGCTGTCGGATTAGAAATTATGGATACTCGATTTTGGACTCCAATTAAAAATTAACCAATGGACCTGCATAGAAGCAAGTTACATCAAAATTTAGCTTATTCAGTTCTGCATTAATCTGCACACAGCAATGTCTGTTGAACCAGTGGAAACTGCAGGTTGTCACTGGGAGTCAGTGCAAGCAGTGTTGCCACCTTTCACAACCATCTTTACTCTGTTGAATAATTGCCTGTATAAAATCTGTTTCACAGTGTGAATTGACAATGATGGATTTTAAGAACAGATGCATGTGGTTTAAAAATAAGACCAAGGTCATATTTTTAGGACTACCCAATCCTAAGAAAAAGTTGTTTTACAATTTGAGGACTGTATCTCGACCAATTTTTAAAATCTGAAAATTCAGAATTGTGTTTGAAACCATTCTGCCTGCACTGTATTAAAATGTCATCATGTTCTGACCACCCGTTTTTTATTTGTGTAATTTCAAAGAGTGCAATTGTTCACAAAACTCAAAAAATGGCACTTTTTTTTGTTCTCACGACGATAAAAAATTGAAGACCTACTCAAAAGAAAATTTGGTTAGCATAGATTAATGCAGAATTGAATAAGCTAAGTTTTGATGTAACTTGTTTTTATGTAGGTGTACTGGTTAATTTTTAATTGGAGTGTAAACTCAAGTATCCATAATTTTTAATCAGACAATAGTGTTTAACAATGGCATCAAAACAACTTGCAAACAGAACAAATATGTCAATCAAAATTTCATCGAAAGATGCTGAGAATGCGTGTATGCAGTTTGCCACTACATTGAACAACTATTGTAACACAGGTTAGTACTTGTGATGCAATGTAAATATAATTGTCTGGATGCTAAAGATGTATGTGTATAGTAAGTAAGACTTTAAGGGATGAAAATGCTGTCATCTGCACCATGCCTCACCGCTCTGCAGTCATGTGCTATCTTGGCCCCAAACCAAAATGAATGCATTGTGTTACTGTATTGATATTAAGAATATTAGAACTTAGTACATATTTGTTTGTCAGCAGTTTCTGTGGTTTTATTGTACTTTGTGTCTGAAAAATACCTTGCCTTACATTATCCAAGTTCTTGTACTAATATCAATCTATATTTTGAAGAACTTTTAATTATTACAAATTTCAAGCATTGATGTCGATATCTGTGGTATTTGGTATTGGTTCAAAGTGGTATAGGCTTAGCCCTAAATGTACAATTTTGGACCCCTTTCTGAAAATTAATTACTCTGTTATTATGTACTGTGCAGACCTCAAAATTTGTGTTTCTGTAGTTTACAATAGAACTTTCAAAAACTTTGTGTGTAACTTTCTTTATGTGTCACTGTTGCAATCGTAAAAAAAATTATATTTTTTTGTATGTTCATTCTTTTTATTACTCTGTTTCTATGTACCATACAGACCTAAAATTGTATGTTCAAATGCAAAATACCACTGTTTAAAATATAACTTATTCAAGAATGTGCAATTTTTTCTTCCTTTATTCTCTATTTTTTACTCTGTTATGGAGTACTGTACAAACATTAAATTGTGTGTGTGAATATACTACTACACTTTACAACATAATTTACATAAACTTTATGTAATTTTTCTTCAAGCATCAGGGTTGCCATCAAAGGAATATTAAAAAATCTAAAAAAAAATTAGAAAATCATTACATTCAATATATCTATTTTTCTTAATATTCAGTGAATGACATCATTCACTCTTCTTCATGTTCAGACCCAGAATCATTCACAATCTCCTTCAAGCAATGCTGAAGATCATCTTACGAGAGTATCTGCTGGAGCAACCTGGAACAGCTTTGTCAGCCATTCATGGTGATCCAGAATGCCAATGAAATCAGCAAAAATCAAGAGCTTGCTATTTGACCCATATATCAATACAAATGTGTGAGATTAGCATTTTTAAGGAAAGATGGACACATTGGGTCCACAGAGTTCACATAAGATTATTTTTATTTTTATACAAAAAGTATAATATTTGACCCATTTCAATACACACTTGGGACCACAGTGGTGCTAAACAACACACTTGGAAGACTGAAATACATTCCCAGAAATAGATTAAATCATAATAAAAATAATGATAGGACATATTTTTACGGTGAGGTTAATCAGTTTATCGCTTTTTACTTCTCTCACTTATTTATTCAAAACTGACAATCTGCTTTGAGTGCATAGAGTAGAAGATAAAGCAACTACAAATATCCCATTTTTTTTTCAAGCCAACTTAAATTGTTTTCGAGAAATGTATATTCTATTGGGCAACAATTTTCATATCCTTAAAATACTTGTTGCAGAACAGCGTCACTTCAACACTAATGTCCTTAACACAATCTTCAGCGATATTTAAATTATTTAGAATCTAACATGAATGAAACAAATGCTTAATTTGATCATTCCTATCTTCATCAAAATTTTCATAGAGACTGTTTTATGGATTTCTATGATGCACCACCACCATTAAATACATGTGAATGGGTAAAAATGACCCAAGCGATTTTAAAATATTTTTTCATCTTAAACAGTGAGTGCATGAGACAAACTACCGAATGTCATGACCTTGAATCAGCTATGGGGGCCCTCATCAGTTTTCCCCACAGGACTGTGGAAACACTACCTGTGTAAATTTCACAATACGTGCACTCCTGCATTGTAACACAGATAAACGTTTATCTGTGGTTGCAGTTTGGTATTTAAATATGTTCTTTTTTTTCTAATTTTTAGCAATTGCAAAACACAATAAAGATGTTCAAAATTAATACAATTAGTATAACCAATAAAGGTGTTGTTAATAAAATGCTTTTAAGTAATGATAATTTGGACTTACGAAGTAATTTTGCTTCTGGGCAATACTTGTATTTACACAGCACAAGTCTTTGAAATATATACAGGGTGATTCTAAAGGTATAGTACAAACGAAAACCACAAATACCTCCCATGAAATAGAGACGAAAGTTCCCCTTCCACTTTGCCGAGAGATGCCTCCGTGAGGAGCTAGACAATGCCGAAAACGTGTGAAAATGAACTTCACACCTCTGTACAGCCAGTACCAGTGAAGATAGAAAGGCAGAACAAACGAAGTCAAAAGGAACACCAAAGTCGCCCATCCGAAAAACACTAGGCGGCAGCTGCGCAACGCATGCGCATGGGGTTCCACAAAGGAAATAGGAGTGTCCCGCAAGACAAGTGAAGGGAAAGGGTAGCGATCGACAACGGTAGTGAGAAAAGAAGCTATGAAGCATGAAGTAACAATTGCACAGTGGGAAACAAACACCATGACTGAAGCAGTGCAGTCGAGAAAAGTAGTGCGGGGTTGCAGAACCACGAGAGGACGACGTAGGATGTAAAAACACACCAAGAATGCAAGCAAAGTGGTCCGTGACACTCTACAGGCAACAGACGCGTACATGGTTCGGGGCAGAAATGGCGGCGCTGGCGGTGCAGCGCAATGGGAGTCCCCAAAACACAGTGGGGAGACACCGCAGCAAGAACAAAGCACGGTGCAACAAAAGAGAAAGAGGACCGGACGGGGAATGGTACCTGCCAAGGAGACAACAAATGCAGGACGAGGGATTCCCCGTAGCAGCACCGAGGGGATGTCACACAGAGGTCGTGCGCCAGCAGGACAAACACAGCAACTACGGGCACAGGAGGTTATTGCTAATGAAAGGTGCACGTACAGATAGGACCACGTACCCCGTACTGACGTTGTAACAAACGTTGTGATGGGGCCCAATCAGCCTCTTAGAAATGAAGCCAGAGGCACATCGCTAGGTGGGAGCGGGCGAAAGGCTGCTGGAGTGTCGTACGGACCCCACCACTCCGTACGGTGGACGACACTAATGGACGAGGTTGGAATGTTTCCATCCCGATCCAAGGTCCACCGTTCCCAGACCTGACGCGGCTGCTTGCTTCCGAGCGCAACCCCAGCCGAACAACTCGAGTCCCTCCTCGGCTGCAGCCTTCTGCTCCGAAACCAAGCGTGGCCTCACACCACCGCATGGGTGTGAGACCGGGCCGAGCAAGGCTGGACAGATAAACTGCGTGGGACAATCGTGTAATGAAGCTACGTGGGGGTATGCACGTCTGTTCAACTGCTGGGTTACCCCACATTGGTGTACACAAACACCACACGATCGTACGTAGTGCTCCCCGTCGGCTCGAGCAAGACGGATGAAGTACGTGTTGTGGGTGAATGGGGCAAGAATGAAGGACGCTACATGTGTTCCACGATGACAAGGCCCCAGAGTACATGGCCCCACCTGACGGCAGTGGTCAGATAGTGAAGAGCACAGGCACGGGTGGCTCAGGAACGTCAGCTGATTGTACCACAGCGCCGTGCGGACGTGTGGGCTGATTGGAAGTGCAGCGTCAGGGAGCGTGTCAGTGAAAGAGCCGGTGCGGTGGTGGTGTGCTTGACGTACGACAATTGAGTACATTGTTTTGAAGCCGTTGTGACCAGTGTGTGTGTGTGTGTGCCACCTGTGCACTGCAGTACAGTATTCCATAATTGGCACTATCCTCACCGTACCATGGAACGCTACACATTTGTAGAACTGAGGGACATGCATTTTGTCTACGGCCTTGCAGATGGCAATGGCCGAGCAGCTGCATGCCTTTATCGCGGACGGTATCCGGAGAGGCGACAACCCGACAGTAGGTTGTTTTCGAACGTGCACTGTACCCTTGGTGAATCGGGTGTGTTACGTGCAGGCCATCATGTCGGTCACCCAAGACATGTGCGCACCGCGGCGGTCGAGGAGGACGTACTTGCTTGCGTGGAAGACACACAGTCCACTAGCACCCGTAGCATTGCACGTGCAGTGGGAGTATCACAGTCGACAGTGTGGTGTGTCCTTCATGATGATCTGCTGTATCCCTATCATCCACAGCGAGTCCACATGTTGCAGGCTGGGGATTACCCACGACGTGTGGAATTCTGTCAACGACTGTTGCAGTTTTGTACCGACGATCCCCGTTTTTTGCGCCATGTGCTTTTCACGGACGAGGCAACATTCACCCGTGAGGGCATCTTCAATTGCCGAAACAGCCATGTGTGGGATTATGAAAATCCACATGCAGCAGTCGAGGTGCACCATCAGACCCAGTTTGCAGTGAATATCTGGGCAGGTATCATCAATGAACAGATTATCGGTCCATACCTGCTGCCACCATGTTTAAATGGCCGCCTCTATCACACCTTTCTTGCATCAGTCCTTCCAGAGCTGCTAGAAGATGTACCCCTCAACGTGCGACATCGCATGTGGTTTCAATTGGATGGAGCGCCTGCACATTTTGATGGCACAGTGCGAACCCTTTTGCACCATACCTACCCACAGCGCTGGATCGGCAGAGAGGGCCCCGTCCCCTGGCCCACCCGTTCGCCTGACCTCACACCAATGGATTTCTTCTTGTGGGGCCATGTGAAAACACTCGTCTACGAGACCCCGGTGCTTGACAAGGAAACATTGTGAGCGCGGATACTTGCAGCATCGGCCGAGGTGTGTACCATGCCAGGGATTTTTGATAGGGTTCGCCAGAATTTCCTGCGATGCTGCAATGCCTGCATTGAATGTGGTGGTCGTCAATTTGAGCAACTTTTGTAACAACGTCAGTCCGGGGTACGACTACGTACTACGTACTATTCCTATCTGTAAGTGCACCTTTGCGTGGCAATAAACCTCCTGTGCCCGTAGTTGCTGTGTTTGTCCTGCTGGCGCACGACCTCTGTGTGACATCCCCTCGGTGCTGCTACGGGGAATCCCTCGTCCTGCATTTGTTGTCTCCTTGACAGGTACCATTCCCCGTCCGGTCCCCTTTCTCTTTTGTTGAACTGTGCTTTGTTCTTGCTGCGGTGTCTCCCCACTGTGTTTGGGGACTCCCCACGCGCTGCATGTGTTTGTTTCCCGCTGTGTAATTGTTACTTCATGCTTCATTGCTTCTTTTGTCCCTACCGTTGTCGATCGCTACCCTTTCCCTTCACTTGTCTTGCGGGACACTCCTATTTCCTTTGTGGAACCCCATGTGCATGTGTTGCGCAGCTGCCGCCTAGTGTTTTTCGGATGGGCGACTTTGGTGTTCCTTTTGACTTCGTTTGTTCCGCCTTTCTATCTTTACTGGTACTGGCTGTACAGAGGTGTGAAGTTCATTTTCACACGTTTTCGGCGTTGTCTAGCTCCTCACGGAGGCATCTCTCGGCAAAGTGGAAGGGGAACTTTCGTCTCTATTTCATGGGAGGTATCTGTGGTTTTCGTTTGTACTATACCTTTAGAATCACCCTGTATATAGGGAGAGCATTGATGAAAGTTTGGAGGGCGTTAGGGGGTGTTTGGATAAACCACTGTTACACTGCATTACTGCTATATGTATTAAGCATTAGCTGATAGCAAAATCAGAGACCTCCCATTGCACAGCGTGCACATGCTTGTTCACATTTGATTCAGCGTTGCCAGCTGACCCATTAACAGTGGAGCACATGTTCACAAATAAGGTAAATTTGTCAAAAGTAGCAAAACTTTTCTGAATTACCATTTTCGCAATACCTTGAAGTATCCTTTGATTTAGGAATCGTTGCATGAAATACCAGCGAAAGCTATGTTCACTCAAGATTACTTTTGCATTTTCAAGTAAAAATTGAAAATGTTATATTTTATTTTAATTCAAATGTTTGTTCTCTTTCTCTTCATTACTGAGAAGTTGTGAGTCTGCCTAGCACACTGTTATTGTCCAGCGAAAAAATATTGCTACAGGTCTTAATAATAAGTACAGAATATAGTCTGAAAATTCCATTTTCATGAAGACAACAATAAATAATCAATTTAGAGAGAAATTTCTCTTGACAGTTTTATGCTGCATTTAGTTGTTTAGAGAAGTGTTCATGTTTTATGCCCTTACCAAAAAGTGAACATTTCTATTTTTACAGACTTCTTTGGCATTCTGGATCACTGTGCATTGCACCAAATGTGAGAAAGTACACAGACCACATGCACAAGCACAGAAAGTAAAATGAAACAGAATTTTTGCTGCTCTCATTCAGGCAAGTTATGAACTGAAATGTCAAACTTTGCAGAAAGCAATCAATGAACAAAATAGAAATACATACACATTTCCATGTTCACTCAGAAACTGAGAACATATATTTACATTGTCCATGATTAGTGCATAATACAGCAAGGACAGATATACATTCTCCACACCAAAATTGTCAATTGCTTTCCTACTTTAATTATCTGCTCAGTGATGAGGAGTGGTGATTTCATGCGCATGTAAATGGGATATTTTATAATTTCGTATGTTTTAATTGTTATTATTATTATTATTATTATTATTATTATTGCATGAAATGTAATTTTTACTATCATGTTTCCATCCACCTACAGATTTTCAAAGTGATGCTGACGATTCAACAGTGGCGACTGTAGCTGAATCTCCAATAGGTTGATCTGATGCCAGAGGACTCGGTGTTCAATGAAAACTAGATGGGTCATTCATCATCTGCCTGAAGCTTCGTGTAATGAGATGTAATCAGATGTTAATTAGGTCTAGTGCTTATTACTTGCTTATTTAGAAATTTAGATTTCAATATTTCCAGATTTCATGAATTCATCTGAACAATTTTAATGCTTATTTGTGCACATGCAAAACACCTTACATGCAAATTACAGATCAGTGGAAAGTTAAAAATGAAAAAGATTGAAGCAAAAATAAAAAGAATGAATGATAGCACGTTTGCATTGATCAATGATAAATTTTCGGCTCCAAATGTATGCACCTCCAGGACAACTTACTGGGTTTAGTCTTAAATCTGACCCTGCATTACATTAGTTGGTTGTGATTTTCTTTTTTCCATTGTTGGTTGATTCCAGACTGAATTATCAGTCTAAATAATGAAAGTGTAATTTTCAAGAATAGCACTGTATGTATCACAAAAAACTTTGCAAACACCTTCAAATACTTGCTTGCAGACTGAGGAGGCTCTGGCATCACAGCAGTATAATCCTTTGTGGGCCTCGTATTGGGTCATCCATAAATGTTTTTGATTGTCTCTTCATCCATTTTATCTTATCACCATTCATCCCCATTGCCAAGAGTACCAGAAATGTGATGTTAAATAAATTTAATCAAACTACGAAAAGCAAATTCTTTCAATCCAGTTATCAATATTAGATAATTTGGTAAAATTTCTGGAGGGGTCTAGGCCCAGTGAGTTCATGCCTGGCTATGTCAATGCAAATAGGATTGAAAATAGGACCTGAAAATTCAGGAAATCTGGAAAACATTGAACTTTCTGAGAATATTAAATACTAACAGTTTGAGCAAGAAGAGAAAGCCCCTCTCTTGCTGTCATTGAATTTTCAACTGTAAGCTAGCAATTGGTTGTTTATGATGTAATCATACCCTTCCTCTGCCAAAATGTGCAGCATTCTTCAACACATCATCATAATGTCTAGTCAATTAGTATTTGTTGCAAATTGTTAATATATTTGGCCCCTGTTCATAATTGTCTTGAGAACAAAACATATCATTGTGAGAAGACTGAAAACAGCACAATTGTAAATCTGTAATAAGGTGCATGTACTGTGTCGTGTGACTTTTTTTCCCATTGTTATATCTACCCTTGAGCTGGAGTGAATTTTTCCATACTGTGTTGCCTTTTTAAGTTTTTGTGTATAATATAAACTATGCATAACACATTGTTTTCTTTAGCTAGCACAGTACATAAGCTTTGAAAGTGTAGGATAATATATATAGGATAAAATTTGATTTCTATAGGGTAGGTTGTAATGCACCAAAATTTATCGCACAGTTGGATTGTAGTCAAGTTAAAGTAGCATTCAGTTTGTGAAAGTTTTATGTGCTGTAATGTTTGAAAGTGTTAAACAAAAGTTTATTTTGCCAGAATATTATTCATAATACAACTGAGAAAATGTGTGTCCAGAATATACAATATATATTTCATTTCATGCTTTAATTTCACCAAAGTTCTAAGGTTATTTGCTAGTTTAAAATAATGTTACATAAGTTTTGAAAAATGTAACATTAGCAGAGAATGTGTCATCAGTGGACCAATTTCTGTAAAATTTAAATAAAATCGTTTGGAAGAATCTTAAGTTTCTGTAAACATTTTATGGATATTAAATTAGATATTATGCAAAAGAATGTTTGTTAAGTACCTAAATATTGTTAAGGACTTTTGACATGAACATCTCAATGTGCAAATACTTGTGCCTCTTTGGTGTCTATGCTGGACTGGGCCTACTGTTGAAAGTGGGAAACTTGACACTACTTAAGTACATACAGTAAATTGCAAGAGCATTTTATATGGGAAAGGATATGACCATAAATGGACATATACCGTATTTACGTGCATATAGTGAGCATGCGTGTATAATGTGCACCTTGGTTTTTGATGGGTAAAAGTGACAAAAAATTATATCTTGTATATAGTGTGCAGTATAATCCAGTTTCAAGAAGTGGCTTTCTTAGTTGTAGGTCGTAAAGCTGTTGCTATGTGGACCAAGAGGAAAATATCCTCTTGTGTAAGCAATAAGTCTCCAACCCATGCCACCTCCCCATCTCTTTTTCCATTGTGTTTAGCATCCCAAAACTTTCACTCTTTAACCACCTTATTTATTCTGTAATAGTAGAAAGCGAGATGAAAATTATGTTATGGATTTGCAGTGCTCAGTAACAGGGTGGCGACAGACCTGGAAAACCGGGAAAAGTCAGGGAATTTGAGGTGTCAAAAAAAGTCAGGGAATTTCGTCTTCATTGACCCTTCTTTTTTTTTTATTATCATCATCATCAGCAGCATCATCATCATCGTTGTAGAACTGCACGGGAACAGGAAATCTCATTCGCAAGTTTCGGCCTCAACTTTTAGGCCCCTTTTATGCACAACACAACCACGTCGCCAGAAACCAGTGATGGCAGGAGAGAGAGGGAAAGAAAGAGAGAGAGAGAGAGAGAGAAATTTCTCTCGCCCAGGCTTCTCGGCGGGAATTTTAAATTCGAACACTCTTCGGAGGAAAATTGTTATAAATCGGGCACTATGGGAGCAATCTACTTCGGATAACTTTTGTTTTGCAGCTAAAACATCAGAGCATGCAACCATGTACAATTCAAAACGCTGGACCCAAGAAGGGAGGCTTGGGGGCACGACCCCCTAATTTCAATAGAAAAAACAAAAGTCTGGAGTTTGCCCCTTCTTCCCCCGCTATTTTGGGGAGAGGGCGCGAACTTTAGTATTCTTTTCAAAGAATGGACACTTCTCAAAAGAACGTAACATGTTTCATGTTCTTGGGTGCCATACAAGTTGAATAATAAGCCAAAATGTGATTTTTTTTATGAAAAATAGGTAATTTTCATTTTTGGAGGTAAATTGTTATAACTCGGGCACTATGGGAGCAATCTACTTCGGATAAGTTTTATTTTGGAGCTAGAACATCAGAGCATGCAACCGTGTACAATTCAGAATGCCGGACCGAGGAAGGGGGGCTTGGGGGGGGGCGACCCCTAAATTTAAATGAAAAACCCCCATAGAAATCTGGAGTTTGCCCCCTCTTCTCCCGCTATTATTAGTATTCTCTTCAAAGAATGGACGTTTCCAAAGAGAATGAAACATGTTGCATGTTCTTGGGTGCCATACAAGTTGAATAATAAGCCAAAATGTGAAACTCTGTATTTTACGAAAAATAGGTAATTTGCATATTGCTCAGAAAATAGTTATTACTCTGGCACTATGGGAGCAATCTACTTTGGATAAGTTTTTTTTTTTTTTGCAGCTAAAACATCAGAGCATGCAACCATGTATGGCCCCATCCTATGCAAACCTCTTCATGGGCAAACTTGAGCAAGAGTTTTTGGCTACCCAACCCCTCCAACCCCTCCTATGGCTCCGCTTCATCGACGACATCTTCATGCTCTGGACACATGGAGAACCATCCTTGTCAGCTTTCCTGGACGAACTTAACCACTTCCGTTCCCTAAAATTCACCTGGACGCACTCCCCCAACCAGATCACCTTCCTAGATGTGGACGTGCACATCGAGGGAGGACACCTGACTACCTCCATCCACATAAAACCCACCAACCACATGCAGTACCTACACTTCAGCTCCCACCCGTTCCACACCAAAAAAGCCATTCCATTCTCTCTGGCCCTCAGGGGACAGCGCCTGAACACTTCACCCACCTCCCGCCAGAATTATAACCTCCGCCTACACCAGGCCCTGGTTAACCGTGGATATCCCTCCATCCTTGTCACCAAGCAAATATCCCGAGCTGCCTCACACACCACTACCACCAAGAAACCTGCTGCCACCAACCCACCTGCACTCATCACCCAATACCATCCCCACCTCAACAAAATCAGGCACACACTGCACTCTCTTCTCCCAATTCTCCACAGTGATCCTGAAACCAAAAGCATATTTCCCAACAAACCCAGGGTGGTTTTCAAATGCCCCCCCAACCTCCAAAACATCCTGGTCCACAACACTCCTTCACCACACATCCAACACCCCCCTGCCCATAAATGCAACCACCCCAGGTGCAAGACCTGCCCCATCCTCATCACTTCTCACCCTCCAGGTGCACACGGCCACTGGCAAATTTACCCTTCATCCCAAAGGGACCTGCCATGCCTCAAACCTTATCTACATCCTCACCTGCAACATCTGTGGTGATTTTTACCTGGGGGAAACATCAACGGCCCTCAACCTCCGCATCAATAACCACCGCTCCTCCACCCACAACCTGGACTTCACTGTCGCCGTCCACACCAACCACCACAACATCAGTTTCAACGACTGCTTCCTGGTAGCGATCATCCA
This sequence comes from Lepisma saccharinum, assembly GCF_977018435.1. Lineage (NCBI taxonomy): Eukaryota > Metazoa > Arthropoda > Insecta > Zygentoma > Lepismatidae > Lepisma > Lepisma saccharinum. The sequence goes on along the minus strand of NC_139230.1, from coordinate 74,267,971 downwards.
TCTCCTACCCAAACCAGCCAACACCTCTGTTCGCAAAAGATGGGAAAGGGCCTATATATCAGCCATGAGTGCAACCACTCCACCTGGCCTGAACAAGGCCACCCAGTAATACCCATCCCTCACCCACCTTCCCCCCCAAACCTCCCCCCCCCCTCCTGCCCTCCCAACTCTTCCTACACACTCACAGTTTACGACGAGACTGGTGACGAAACAGTGTTTTTTCGTTCTACGCACCGCTTCTTCTTCGATGGGAACCTGGCAACTCTGCAGTGCCCCAACTTCTGGTTCCGTCTATTTCTTCTCACACCGATGATGCTATAAATTAGCGAAAATTTTGAATCTTTCTACTGTCCGGTGAGTGTTTCCTTTTACCTTCTTTGATTTATATATATATATATATAATGGATAAAAGCAAAGAGGGTCAAAAAGGCTAAGCAAAAATCAAAGAAGGTAAAAGGGAACACTCACCGGACAGTAGAAAAATTCAAAATTTTTGCTAACTTCGTAGCATCATCGGTGTGAGGAGAAAGAGACGGAACCGGAAGTTGGGGCCCTGCAGAGTTGCCAGGTCCCCATCGAAGAAGAAGCGGTGCATGGAACGAAAAATACACACTGTTTCGTCACCAGGCTCGTCGTAAACTGTGAGTGTGTAGGATGAGTTGGGAGGGAGGGTTGGGATGGCTAGGGAGGGAAGGTGGGTGAGGGTGGTTGTTCAGGCCAGGTGGAGTGGTTGCCGATATATAGGCCCTCTCCCATCTATATACGTATATATTTTTACGAAAAATAGGTAATTTGCATTTTTGGAGGAAAATTCTCGGGCACTATGGGAGCAATGTACTTCGGATAAGTTTTGTTTTGTAGCTAAAACATCATAACATGCAACCATGTACAATTCAGAACGCTGAACCGAGGAAGCCTCCTGTCTCGCTCACTCCAAATTTTGTTATTATTCATGTTCCTGGGTGCCAAAATAGTTTAATAATGAGCCAAAATGTGAAACTCTGTTCGGAAATGTGGCATGGATATGTTGCAGAGAGGGGGAGGTCATCAATATGAATTTCCCAGGCTTGCTCCAGACCTGTGTCAGAGTTTCCACCCCAACATAAGAGTATGAAGGTCCAAAAAGCACATTCATTTCGTAATCAGCACCATGATACCATATGGTATCATCGGGCAAGTACGACCTTACTCTGGTGATACCATATGGTATCATCGGGGGAGTAAAGGTTAAGCCTCTAAATATTACGTGGAAAATGCATTGAATTATCATTTTTCTTGCCTGTATGGGAGTAGTAAGGGGACTTGTCAACAGATGGAGGGGATAAGAGCGGGTGGCGCCGTCAGATAGTTGTCGGACGTCATAGTAAGGCAGGCATTTTTGTTGGGTAAACTGAAGGAACATGGAAACAAATAGGTTCCATTGATACATACGATTTTTGTCGAATATCGCCACCCGACAAAGTATCTCACTTCAACATGCGACAGAAATTGCATGGACTGCAACATCCAACAAAAATTGCATGCATAAACAAGAAGAGCTTTAGACTGCAAATATGCTGCTGGAATTTTATTACTCTTCTGGCTCACTTCACCTTATTTAATGTAGCAGTGTTTACGAAGGTTTTCTTTAACTTTTTACAATGACATACAAAGTTTATTCTTAGATATCAAGAAGAATCCAACAAAATGTATATATTGAATACTATCACGAAAAAGTAAAACATAAATCTGCATTGGTGAACATTATAAAAATTGGCAAGTGCATGCTCCCAATCTCAAATTTACTGCAACACTAGTATTGCAATGAAATTAACGCCACTCTGTCCTGTCTGTTTAAACTCATAAGAGATGGTCATTTATCTCTCACTGAGTAAGCTTAATGTCCAATATTATGAAATAAAATACTAATAATAAATATGTAATTATTTTAATATCATATTTACTCGAATCATTCAATCATAAAAGCAAATCATTTTCTTCAAGAATTGACTTTTCTCTGCCAGCCCTGCTAAATTTTCACTTTCCATCTACTGATTTATATGAAGGGTGGCCAGAAAGTAATTTCCAATTATTAGGAACATTGATTTTTCGCAAACTCCAAAACCGTGAAAAAAATGGTAATTGCTGCGAAGTTATGTTTAGGAATGTGCAGTGATGTCTGGACACATTTTTCGCCCGTTCGAAATATCGAAATAATGCGAATTTGGCATAAAATGCAAATTGTTGGCGTTTTCAGCGATTTTTTTAAAAAAGAAATGTCCTAAAACAACAAAAAATTCCATGAAATCCAACATTCTTGTCTTTTCTAGGCCATGTTTGTGTACATAGAACATGCAAGTCAACATTTTACTCAAGAGTAAACTATAGAGTTATACGTACATGGAATAATTCCGACAGCCACATTAAATCATGTATTTCTCATGATTTTTTCAACTTCTATTAAAACCATTTGCATCACAGAGCAAAGTGGCAGGGTTCTAACAGGAGATCGAGTGCATATCTACCGTCACACGGGAGCCACATCTTCATATTTGTCGCACAAGATATGTTTTGAATTACCAAGCTAAGTGCTCACCATGGGCATTTGTCGAGCGAGTAATAATGGAGCTCAGTCGTTAGGGCATCTGACTACTTTGTGAGAGACCCGGGGAGAACCAAAATTGGAGTTTGCCCCCTCTTCTCTGCAGGGAGAACCGGGATGTTCTCCATCTATTCAAACTGCTCTGCGCCCACCCAGCATCATATGAAGCTGGTACCTTGAGGAAACTTTGAGGGATAAAGGTAGCCAGGAGCATGGTGCTGATCACATCACCCCTACCTTCAGCCGTGATCAAGAAAGTGTGGGGCCCTAACTCCACACCCCTATACACCTTTATGGAAAAGTGCAGGGCAGCACTTTACTTTTACTTCCTCAAAACTCTGTTCCAACATATCAAACTGTCACGAAAATACGTAGACCATGTGACCTACAATTTAAAATAATAGTTTAGAAGCCCATAGGAGTATTAAGTTTCAGTATATTTGGCAGAAAAATGTTCTAAAACAAAAACTCAAATTTTGGGAAACGTAACACTAACAAGTCAAAAAAAGATAATTCCAATTTTGGGTGCGTCGCCACTTATGGTCATTATGCACCCTTCAGTATATATGGGGGAAATTCCATTATCTAAAATCCTTACCTTAAAATTAAAAAAGGGGAATGGAAAATAACTTTCCCAAAATAACTTTCAAGATATCAAACACTCACGAAGAGGCATAAGCCATGTGACTTACAATTTGAAACAGTAGTTTAAAAACACCATGAAGGTATAATTTCAGATATTTGCCAGAAAATGCGCTAAAATGAAAATGTGAATTTTGGGAAAAATAACACCATATAGTAAAAAATAAAAAATAAGAAAATACACCAATTTGAAAAAAAAAAAAAAACAAGTAAATATCAAGGTCCCTACCGATCAGGCATAAATGAAACAAGAATATCAGTTGTAATTTATTGCATTAGTAACAGTGAGTCCTAACCTAATTTTCGGCATAATCACCACTGTTGTTGTGGCATTTGTCATAGCATGGCACTAAATTTTGTATGCCCATGGTATATGTGTCTGACAGCAAAGACCGGAACTATCTCTACCGCAGTGTAGCTGTCAAATCCTTGCCCTGCCAGAAACCTCTTCAGTTAAACAAAGAGATGAAATTCAGTACATTCAAGGGATGGGATGTACAGGGAGTGGTCCAAGATCTCTCACCTGAAGTGATGCAAAGGGCCCGCGTGTACTCAGCTGTATGGGGTTAATAATAAAAATTAAAATGTATTACTGGGCAAATAATATGACATACATGGAGTGTGTAAATTCCTTAATGCAAGAAATCTTGTGCTGCTAACTGCTATTTGGAAGGTCCTGAATGTGCCTCATATAAATGTTACATTAGTCACGGAAAGAAAAAGTATATGTTTTGAAGATCTTTTAGAAAAAGTAAAGATGGAATGAGCAAAACCACTTATAAAAGTTTGAAGGCCATTTCACACGATTTTTCATTTTTTAATGTAATGTTCTGCAACACCAAGAAAAGCAGTGCAACTCTGGCGGAATTCGAGCATGCACCTTCCGTCACATGGGATGCATATCAGCAGTATTTGTTGGGTGAGAAATAATAGAAAATAACTTACTCAGGGTGGCTACAAACAAACAGAAATGAAATTCCCTGACTTTTCCAGGTTTTCCAGGACAATCTTTAACCTAGAACTGTCCTAAAACGGCTGCATTGCAACTGTACCAGATTACAGCTACATGCCACTTCTTCCTGTCTGCATGTGTGTGTGTGTCGCTCTCCGACCACTAGTGCTGCGTATAGGCACCATTGGAGCTTTTTTCAGGATGCCCCTCGTATATGAACTTTAAGAAGCTTTTATTATTAGAGTGTTCCTGTTTTAATGTGTGATTAGCTAAATCAGGTACCTATAAAATGCAATTCTATACATTCCTTGCGTTAAATTTCTAATACCTACATACCCTTTTTGTCAGTCTTAATGGTGTAACTGCATGTTGTCAGTTTCACAGTACTTCACTTGGATATACTGTACTGAAGCAGAAATCCCATTGATAATGTAAGGAAATATGACACTTTCTTTTGTACATTTCAATTGTTTCACGTATATGAAAGAGTTAAGTTGTTGTTATATTACAAGTCCACAGGATATTTTCCAACAAGGGTCAACAATCTTGAATGATTGAGAAATACAATTTGTAATTTATCAGTCTCCTTATACATTCTCGGTATTATATGTTGTTTCTCTCTTCTCTGTAAAGCAAACAACTTAAATGAAAGTGAATCATGTGAGGTGTGCAGACCGGATGTGTGAGTGATAGTATGGTCAGACAATGGTGCAGACAATTCACGGAAGGCCAATCGAATGTGCACTCTTATCTCATTTAGTCGTAACTTTAAAAATAATGAAGTATTTTATTTTAAACTTACTGCATATGACAAAATTCCGTAATCCTTCCCTAGCTTGTGAATTGTAATAATTTTCCAAATTAACTATTTTACGGTTTGAATTCAAATCAGAGAGAATAGAGAAATTAATTAATTAATTTTGTCAATTTCATAGAAGATAATATTGGTACTTAACAAAACCATACGTGGATCTGTATGAGTTTATTATTTCTATTTGCAAAAACATCGATTTAGTTTAGTTTGTAATTGTCAGGGAAAAATGTGAATTTTCCCAAAACACACACGATAAAATGTTCAACCACAAAATACTAGCATTTCTGTGATAAACTTGATAGCTGTTTTCTTTTAATTATCATATAATACATTGTTCTACAAACAAAATTGCATCTATAAATAGCTCATTTCCTCCTCACATTTATATTCTTGGAAAGCTCTGTTCCCCTTTTGTAATGGCCATTTACAGATTTAACCATTTGACTAAATGCTTCCAGTTTTCCTTTCATATAATTTCTCTGCCTGACAATTGTAAGGTCAAACTGGACTCCTACATAGCCAAATGGTTAGCGAGCACTCTTGCCTTTGGTGTGAGAGGTCCTAGGTTCAATTCCCAGTAGGAATCCTGAAAATTTCAGCATTGATCCAGCATTGTGAGGACATTTAGGGAACTACTTGAAAGGAAGTAAGGGCCATTCCATGTCAAATCAACAAGGTCCTCAACCTTAGATTTTTAGTGTTTTTACATTTTTTGATACATTTCAAATTTGGCACACTGGAAGGGCCACCTGTGGTAATGCAAAGTTGCAGGGATGCAAAATAAGCGATTTTGACCTTTTTCTTCATCATCATCTTAACTTTTAATTGCAATATTTTGGCAATCAGGGCACCCATAGAACCATAGAAGTGATTGAGATGCCATTGTAAAGGTCTTGAAAGGATTCTCAGGTGAGATATTACATGCCCATGTCAGGGTAAAAAAAAAAAAAAAAAAAAAAGGAATTGAAGATAGTGTAAAGAAAAATTTTGTAACCATTTTCTTAAAAATTGATATTTTAATTTATTTTTTAAAAAAAAATTGTCATACATGCACTATTACTCAATAACTGTACAAAATTTAAAAATGGGATGCCAATTGGATCCAGAGTTATGTTAGATTTAAGTTAGGGTAAGGTAGGTTAGGTAATACATGATAGCATGTTTTGATAGACAAATTCCTATAATTCAAAAGTAAAAGTCTTAACACAAATGAAATACAATATAAACAGAACACTTTTCAAATTAAGTTACATGAAGCAGATGTTTGCATTTGAAATTATTAGAAATACAGGGTGATTAAAAAAATTGGTCTCATATTGGTGCACGTAGCAAAAAATTGAAAGTGTGCAAACGTGTTGGAAATAGGAGAGTTTTAATCTAAAGTGCTTGAATTTATGAGCCACAATGGTAGCCCAAAATGCAACATGCTTGGCCCAGAATACTTCCATCGCAATACCATACAGTACTGGGTAAATTAAGAATTAATGACCATAATAACAGGCAAAGTAAATGAGAGAAAACACGAACATGTGACATGGATCCCCCTCCTTCCCCAGGCCACTAGAAAAGGCTAAAAATGGCAGGGTAGTAATGGATGGTCATAGCACACCAGCCGAGCCAACTTTTGTTTGGCACGATGCAAGAGCTTTTGCATTGTGTTGACATAGTTGCAAACTTTAGATAATTCACTAACCCTGACTGATTTGTAATTAATTTGTGAGAACTTTTCTGCCTACTTGGGAAGAACGAATGTAATGTCTTCCCAAATTTATGTAACCATTTAGATTGATGTGTCTATCCAGACTTTTCGTTATCAATTTATCAGTTTTTCATTATCAAGATATATCCCTTGCTCTCACATGCACAGACACACATGCATGTTGCAACTGATTGACAATATTCTAGATTTCTCTTGTAAAAAAGGATTGTCTAAATATCAAAGGGAACTCTCATCACCATGGCATTTTTCACTTTTATATTTTTTAAAAAATTGCTTGGAAAATTATATATGAATTTCACTTGGAGATTGCAGTGAAGTGTACTTACAATTTTTAGATCCACATTTCATTTAGCAGATATTAGTTGGCCCCATGGCAGAGTGGTTAGCACATCACGCTACGATGTCAGGGGTCCCGGGTTCAAATCATGGCCTGGGCATGGATGTTTGTGAGTGTCCATTCATCAATTCCATCATATCACCACTCATCCTCATCTTCGCAAATTAGCCAAAAGTGGCACAAGAAGCAAAGTAAAATAAATCAATTCAATCAATAAAATACTTAATTTACTTTTTCATTCACTCCGTACGAGAATGGTATGGTCAGAAAAAGCAATAAGAAGGAAAGAATAAGACACAGCACATCTGATCAGCTGTGGTTATCACACCACATTATGACATCAACGGTCCCAGGTTCGAATCGCAGCCACACACAATTATTTGTGAGTGTCCCTTCATTAATTTCATCATATCATCATTTATGCTTATCTTCATAATTAGCCCAAGGTGGCAGAAATGCAAAGTAACTTAAACCAAATCAATAAAATCGATCAACATCTTCCAATCAACAGGAAAAAGTCTTGATGCACAAAGTAAACACTTCACTTTTGCGCTGTTCCCTTTTCAATTTTTTTTAATATTAAAGAGATACAGAAAGACACGTACAGAGAGTTGTGGTCATACAGGATGCGTTTTCTCCTCGGGACTGTTTGGTTGGAACAGAACAGAAAGGAAGATGGGACCAAGCTGTCCAGAGTTCGATGCCCAGTTGTACCTGCAAGTCACACATTAACTATGAAAGAAAATTTATGTAAGAATGAGGGTAGGAGGATTGGCATGTGAAACGTATTCAAAGGATTGTTTAAAATTGGTAGATTGTAATTATGTGATGAAACCTTTTACATTATGGATTGGAGCAAAACAAATAAAGATTAGAAATTATTTATATATAATGCAGAATAATAATAAAGATAATAATTATATAAAATAATATAATGTACTTGTATTCAAGTAAGGATGCAGGATGCAGAGAAGAGGTGATCTTTTTGTTACAGCAATTGAAACATTCAACAAGCAATAATAACAAACATTCAATGACAATCATTATGGTGATATAATGCTTACAATAATTAATGCTTTTTTTTTATATAGTTGAGGACATAATGATTAATGATACAATCTTTCTCCCAGAATTTTTATTTTATGTTCACTTAAACCACTAAAAATACAAATTGAAATTTCATGTTTATAAGTACAATCGTAGTTTCATTTCCACTTGATCCCTCATTGCTTATTTCAAACAGGATCATTCTACTGGGTGAGTCTGTTAAAAGAGGCACTGTGGAAAATGTGCTTCTTGCATGTAGGCAACCCCGGTACACCGAAGAGAAGAGCGGGGTAGATAACAGTCCACGATGTCGGTGCCAAGCAGTTTAGACATAAATGGAAATGAATGAAACATCTCTTCTGTAAATACAGTACAGTGTGACAACAACCTACCTAGAGGAGGTGCTGGAAATGTCCTCCGTTGACCTCGAGGCACATGTGCAGATGATACCACATGTTCTGAAAAGCATGGGCGAGGACATCCTGCGGGATGGCCTGGATAGCTGTGATAATGTTGTTCTGGAGTTATTCGAGTGTGTGAGGGTTGTTGCTATACACCTGTCCCTTTAGAGCTCCCCACAAGAAGAAATCACAGGGTAATAAATCTGGAGAACGAGGTGGCCAAGGTTGATTCGTGCCACGTCTGATGATGCGACCAGGCGGGAACACTGACTCAATGCGTGTGATCCTTGCATCTTTGGATGCACTTTTGGCCTATTCAGCATGGATCCAGTTTCCCGCCATTTTGCAAATCAGTTTTTGCATTACTGATTTGATTGGGGCCTTCGCTGGAACTCAATTCACCGCGAACTCAGTCGTAAACAAATCTGCACACTGTTTCCAAGAACCGGGGCATGCATACATCTCGACAACAAAGATATGCTGCTGCACCGTTAACACCATGTTGACCCACCGAACCACACACAACTTTCCTCGCCGCTCAACTGCACTCAACTGACCTGCACGCTGCCTGCCTGAAGGTCACTACTGGACACTTTATTTTCAATCCCCCTCTATGTCATGTTGTCGAAACTGCTTGGCACCAATATCCTGGACTGTTCTCTACCCTGCTCTTCTCTTCGGTGTACCAGGGTTGCCTGCATGCAAGGAGCACATTTCCTACGGGGCCTCTTTCAACAGACTCACCAAGTACTTCACAACACTGAACAGGAATTAGAACTTTAGAATTGCTTTTGTAATTGCAGGGAATCAAACCAATGACCATGGGATTGAGAATCAGTATGTTACCCACTTCTTCAGTCATGCTTGTAAGAGAAAGAGGTAATTGTTGGCCTGACCTTGAACAGTGGTGAAGAATGAAGCTGGCAACATGGTGTAATGTATATTTGTAGGGCAAGACACTAACTGTAAATATAGGTTAGATTTGTTTTCATGTTTTTAGATAATTCATACTGCCTTCTTTAATCCACTATGAGGTTCATTATATTTATACTAAACATTTTTCAGTTATCTCTTTTCCCTTATAAGCATGACTGAAAGAGTAGTAAACATATACGGAAGTCTGTAACATACTGGATTCCCAATCCAATGGTTGCAGGTTCAGATCCCTGTGATGACAAAAACTTTTCATAAGTTTTATTAATTTTCCATTGTGAATTGTAATGAACCTGTTTGGCCTCATCAATGGTAAAAAAAAGGTAAAGTGCTCCCCTGTGCTATGCACCATGCCATGAAGGCATATCAGGGTGGCGACAGGCCTGGAAAACCGGGAAAAGTCGGGGGATTTGAGGTTTCAAAAAAAGTCAGGGAATTTTGTCTTGATTGACTTGTTTTTAAGATATTTTTATGGAACTCTGAACGGGAACAGGAAATCTTGTTGCTAAGTTCCGGACTCAACTTTTAGGCCCCTCTTATGCAGGAGGAGAGAGAGAGAGAGAGAGAAAAAAAGAAATTTCCGGAGGGGCAGAAATATGTGTTAAGCCTCTAAATATTACGAGAAAAATGCATTGATTTATCATGTTATCTTGTCCCTATGGGAGTAGTAAGGGGGCAGAACTGTCAACAGATGGAGGGGATGGAAGCAGGTGGCGCCGTCCAATAGTTGTCGGACATCGTAGTAAGGCATTTTGTTGGACAAACTGAAGGAACATGGAAACATTCAACAAAAATCGCATGCAAAAACAAGAGCTTTAGACTGCAACTCGTATACTGCTGGAATTTTATTACTCTTCTGGCTCACTTCACCTTATTTAATGTAGCAGTACTTACGAAGGTTTTCTTTCATCATCCTGACGTATTACTGGTTTCGCACAAATTAACATCCGTTTACAATGACATTGCACTATTCTTAGATATCAAGAAGAATCCAACCAAACGGGATATATATTGAATACTATCACGAGAAAGTGAAACATAAATTTGCATTGGTGGACGTTATAAAAATTTGGCAAGTGCATGCTCGCAACCTCAAATTAACTGCAACACTATTAATTGCAATGAAATTAACGCCACTCTCTGTCCTGCCTGTTTAAACTTGTGAGAGATGGTCATCAATCTCTCAGTGAGTGAAGTTAATGTCCAATGTTATGAAAAAACCTGGCATGGGGACCCTGACCTCTACCAGGCGTGTCCCTCGGGTGGCGGATGAGGGATCCCACCAGATATGGTGGGGTGGTTCGAATATAGAATAAGGACCCGTGGACCAACAGGGAGCCCAATGCCTGGGGGCTTAATACTGGGCCACCCTCTCTCTAGGGGTTAAAATATAGAGAGCCGGCCCGGAGGGCGAAGACCAACGGTTCCAGAGGCGGAAGAGGATCATGGAGAAAATCCCAACGGCAATGGAAGCGGAAGAGTTACGACCTTAGTGGCCAATATGAGCCACTAAGAAGCGGATTGGATATCTCCGTCAAATATCCAAAACCAACTGCTGCCTTGCAGGGGTGTGGGAGCACCAAAGGATATGGGAGAAAACCCTGAAAATAAAAATCAGCCTGGTCGTTGGGCTAATCCCCCACACCAGACTAAAACTAGCGGATTCAGAGAAATAAAGGTAGCCTCGGAAAGGATGGATTTAGTAGAAGACGACAAGCAAGGAAATGGAATATCCGAATTGGAACTTGGAATATTAAAACAATTAATGGAAAAGAAGTGGAGATTGTAGGAGAAATGGAAAAGTACAAACTAGCAGTACTAGGACTAAGTGAAGTAAGGAAGAAAGGCAGTGGTATAATGGGCCTTGAAAGAGGATATGTGCTGAGATATGTTGGAGTAGGTAGAGGAAGAAGAGCTAAGGAGGGAGTTGGAATAATAGTTAATGAGCAAATGGAAGAAAGGGTGGAATCATGGGAACCAGTGAATTCAAGGATAATAGTAGCTAGACTGAAAATGGAAGAAAGAATAACAATAATACAAGTTTATGCCCCGACAAATGATCAGGACATATTGGAGAAAGAAGTTTTCTATACTCAATTACAAAGAGTAGTGAATAAAGAGAATGAAGAGAATAGGAAGGTAATATTGATGGGAGATCTTAATGGTAGAACTGGAAACAATAGGATAAGGTCACATGGTTGTATGGGACCACATGGAGGGGAAAGTGTGATAAATGAAAATGGACAAAGATTAATAGAATTCTGTGTAGAGAACCAATTGCTACAAGGAAACTCCTTTTTCCAGCATAAGAAAATTCATAAAATCACTTATGAAGCTGAGGGAAGGGAGGCAAAGAGTATAATAGACTACATAATTTACGCAAGAGCACTTCGATATGCCTTTATGGATGTAAAGGTAATTCGAGGTGCTGAATCGAGTACTGACCACAGACTGCTAATAGCTATAACAAGATTTAAGAGGAATAATAGAGAAAGAGATAGGAAGTTTGAAAAGATACAAGTAAAGCAGCTGGCTAAGGAAGAGAAGAGAAAACAGTATAAGGAACTAGTAGAAGAAAAATTGAATGAATTGGAAATAAGAGGAATGGAAATTGACAGTATGTGGGAAAAAATTAAGGAAGTGATACTGTATGCAGCAATTGAAGTATGTGGCAAAGTTAGGGTGAATACAAAAAGGAAAAGAACTAATTGGTGGACGGATGAAGTAAAGAGGAAAGTGAAAGAGAAAAAGAAAGCATGGAAGAATTACTTAGAATTAAGATCAGAGGAACATAGGTTAATATATGTGCAAAAAAGAAATGAGAGTAAATTGGCTGTAGAGGAGGCAAAGCGAAAATCATGGGAGAAGTTTGGAAATGATATTGAACAAAGTTTTGTAGAACATAGAAAGCAGTTCTGGAATATGGTTAAAAGCCTGAAAGGAAAATGGGGAAAAGCAGCAAGAGCTATAAGAAATAAGGAAAATGTACTAGTCATAGGAAGGGAGAATGTGATGGAGGAATGGAGAAAATACTATGAAGAAAAGTTTAAGGATAGGACAAATGAGCAAGAACAAGATGAGGAACAGGAACAGGAGGAGGATGAGAGAATAAGAAACAGAGAAGAGGAGGAGCATGTAGAAGAAGATATGATGATAACAGAGAATGAAGTGAGAGAAGCAATTAAACGGATACGAATTGGGAAAGCAGCAGGATGGGATGGAATAGCACCAGAATTTATAAAATATGGAGGACCAAGAATGGCTGAAATACTACTGAATATATTAAGGGAAGTATGGAGAACTAAGACTATACCAGAAGAGTGGAAAAGGAACATAATTGTGCCAGTACACAAGAAAGGGAGTAATAAGGAATGTGATAATTATAGAGCAATATGTCTATCATCAGTGGTATATAAGATGTATACGAATATATTGGAAAGGAGGCTGAGAAAAATCATGGAGGGAAAACTTGAAGAGGAACAAGCTGGATTTAGACCTGGGAGACAGACTCAAGATCACATTTTTATATTAAGAACAATGATGGGGAAAATGCTGGACAAAAATAAAAGAATATACTTAGCATTTCTAGACTTGAAAGCGGCATTTGACTCGGTACCTAGAAAATATCTATGGGAGGCATTAGAAAGTAAGGAAGTACCTAAGGAACTTATTAAAGCAATAAGAAGTGTATATAAGGATGTAAAAGCAATAGTAAGAATAGAAGGAAACGAGTCTAAGGAATTTCAAATAGAAAAAGGAATTAAACAGGGAGATAGTCTCAGTCATTTACTTTTCATTAATGTAATGGATGAAATAACTAAAATTTGCAAAAGAAGAACCCCAAGAATACAAATAGGATATTGGAATATGAGAGTAATACAACTGCAAGTACTGCTATATGCTGATGATATAGTCTTAATTGCTAGCAGTGAAGAGAATTTACAGAGGAGCGTAATAGAATGGGGAGAAGAACTTGCGAGAAAAGGGATGAAGATTAATATTAAGAAAAGTAAAGTTATGCAGGTGGCAAAAGGAGAAAAAGATCATGAAATAGCAATTAGATATGGAAACGAGAACTTGGAAGAAGTAGATGAATATGAATATTTAGGAACCATCATAACAAGTGATGGTAGGTGTGATGAAGAAATCCTAAATAGGAAAAGAAAAGCAAATACAGTATATTATCAGTTCAGTAAAACAATAATGGGAAAGAAAGAAGTGGCAGTAAAGACAAAAATGCAGCTATACAAATCAGTATTGGTCCCTACATTAACATATGGAATGGAAAGTTTACCACTTCAAGATAAACATCTGAGTAAAATTCAGGCTAGTGAAATGAAATACCTGAGAAGAGCTGTTAATAAGACTAGGAGAGATAAAGTGAGGAATGAAAGAATAAGAAGAGAAGTGGAACAGGAGTCACTAGAGAAAATAATTGAAAAGAGACAGCTAAAGTGGTGGGGACATGTATTCAGAATGAATGAAGACAAAAAGGTAAAGCAAATTCTAGAAGTAAAGGTGCAAGGTAGGAGAGGTAAAGGAAGACCAAGGATAATGTTTGAAGACAGAATGGAAAAGATTGGAAGAGAAAGGAATAAGACAATAAATATGATGAAGAGAATGATGGGAAACAGACAGGAATGGAGGAGATGGATCGAGCCAACCAACCCTACGCTATGATGGCAGAAGGGGACTAGAGGAAGTAAGTAAGAAGAAAGTAAGTTATGAAAAAAAATACTAATAATAAATACGTAAATATTTTAATATCATACTCGTATTTACTCGAATCATTCAATCATAAAAGCAAACCACTTTCTTCAAGAATTGACTTTTCTCTGCCAGCCCTGCTAAATTTTCACTTTCCATCTACTGATTCATACGAGGAGTGCCCAGAAAGTAATTTCCTATTAATAGGAACCTGATTTTTTGCAAGCTCGAAAACCGTGAAAAACACATTTTTTGCCTGTTCGAAATATCGAAATAATGCATATTGTTGGCAGTTTTAGCAATTTTTTTTTTAAAAAAATGTCCTGAAACAACGGAAAGTTTCGTGAAATTCAACATTCTTGTATTTTCTAGACTTAAAGAAACAAAATGTGCCATATTTGTGTACATAGAACGTCCAAGTTTTCCAACATCTTATTCAAGAGTAAACTATAATGCTTGTTATACATGAAATAATTCCGACAGCCACATTAAATCATGTATTTCCCACGATTTTTTCGACTTCTATCAAAACAATTTGCATCACAGAGCAAAGTGGCAGGGTTCTAACAGGAGATCACGTGCGTATCTACCGCATCTACGGGAGCCCCATCTTCAGTATTTGTTGGGTGAGATGTGTTTTGAATTACCAACCGAAGTGCGTACCATCGGCATTTGTCAAGTGAGAAATAATGGAGCTCAGTCGTTAGGAGGTTTGACTACCATGCGAGAGACCCGGGGTCGATCCTCTGCAGGGGAGAACCGGGATCCTTTCCACCTGTTCAAACTGGTCCGGCGCCCACCCAGCGTCGTATCGAGCGGGTACCTGGAGGAAACTTTCGTGAGTAAAGGTAGCCAGGAGCATGGTGCTGATCACATCAACCCCACCTTCGGCGGTGATCAGGAAAGTGTGGGGCCCTAACTCCACACCACCCCCTAGATGCCTTTATGGCTTGGTGCTAAGCACAGGGGATCACTTTACGTTTACTTCCTCAAAAATCTGTTCCAACATAGTATCAAACTGTCACGAAAATACGTAGACCATGTGACCTACAATTTAAAATAAAAAATAACAGTTTAAAAGCACAATGGAAGTATAAAGATTTGGTATATTTGGCACAAAAAAGTTCTAAAACAAAAATGCGAATTTTGGGAAATGTAACGCTAACATGTCACAAAAAAGATAATGCCAATTTTAAGTGTCATAATATATTGGTAGCTGTCATGTGAGATTGATTGATTTAAAATTTCTGGGTGCGTCGCCACTTATGGTCATTGTGCACCCTTCAGTATATACGGGGAAAATTCCATTATCTAAAACCTTTACCTTAAAATTAAAAAGGGGGTATAGAAAATATCTTTCAAGATATCAAACTCTCATGAAGAGACGTAGGCCATGTGACTTACAATTTGAAACAGTAGTTTAAAAATGCCATGAAGGTATAATTTCAGGTATTTGCCACAAAATGCTCTAAAATGAAAATGTGAATTTTGGAAAAAATAACACCGAATAGTTAAAAATTAAAAATTAAAAATTACACCAATTTGAAAAAGAAATAACAAAAAATCAAGGTCCCTACCAATTAGGCATAAATAAAACAAGAATATCAGTAGTAATTTATTGCATTAGTAACAGTGATTCGTAACCTAATTTTCGGCATAATCACCACCCTTGTTCTGGCATTTGTCTGGCATTAAATTTTGTATGCCCATGGCATATTTGTCTGACAGCAAAGACTGGAACTATCTCTACCGCAGTGTAGATGTCAAATCCCTGTTCTGCCAGAAACCTCTTCAGTTGAACAAAGAGATGAAAGTCGGTACATGCAAGACCAGGGAGTGGTCCAAGATCTCTCACCTGAAGTGATGCAAAGGGCCCGCCTTTACTCAGCTGTATGGGGTTGTGCACATTCGATTGGCCTTCTGTGAATTGTCTGCACTATCGTCTGACTATACTATCACCCACGACGTCTGGTCTGCACACCTCACACGATTGCTGGTGGCCCTGTTGCCAAATTCTGAGCGTGCAAAAATCTGATTACTACACGTAGTCTACATTGCAGTCTGTGGGAGAATGTATGAGAGCTGCATTTTTTAACCTATAACTGTCCTAAAATGGCTGCATTGCAACTGTACCAGATTACAGCTGCATGCCACTTCTTCTGTTCCGCATGTGTATGTTGCTCTCCGGCCACTTGTGCTGCGTACAGACACCATTCGAGCTTTTTTTCAGGATGCTCGTCGTATATGAACTTTCAGAAGCTGTTATTATCAGAGTGTTCCTGTTTTAATGTTTGGTTAGCTAAATCAGGTACCTATACAATGCAATTCTATAATTTCCTTGCGCTAAATTTCTAATACCTACAGCAATAATGGTATAACTGCATGTTGCCAGTTTCACAGTACTTCACTTGGATATACTGTACTGCAGCAGAAATTCCATTGATAATGTAAGGAAATATGACTCTTTCTTTTGTACAATTCAATTGTTTCACTTATATGCAAGAGTTAAGTTGTTTGATTTACAGAGACGAGAGAAGTAGCTTTACACTTCGAAAAATGAGTCTGCACTCATGGTTCTTCCAAGCAGAGGGTTTCAAACCTCAGTGGCAATATCAACATATAATACTGAGAATGTATAAGGAGACTGATAAATTACAAATTGTATTTCTTAATCAATCACTCTTCACTCATTTAGTCGTAACTTTAAAAATAATCAAGTATTTTATTTTAAACTTACTGCTTATGATAAAATTCCATAATCCTTCCCTAGCTTGTGAATCATAATAATTTTCCAAATTCACTATTTTGCAGTTTGAATTCAAATCATAGAGAATACAGGAATTAAGTCAATTTCGTAGAAGAAAATATTGGTACTTAACAAATCCATGCCTAGATCTGTATGTGTTTATTACAAGTATTTCCATTTGCAAAAACATCGATTTAGTTTAGTTTATAATTGTCAGGGAAAAATGTAAATTTTGTCCTGGAAAAGTCAGGGAATTTCATTTCTGCTTGTTTGTAGCCACCCTGCATATAGGGGGTGTGGGTTAAGGGCCCCAAGTCCTGGTTCTGTTCTGGTTCCCCACCGGGAATTGAACCCGGGTCTCTCGCATGGTAATCAGAAGCCCTAACGACTGAGCTACCACGGCTACAGGCCTCAGCAATGAGATATGATAAATAAAAATTCTGAATTTCAACAAGTAGAAATAAAGATTTCTGGTGATTTACCACTTTCAACTGTAGGTCCAGTCCTGATTAGCCTTTCTGTGCATAAAATGGACTTAACAACAACAACAAATGAAGTATGTATAGAAATATAAACATGTTCAATTGATGGCAGAGCGTATTTTCCATGTTTACAAAAAATTACTTAAAATTTTGTGTGAGGAAACATTTACCTATGTAACTAAATTATGTGAATGACAGAAAGCTGTAGCACTTGCTGTGTCAAATTTAAATATTTTCCGATGAAGTTGGCATCTTTGTTTCCACTGCCTCTTGAAATTCTGCTTTTGTTGCCAGACAAGTCAAAAAGCAGACTTATCCCTCATGGTTGGGGTTGACATGAACATTCCTTTGATAATTGATCGTGGGGGTCCCTCGTTTTATGTTGCTGTGAACCTGTTCTCCAAAGCCAAAAGAACGAAAACATCATTGTATCATAAGAACACTTGTGGAGTGTCACCTTGAGTGCTGCACCATGGGATGGGGAGGAATTTTTAAAATTTTCCTCCTTATCTCCCTTGGATTAATAATTGCTGGAAGAAGAACCAAAAGAGATGTAAGAACTCTGGACCCCTTGATTATTTGGAGAGGAAAGAAGAGAGAAGGTGGAGGCAGCAAGGTAGGTAAAGTTAGAGTGATTTGAACCCAGGACCTCTTGGGGAAGAGGGTGCCTGTTGGGAGGAATGAGGGGTCCTGGGTTCCATTTCCATCACAAGGCTCGTTCTTCCACACCCCCTCACTGAGGCCTCCCTGATGGATTTTCCAAGATGGGGGTTCAAGCAAGGAAAAGAAAGTGTAAACGTCACCCTCTGTACCCTCTCGAGAAAATGATCAATTCCTCCTGCCCCCAACAATTGGACTCTATGATGCCAGGTTTCAAATCCTCTGCCTTTTTTGAAAAAACTATACAGTGTGTTTTTCCGTCCCTTGTGGGCCTGTTGGCAGCCTGCTTGCTGTCCGACCAGACGGTAACTCCTGTCAAATTGTGTGTGATCTCCGCTATGGAAACCATTGGCTTCGAAATTACTTCAAGTTCTCAGAATTACATTTACAATTACATTCAAAATAAGCATGTACCTTGTCACAGGGATGTTGGAAATGTTGTCCTCATGCATCCACACATTTCTGGCATGTTTTTTTGGAAATTTCGTGGAGCTTTGGTAACCATAAGAAGACATGCTAAAAGGGCATTTAAGTTTCCTAACATATCTCGGCACCCAAGCGGCATCTGAAAATCATGGCTTTGTGCATAACTTGTGAATTTCGTAACCCCATTCTATTTCAGTAACTTTGCAATTTCATTCCAGTTGTATTTTTAAAGTGTTTACATGTTACAAGTGTTCTTGTGATTTTCTGTTGTTTTATAAAGTGTTTAGTGTTCCAAGTGTTATTTGTGTTTTGCTATAGTTCTAATAGTGGCAAATATGTACACATTACAACAAAATAAAGTCTATGCAACAAACCCACACACATTAGAAGAACTAAAGGAGAATATCAGTGAGAGAAACTGAAGCAATTTTAGAAGCTGAACTGTTGCATGTAAATGGATATTTTCTAAAAACATGCCAGAAATGTGTGGATGCATAAGGACAACAACATTTCCAACATCCCCTGTGACAATTAATGTGCTTATTTTGAATGTAATTGTAACTGTAATTCTGAGAACTTGAAGTCATTTCGAAGCCAACGGTTTCCGTAGAGGAGATATCGCATACAATTTGACGGGAGTTGCTGTCTGGTGGGATGCCAAGCGAGCCGCCGACAGGTGCACAAGGGACAGAAAAATGCACTGTATATGTATAATGGAAATGGGGTTAGAGAAGACAGACAAAGAGATAGCCCCTGTCTCTGAAATATAGAGCAGCCCTCTTCTCTCCCTTCCCCTTCACTCTCTGCAATTTGTAACCCTGGACCTCCTAACCACTCTGCCATGGAGGCCCCGGCCTGGGCATACATGCGATGAAGGGCTAGTAGGAGTGGGATTCAGAGTGGCAGTGATGGTTGAAGAAGAAGATATAGAAAGAGGAACCTCATCACCACCACCATCACCCCTCCACTGGGGCTTGAAAACATGGGAACTTTAGTGGTGGTTATTTTGGGGGACAGCGGAGAGTTCATGTATGAAGTGTGGGGCATGTGTTGTACTGTCCTGTGTTGGTGCGCATGTATTAAAGTATGAGCAAATGGTTATAATACATGAACTCATGAAATAGACATCATTCTCTTGCATTCCTTACAAGGATAGACTTGAAATAAATTTGGATGTAGTGTTTAGTGTGTACAAAAGAAACCTAATTTGAAGGAACATTTCATGAAAAAGTGACCCAGAAATTCACATACAAGGAGAGAAGAATGGAGTTTATGTTTAAGTAATTGATTTAAGGTAAGAGATTTAAGATGATTTTGTACTTGCATGCAGGTCTAACCTAAATATTGCATGTAAAGGGCTGCTACCTGAAATAGCTTATGTCCATTGCTTGCTATTGTTGTTTTAATGATGAGATTTAGATGTTAATGAAAAATTTTAAAAAAACTTGAATGAGAAAGAGCCCCACCCCCTGGTGGACAACTTCCTTTTATAAATTCAGACATTATTCTATGGAGAGATAGCCATGGTCTTGGACTCAGCATTTCACCACTGCTCACTAGCTTTTTGTTTAATCTTCTGAACCACCATTAGAACTCTTTGGCTCCCCAGAAATCAAAAGAAATTAGCCCCTTAACTACTCTTGGTAAATACAGCTCTCTGCAATTAAAATACCTATAAAACAAGGTGTCATATCACCCCTTTTTGTATTTATATTTTCTATTCTGTGTGCCATCTTTGAAATAACACTTGTGGACTAGCTTCATACATTAGCACACAATAGGAATAACATTATACTTGTGTATCAAATCATATCTAATATGTAATTAGTCATTCCAGCAGCAGAAAATTTACTCTCCTGGATTTCACAAGTCTGTGGATATGGGTCACATTGATTTAAAGCTACTCTGTTATCAACTAATCCCAACATTTGGATGACATTCCATGGATGTCTCTGTCATTGCTTTGCCCATTGTTTCAAGTGGTTTTACAGATTTTCAGTAGGATTCAGATGTCGAGATTTTGCTGCCCAGGAAGATGAGAGAGCATGCTCATGCTACCAGTTACTGATGTTTGATGCAGTACTTCAGGGCCAACATATAGTAGCCAACTTTGCATCAGTTCTTCATTCTAGAAAGAAACGTTGTTTTGATTTTTAAAAATGTTTCACATTCCATGAAGTTTGAAACCCTAAACCAGTAATACAATACAGAATTAAACAAAAATTGCAAGTAGAAATACGAATGTTGAAAAAAAAAAATTAGGATTCTTCATTCTAAAATTGAAAATAGGAAAATGTGGGTGCAGTTTGAAACACTGAGCAGGTTCTCCCCACCTGGAGAGAATTGTCATCACATTTAATGCAAAGAGGCAAATTTCTTACAATTTTAGGCGAAATTTCAGTAAAGATACCTTGCACAATACCGGACGATTCTGCAAAGTGACTGTTTTCCTTTATCTGTGGCAAAAAATGCTCCGGAACATGTTTGTTTTCACTGAGATCAGAGTGTTTTACAAAGTTTGATGTTAGTAATCTCATAGAGCACTTGGTTATACCCTGTTATACTTTTTCGTCAAGAACGAAACATCGTAGGTTCAAATCCCACCCTCTCCCATTTCTTTTCTTTCTCTTGTTATTTACCCACTACTAAGTGTCGTAATAATGTAATATAAGATTATAATAAATAACTAAGTATTTCTCGAGGAATGCTTCTGCTCAGCTTGCTTGATTTGTCTCTTGTGCAGTACTCATCACAAGTTCAGCAATACTCAGTGATTGGCAGGATTTTAGGCAACACCTTTTTATTTCATTCAGATAAGTTATGTTAACACACATTAAAAATGCATATGTCATAAATGTCTGCTCTTGAACAGTATGTTGTATTCAAGTGGTCCCTGGTTCAATACCCGGTGGAGGCAAATTGTAAAATGGTTCGAATTCCAGTTCAAACTGTAGGTCCCGTCCCTATTAGCCTATATGTGCATTAAGTGGACTTTAAACAACAATGCAAATATATACGTATATAAGCAGTATGTTCTGTGTTCTTTGTAATCTTCACTGCATACCAAAAAGTTAAGTCTGAATTTCCATGATGCAACCACAAATTTTATGCTATTCAGCATTTGAAACTTCCCACCTCAGAATTTACTTCACTTGTTTCTGCGCAATCCATGTTGCATCTTGCTTACTACGATTCAAAGTCTTTCAGAAATACAGGATGTAAATTATAAAAAAATGGATTTAAAAATTGTACTTACGTATGCGAGTATGTTGTTCTTACTGTAGAACGATGTTTCGGAGATTGACTATCTCCTTCTTCAGGTTCGTGTAAAAAAACTAGGTACTTAGCATAGTACCACGTCGAAATGTAATATAAGGATTGTGGATAAGGGTTGGTGTGGATACATTTAAAATATTATATCCTCGCTCTAGAGGTATATAAAAAGCTCGTCGTTCACTAAAAAAACTTGCACAATAAACCTATTCTCATGTAAAAATGTTAAAAATGGACAGTTGGGTAGGAATGGCCGAACCTGCAAGTTGTATAGTGATACATGCAGGTTTTTTAACATTTTTACATGAGAATAGGTTTATTGTGCAAGTTTTTTAGTGAACGACGAGCTTTTTATATACCTCTAGAGTGAGGATATAATATTTTAAATGTATCCACACCAACCCTTATCCACAATCCTTATATTACATTTCGACGCGGTACTATGCTAAGTACCTAGTTTTTTTTCTTGTTTTTTTTCTTTTACATGAACCTGAAGAAGGAGATAGTCAATATCCGAAACATCGTTCTACAGTAAGAACAACATACTCGCATACGTAAGTACAGTTTTTAAATCCTTTTTTTATATTCTGGAATTGTGAGTAATACGCGCCAAACCTACAAAATAGGATGTAAATTGCATAAATATCAATCAATTTCCCAGAAATGCAGACAGTCCTACTTGTCCAAAGCCGTTCATTTTCCTGCAAAAGTTTCTGCAAAGGAGTAGTTTTAAACCCACGACCTTCCATTCCACAAGCAAACACTATCTCCCTACACCACACTGTTCACGTCATTTTAAGCACTTCGTTCGAGGGGTGAAGACGAACACATTTCTGTAGTATTGTAGTGTGAAGTGATAAGTCTTACTGGGGGGATGTTTGCTCGAGCCTGTAAACTACCTGGGCACAGCTTGTAGGATTAAACATTATAGCCATTGAATAAGTTGGCAGCTTACGTAAATTTTCTGTCTTGCTGAGGGATTAATATATTGCCATATTTCCACTTTATAATAGAGAAAAATCAGGTTCATTTTTCGAAAATGACTTTAAGACCAATGACGTTTTCCACTACGAAAATAGGTTTTGCATAGTTTGTAGTTCGTTAATATGCACTTGTAAGATTTTCCATTGCTTTAGTTTCACACATATTTTATATTCCAGAAGTTGAAAGTTTAAGAAGGTGCAGGAATTGCGGAACAACATATGTTCGATGGTAGGAAGAAATCATGTGCCATGTGGAATGCACAGAATTAAGTTACGTAGAGCTAATGTGGTGGTTGTTTTCAATATTGTGAAAGTTGAATATCCCTTTCCTCTCTCTTTCTACAGTCTTTGGGAAGACTGAAGTTCCTTGGCACCTGGGGTGTGGTTCAACTGCATGCTTTTTGCTTTCAAAATCCTACTTTCAACAAACAAGAAAATATTTCGTGACTAAACGATTGTTTGTTCAAAACACGGCATTTACACACCATTTACAAAATGTGACAAAACACCAATATAAATGTTCACCATTCTTCTTTTTCAGCGTTTATCAATTTTAGCTGAATAAGTTTAGACTTAAAAATAGTAATGAGCAAATTATAGACATAACATCATGTGTGCATTGGCTTCTTCAAACTGGCAGCTAATGTGAGCTATTTGGAGAAGAGGTAGTGTGGTTGATTCTGATGAGGGTGGTCATGTTTTCAATTCTCCATCAACATGTTCTACTCTTTGTACATATGACATGTACCTTGGACGGAAATCAATTCTAGGGGAGCAAGGGGGTCAAACATGAGGTAAAACAAAGCAATACTAGTAGAATCTAAGAGTAGCAGGACAAAAGGATACTCAAGATAAAATTAGTTTTCACGTCTTCCTTGCATTATTTCTTCCAGACGGCCAAGAGCTCCTGCAGGGTGGTCAAAAGGAATTTGCCCCCCTTGATATCATATTTTATAAAAATAAAAATACATTCTGGAAAATTTTCTTGTTTTCAAGCCGATTAAAGTTCAAATCAACCGCGGGGGAAGAGGGTGTGGTGGTGCAACCACAGGGGGCATAGAGCATTGCATTTCAGAAGTATCATGTTGGCCATAAAGCTTATCCACCTTGCTGGTAAATTAACGTTGGTCTCTGTATTTTTGAATACATGTAACAAACTTTTTATACATATGCAACATGGAGCGACGTAAAAAATAAGAAAATACATATGCAACATGTTAACACTAAATTGTGTAGGTATTCAAAGTTTATTTAATATACAGCGTGTCCACAATGAGACTCCAACATTTTGAAAGTCTATAACTTTTTCATTTCAGATTGTACAGTTGTGATTCCGGAAGAAGTAGAAACAGAAACTCAAAACGTTTATGTGGTAACGTTTTAGTGCGCGCAATAGCCGTAGTGGCGCTGCAACAATCGATTGTTTGAAAATGGAGATTCCAAACGAGCATGCACAGGTTGTGTGGTGGTATGAGGAAACAAAATCAGTTATTCAAGTGCAACGAAACTTTCATCGTGTGTACAATAAGGATCCTCCGACATTCAAGTCTATAAAGAAGTGGTGTGATCAGTTTTTGGCGACCGGCAAAGTTTTGAAAGGACACGGTGGTGGTAAACCCAGAATCCAGGAACACGTTGTAGAAAATGTGCGGAGGTCATTCGAAAGGAGTCCACAGAAGTCAGTAAGACAAGCAGCGAGAGAACTTGGTATGAAATGGTCGACAGTTCACAAAGTTCTTCACTGCTTGTCTTACTGACTTCTGTGGACTCCTTTCGAATGACCTCCGCACATTTTCTACAACCTGTTCCTGGATTCTGGGTTTACCACCACCGTGTCCTTTCAAAACTTTGCCTGTCGCCAAAAACTGATCACACCACTTCTTTATAGTCTTGAATGTCGGAGGATCCTTATTGTACACACGACGAAAGTTTCGTTGCACTTGAATAACTGATTTTGTTTCCGCATACCACCATACAACCTGTGCATGCTCGTTTGGAATCTCCATTTTCAAACAATCGATTGTTGCAGCGCCACTACGGCTATTGCGTGCACTAAAACGTTACCACATAAACTTCTTGAGTTTCTGTTTCTGCTTCTTCTGGAATCACAACTGTACAATCTGAAATGAAAAAGTTATAGACTTTCAAAATTTTGGAGTCTCATTGTGGACACGCTGTGTGTGTGTGTGTGTGTGTGTGTGTGTGTGTGTGTGTTTGTGTGTGTGTGTGTGTGTGTATATATATATATATATAATTTAAATGCATTACATAATCAATTCATCCGCTTCATAAAAACCAACAGCACAAATTATATAAATCTCTCAAATGTGTGCACTCCTTTTCATCCAAACAATTGTTCATGCATTTAAGACCAAACGGCTTACCAGTAACAGTCTGAAGTGCATAGTTGGTCTTACTTTTCTCTCTGGTAATTTACAATGCATTACAGGAAAGAATGATATTGCTCACTTTGCTCGCAAGAAAATGTTTAGTTCCAAATTATTGCAAACTGAACACAATATCAGTTTAATAGGGTGTCGCATTCTCTCTTTTATAACGTTTTAATTTAGATTGTTCACCGCCCTCTAGCTATGGCTCTGAACTTTTACGAATTTACGAAAACAAATTTAAGAAATATATTTTTATTTGCATAAAATTTGAAATTGAGAATGGCAAATGTGTGCACTCCTTTTCATCCAAACAATTGTTCATGCATTTAAGACCAAACTGCTTACCAGTAACAGTCTGAAGTGCATAGTTGGTCTTACTTTTCTCTCTGGTAATTTACAATGCATTACAGGAAAGAATGATATTGCTCACTTTGCTCGCAAGAAAATGTTTAGTTCCAAATTATTGCAAACTGAACACAATATCAGTTTAATAGGGCGTCGCATTCTCTCTTTTATAACGTTTTAATTTAGATTGTTCACCGCCCTCTAGCTATGGCTCTGAACTTTTACGAATTTACGAAAACAAATTTAAGAAATATATTTTTATTTGCATAAAATTTGAAATTGAGAATGGCAATTGCGCCTCTGTTCCTCCCTTGCAGGTGCGCCCCTGGCTGTCTGGAAGAAAAAAGAAATACATGAAAACTAATTCCATCTTGAGTATCATTTTGTCCTGCTACTCTTATATTCTGCTAGCCCTGCTTTTTTTTTTACTTCAATTTTTCCCCCCTCGCCCCTCATAGAACTGATTTCCGACAAAGGTTGGGGGGAGGTAATGCCCCCCTGTGATTTCACCACTGGCTACCTTCCATCTGCCCCAGATGCTGCGGTGTCAGGACAAAATGCGAAGTGCACGAAGGCCTCTTCTGCCATATTATCCCCATCAAGAATCTGTAACATTTCTTCGCGAACTTTGGGCTCCTGGGCAAAGTCTGAAATGGTACTTTACTAAAAATGTTACGTGGAACACATAGAACGTTCTAACAGGTAAACATCCCGTCATGATACAACTTGCACCAAATAATTTCCCGAGCATGCCTTGATGATATCTTGAAGGCAAAAATAGGAACAACAAGTAGGAGGACAATAAAACTGTTTAACAACAATGCCAAAAAAATAACTTGCTGAGCCGTATGCAAATATGGAAAAAACACAAACAGGCTACTTAAAACAAAAGCAGCAACAATTCTTAACAATACTGACGAAAGAAAAGACAATGGCCTCTGATCTTTATAGAGACTGCCGACAGTACAGGGAAATATACGCAGCTTCTCTTTCAATGCTTGGCTGTTGTATAAAATAACAGCGGTCTCAGTACAATACCAAAATTCGGGTGCTCAATGCGACTACGATATATGACACTGTAAGAGTTCATTTTCAACATAGGTTTTGAATAGGGGGTGCAGAAGAAAATTAGGGGGCATGCAAGCACCCCTTCATACCCCCCTGGCGCCACCCCTGCAAAGACTGGACACTCCGATGTGTCATGTTCGTAATGTTATTTTTAAGTATTCGGCATATTCTTGTTGATTGTACCAATTTTGCTTTTAGACTTTTCTTCTTCCCAGCTGTTTCTCATTCTTGTTGGGCGATGACAATAGTGTTCTATCAAATGTTTTTAGATATTTGCAAAGAACTGGTCTCTTCCACCATCGAGGAAGCTTTTAAATGTTGTGTTGGGTTGCCAGCATTCAGGCAGCCAAATGAGCTGCTTTGATTGACTGTAGCGCAGAAACGACACACCAACGAGAAAAACGTTACTGAGAAAAGTTGTATGTTTTGATGTCATCTGTACATTTCTGTGGTCCATGGGTGCCATTAAAATGACACCCTGTATATGATTACATCACCGCAACAAGTTAAATGTTGAAGCTGTATTTGAAATCACTCAACTTTCCGTGGCATGCTCTCCAGATTCTCAATAAAGAAGAAATTAGACATGCATTACATGCAGTGGCGTAGCGTGATTCTATGAAAGGTGTAAGGCTTCCTTAGATAAACCTGATCTGAATATTGGATAAAGAAAACCCAAAGATATTTTAACTAAATAGAATCTATTTGAATGTAAGTCATGCATGGGCATACTCGATTTCAAACACAAAATGTACACACTCTATGTTAACAATAATAGCATATGTATGTATTACTTAATGAAAATTCTCATTTATACTGTAACTCGATCCGACGATCCTTTAGTCTGAACACCTCCATCACGTCGTCGTAGAATCGGGAGTTTCTGGTCAGTGTCTTTGGCAGCTCCTTTTCAATGGATATCAGTCCCAAGTCAGATTTCCTTGCCTAAGTCTGTGTGCTGCGTTGAAATGTATGAATCCTCTTCAGTGCAGAAAACTTCTTTTCCACCGACGAGCTTGAGGCAGGAACAGTGAGGAAGAATTCTGTTAGTTTGTACACTTGTTCAACAGCTTCATTCAAATGGATAGTACGCAAGTACTCATGAAGTTCAAACACACTCTTTACTCGATATTCGGCTTCAGAATAAATTACCTGTAGCTCAACTTTCAACTGGTAGCAATTGACAAATTTCGCATAGAGCTTAGTTAAGCACACATGTCATTTGAGGGAAATGCTTAGGATACAATTTGCAAATGCGATGCATTCGAGAATATTACTCATTATCATGGTTATGATATTTGCGCACATTTTGAAAAGCATATCAAGCAACTTAGTCAAAGAAAAAGGTAAAACAAATCTGTAAATCATAATGCTAAGTATTACGCGTAGCTATGCTTTTAACATTACGGGCAAGTGGGATGCAGGCGCCTAACTTTGCGGGCGCTGCCAGATCTAGGATTGCCAGACATTCCTCCTCGCTGCTTCTAATGAAGGTAATATCCAATATTAAACCATCTCTTTGTGAACTTAATAGTTAGTTTACACATTTAAAATGACACCCGTTTTGTTAGCTACACCTCCCGTCAAGCATTGTTGAAACAACACGGGAGTCGATTTTCTTGTTTCTCTTCCGACCGTGGCAAACAGACGCAGCGGGGACAGAAATCTCGCCAGTTAGTAATGCGCATTACAGTGCGTGAGAATCGGGGTGCCCTGTCATTGGTTGAGAAGATACTACATAAGCAAACACACCCGCCATGGGCGAGTCCAAATCATTTCTTCCATTCACTCGCACGTAAGTCCTCTCAAGAAGCCTTACAGAGAAACAACTCGAATCAAAACAAGTCCTCAATTGTTTCGATAAAAGTTCTACTTGAAGTCTGATGTGTGTTCAAGCGATAAATATGGGAATGAAATACTTTTTCTTCAATAATTTCAACTTGTAAGGTGGACTTACAAGCCTTACATGGGCACTACGCCGCTGATTACATGGTGCACACCCACAGGCAAATATCATCGTTTTGACAAAGTAACGTGTTCCTAGCAGTTCATCTCCATTGCAGCTGCAGGTGACTGTTGCACTTAACAACAAATATAGGCACCAAGCTTTCAAATCACCATGAAGTGAGCAGACCTAAAGTTCCACTTTCCTTACAATATCATTTTGCAAACTTGTCACACTTGCCAGGAGGAACATCAGGTTGTTTTGATCAAAAAACAAAATGTGTGTTTCAATGTAACAAAAACTGTCAAGCAAATATGTTTGCTAAGAGAACTGGAAAAATTTGATTATGAAAACAGTTGCATTGTAAATGTAATGAAACTTCATTTAAATGCAACAGAGATGGCCACCATGGCAGAGTGGTTAGCACACGCAGGGTTCAAATCCCGACCTGGGCATGGATGTTCATGAGTGCCCACCCATTCATCACCTTCATCATATCACTCATCCCCATCTTCGCAATTAGCCAAAAGTGGCACAAAAGTGAAGTAAAATAAAGTAAATCAATCAAATGTAACCCATTCTCTCCAACAAAATATATTTTGCATGTACAACTATTCCTTTTTCTGTGTGGCACGAAAATAATGCTTGAACTAGCAAAAAAGTTATCAAGAAAAGTTGTGTGTCTTGATGTCCTCTACATGCTGCCAAATTTCATTGGTGGTTCATTAGAACTTTGTGATGATGGGGTAGGGGAATACTAATAACCATTCACATAGTGTAACTAATAAATACAATAATTCTAATTACATGCTGATTTACTAAAAAGTAAATATGTATTTCTTAATTTTGTTTATGCAACTTTAAAACCAAAAGTAAAGTGTGACTATACAAGACTGATGCATGAATATTTGATATTTACTCTCGGGAAGTAACTAAAATTATGTACACTGGCATACACTTTTGCACATGTGCATTCCCACACAGACTGACTTGCTGTTCAACAGCAAGTTGCAGTGTTCCCACTA
The DNA here is from genome assembly GCF_977018435.1 of Lepisma saccharinum. NCBI lineage: Eukaryota > Metazoa > Arthropoda > Insecta > Zygentoma > Lepismatidae > Lepisma > Lepisma saccharinum. The sequence continues at coordinate 74,238,494 of NC_139230.1, read as the reverse complement.
TTTTAATCAATGCAAATTCCCTGACTTTAAATGAATCTCCAGACACACTATAATGCTTTAGTATGCTCAACTTCACCATGTTGAAAGCCACAGTTAATGTCATTCAAGATTACTTTACATTCCATAGATTAAGCTATTTTACTGTAACATAGTAAGGGTAATTAAAAGCCTAAAACACACCCAAGCACTAATGTAAAATACAGTACAATATTGTGCATAAAGAAATTAAAATAAACTTCAAAAGTAAATGACTAATTGTCACGTTTCAATGTACCTGCAGGTATAGATATTTCTTCTATTGTTTAGATGTTTAAGAAAGTCATTTACTCTTTTATAATAATTATTTTACAAAGCATTTGTTGAGAACGACAAAATCATTGTCAAAACCTTATCACATTGGTTGTCAATATTGCAGTTCACCCACCACTTATCTTATTTTTCTCTCAATTTCACCATACTGAGATTGAATAGCATTGATGAACACAATATCAACAACCTCTTCTGAAAGACACAACAATCCAACTCTATCCAAACTTTTGAAACTTCAATGACAAATAATTTGGAAGATATTACATAACCTTGTCCGAAACTAGAATGTTGCTATTGTCATCACACATCATTTGCTTTCCTGCAAAGTAAGAACATCAAAATAGGAAGATCTTTCTTGGCTTCCACAATATCTACAGCACAAATTTGCAAGCTATGAAAACAGCCAAGTATGTAATTGGCAGGTTAAATTCACAGGTGTCATGTTCATTCATTTGGTTAATTCTGCTGGCAAGAAAATGTTTTTTATTCAGCCTCAAAAATATCTTGGAGAGATACACTGTACTGGGCACAAGCCAACTGTCACTATTGGCCAAATCTTGCCTCAAGAGCGTTAAATTGAAATTTTGTCTGGCAAAATGTATAGCATTCCTAACTCTTCTGTATGATATCTAGTCATTTCAAATAGGTCACATGTGGTTATTTCCAGGGTAGTGGAAGTTTTGCTGATGATTTTTCCTGATGAAGCATTCAAACTCTCACATTTATCCAACCAATCAAGGAATTTATGTAGGTATAGGAGTCTCTGATCTGAGGGTTTGTTTGTCCAAGTATGCTGTAAAATATTTCTGAACCCTCTGGCTGGTACACATGCTCTTCTAACATTTATTGTACAAGAGGAAATAAACTACATGGGCAATGTGTTATTCAGGAAAAAAAAAAAGTGACAGTTTCACTAACATGACTGGGCATGTGGTGCATTCATTGCACCAAGAATGTATTTGAAAGTAAACATATTCCTACTATGTAGACAAATGGAGATGTAACAAAGATGCCTTCAACACATGAGACCAGACTGAAAAGTGATCAAACTAATAATAGACACATAAAAAAAGTGCCTCCACTGGGTATCAAACCCAGAACTCATTGATTACAAGGTGACTAACTTACCAGTATGCCACCAGTCAAGAATGTTATTAGAGTTCAGAATGATGTAACTTAAATGTCCAGCACTTGGTACTGCCCTCTGATTAGACCAATGTTGCCAGTACATCTCGTATTTTTTTTAGAAAAAACTACATTTTTATGAATATGCCAGAATTAACCCCATAAATTGTCTGTAATTCATAAAATACATTAAAAAATATTGTTCTTTAATCAGTTCGATAAGTACCTCACTTATATCAATACACATAAAAGTTTTTTGCAAGCAACTGCAAAGTTGTCATTTACCAATGTTTGTTTTTATGTACTTTTTACAAAAACATTTATAAACCTGAATAACATTTTCCATATACTAACGTTCATGTAGAGCATGATTCCCTTGCTTAATGTTTTTTAAATAATATCTATATCCTGTACCAGCTAACTGTAGACCAGGCAAACGAGAACAAGTCTCTGCGCAAGTAGTGATGTGAGATGACTCCACCAATGAACAGTGAGAGAAACGGGATTGCATAATGGGCGACTGGAATTTCCTGATTTCCCTGCTTCACTCTGTAAGCGTCGCAAACTCTTGAAAGCAACAATACCGTATGCACATGGCAAACAGACAGTATTTTTGTCTCCAGGTCCATACGCTTGGTTTAAGAATTTCTTAGGGAAATATTAGGGATAAAACAGCAAGCGCAAATTTTTGTAAGCAATACATTTAGCGTACAGACTAAGGTCTGGACCGTATGTCTGTACATGTACAGTCAGGACTGTACGGTTGGCAACGCTGCACTTTCACCACTCGATTTCCCTCCTCTGCGCAGTCCTGCTCCACAGTTAGCTGGGACAGGGCATAGATAGAAAAAGTTAATACCCAGTGTAACTTTCATATGTCTATAATTTTTGGTACAAAAATTACAAACGTTCAAAGTCTCGGTTGGGTGGCTTTTTGACACCCTGTAAAACATATGTATAATGGATAGCCAGGGAAAATAGATGTAATTGCACCTGGATGGATCTGAGGCCTTCCCGAATCAACTCTGAGGATTTTTCATCCACATGCGCAGTCTCCCATTCAATATCTCTACCCTTGAAGTGTGATTGTAACAAGTGAAAACAAAAGAGAAACAATGCCACCATACCCGAGATCATCAAGATAAGGTGCGGGCTTTAGAATAAAAAAATATTAAATACTTGCTTTATACCGTATTCTCGCGTCTATTAGCCACACCCCCTTTTTTGGCCTTACATTTCAGGAAAATAAAATTTCTCGTGTATAAGCCGCACAATTGACTTTTTTTTTTTTTTTTGCATAGGTAGCCAATTTCAAGTAAGTATTTTAAAAGTATTTTAACCTTTATTTTAGTGCAATGATCTACATATTAATACCATATCATTCAGTTTGAGTCCTCAAAGCCCTTATTCACTGTCGTTGCTGCTACTCGTTGAAATATTTTCTGCACAAGAGGTATTGTCATCTTCATCACTAGCATCATCATCCCTCATCATTTCATCCTAGGTACCATCTAGGGCATTGGATATGCCGCACTTGAGAAAACCCTTCACAATTGTCTCAGATTTTACACTTTCCCATGCTGCCAGAATCCATTCACACACTTGCTTGACAGTCGGACATTTGATCTTTCCTGTAGCTGTAAGCTTGTGGTTTCCTGCACTAATCCAGTCATTATACAGATGCCGGAACGCAGCTTTAAACGAGCGAATTACACAAACTTCTAGGGGCTGCAGTACAGACGTTAGACCCCCAGGAATCACAGCTACATCCGTTTTCAACTATTGTAATTTTGTCTGTATTCTGTCTGTTAGGTGACCACGAAAGCTGTCCCACACCAGCAAACTCTTTTGCTTCAGCAATGCACCAGACCTTCTATTACACACTTTGTCTATCCAGTCCAATACCAGTTCTTCTTCCATCCATCCTTTCTGCTGGGTACGTATGATAATACCCGGCGGAAATGCCTCCTTTGGCACATTCTTACGCTTCAGCACAACATACGGTGGCAGTTTCCTTCCATTCGCGAGAACACCCAACATTACAGTGCATCGTTGTTTCTCTCCACCCATGGTCTTGATCGATACAGTGTGTGAGCCTCTCGGTGCAACTGTGCTGGACATAGGCATGTCCCAGTAAATAGGTGTATCATCCGCGTTGCCAATCTGAGACAAGCTATAATCATTGGACTTTCACATTCGAATCACGTATTTGTGAAATTTAACAATTTTCTGATCAAAGTCTGCAGGGAAATGTTGCGCAATTGTTGTTCTACTACAAAGCGATAAACTATTCCTACCCATAAAATGTGAACACCATCCCACACTAGCTCGGAAAGCTTGACGACTGATGTCTAACTTTGAAGCTACTTCACGAGCTTGAAAACTGATCACGTCTATGGTTACAGCATAGCCAGCACTTCTTCTCTCATTTACAAAGGCCAAAACTTCTTCTTCTACCTGTGGAAATTTGGCTCCTTTCCACGAAATGTCTTTTTCTTGCCACTTGTTGCAGCAAGTTGTTCCTTCTGATTTCTCCATCAACGAATGTTAGACTCGTCCACATATTAATATTGCGCTGCAGATCTGTTGCAGTTTCCTTCAGCATAATGTATTGCTTGAAGTTTAAAATGAGCATCGTAGCTGATTCTTCTGCCAGACATCCTCCCTTTGATAGTACCAACCTTGACCTCAGGCCCACAACCTTCTTTAACAACTTCACTTTACTGAATGGTTTGCAGATCAATATGACAGTAAGGATGATTCATGTTCAAAGATAAGATATTATCATATTGTTGCAAAAAAAGAAGTTTAAAGATATCATATTGTTGCAAAGCCTGCTACAGATGCATTGTTGTTGGATTTTCTGTTAATGAATCCATTATGTGATAAATATAACAAATCAACGTACGTATTTTATTATCCTAGTAGTAGCTGCACTTTCTTTCATTCGCGTGTATAAGCCGAAAATGTTTTCTCATTCTTGTGTATAAGCCACAAATGCTTTTCTTATCATTCGCGTGCATAAGCCGCACACCATTTTTTGGTCCACTTTTCGGGGTAAAAAAAGTGTGGCTTATAGACGTGAGAATACGGTATAAACAGAACTTACATTACAAGAGAATGCAAATCCTGCAGGCTATATTTTTAAATATACCAAAAGAGGTCTGAGCTCTGTGTTTACTGTGAAAATCATTAGCCAAAAATGCTTCTAAAGTATTTTTTGTCAATTATCCCAGGAATTGGCAGTAGAAAGACCATAGTTTGGTATGACATTCATTCTCTGTAGCATAAAAAAGAACAAATTTGGAAAAAACTACTTTATTAACAATGTACATCTCTTTAATTACTGAACGTGTCCTTAGGTGAACATGTAATAATTTTGGTGAAGTGAAAATAATTTTCTTTTCTGTAGGTCACCTGACATTAGCAAGTCTCAAAAGTAGAGTGAATGTTATTTATTTATTTGAAACAATACTTTTTCCAAAACATTGTAAGGATTAGACTATGTTTAGTACACACACAAAAAATATTCAGACTCCAAAAATGTTAGGTTGAACAGGTTGGCAACATTATTTGTTTCCAATAAACACACATAACATGGCACTGATAAGAGAGGATATTTCCGTGGTGGTTGTGGCTAAATCTGAGGTAACTATGCATGAATGACAGATTATCTTTTCCTGGAACTTACCATAAACAAACAAAAACTACTGTTCCATCCCCTCGGAATGTGCTTCGTAAATTGTGAGGACAAACTGGCTAAACTGACTCCAATGTACTCGCACGTACTGTTACTGGGTGATATGAACTTTAATTTGGAAACAGACAACCTGAAGTTAATAAATTTCATGCCTCTATCTCTTCTTACAATCTAAATATATTGAAGATCAATCCTACCTTCCACATGGCTATGTCACATTCTTGGCTAGATGTTATTCTAAAAGGGGACTACTCTCGGATCATTAAATATGGACAAAATAGCACCTGTGGTCTCTCATTTGACGACGTTATTTATATTGCCTACTCGTTGAATGCTCCAAAATTCAAACCAAACATAATTAAGTATTGTGATTTAAATAAAATTAACCTTCCTGCTCTGATCAAAGATGCTTTAAGAATCCCCTGGAATACAGTTCACACTTTCACTAATATTAATGGCAAGCTTAATGAACTAAATAGCCTAATCTTACACCTTTTTGACAACATGCTCCATTAAAGAAAAATAGCGTCAGGCGACCAGCCTCCCCCTCGATGACCGACAGCATTCTCACACTTATGGCGGAGCGTGATTCAGCTCACTGCAAGTTCAAAGCTGACAGGAGCCTCAATTCTTCTGATACATCTGCTAGTTTTAATAACTAGCGTGTGCTCAGAAATCATTGCAATCAGGCTCTGCGTAATGCAAAGAAGAGGTTCTCATATGAACTATTTAATTTGTGAGGCAACCCATGAATACTGTAGAAAAATTTCAGAAACTTAACGCTAGGAGGTAACGTAGTAACATAGACCCTACTCTCGTTTCCTCTCTTGATGCAAAAATGCACACTTCTCTCTTTCTAAATCGATGAAAAACAACACAACAAATGATACTATTAGAGATGAGCTCTATTAGAGCTATCTCACACCATAAACTCAAATGTCAAAGTTTCATTCCACCCCAATCAACAAGTTTCAAGCAACAACTACAATTGGTAGGATCAAATCAGGTTCTGAAGGAGCCTGCAATCTTCCATTAGGGTTAATAAACCTGACTGTACCTCATATACTGCCATACATCACAAACAGTTTTAACCTTTCTCTGCCCTCTGGTATTTTTCCCATTGGGTGGAAAATTGCATATGTTCTACCTCTTGCCAAAACTGATCCTGTCACGTGCATTGACAATTTACGATCTATCAGTATTCTCCCCATGCTATCAAAAGCCTTATAATATATTGCTCACAATCAAATCAGCTGACATACAAAGGAAGTTCTAGTTTCTTTTCAGTCGAGATTTAGACCTAATCACAGCACTAGAACGACCATGACTCTCATAACCGATGATGTCAGACAAGTGATATACTGCAGACAGATGACAGTTTTAGTTCTATTACACTATACAAAGTCTATTCAGTCACTCGACCTTGATATACTCACTGCCAAACTTAAATTTGGTTTTTTAACTTCACTGGGTCAAATCATTTTTAACTGAGCGTAAACAAAGGGTGGGTTATGATGGACAATATTCTGCATTGTCCGAGATCCCTTGTGGCGTACAACAAAGAAGTGTACATTGGTCCTTTATTATTCTCCTTATATATAAAAATTATCTTCCAACTATCATGCCAGGGGTCTTGGGTTCAAATGCTGGCTGGGACATGAGTTTGTGAGTGTCCATTCATCAATTTCATCCCATCATCACTCATGCCCATCTTTGCGATTAGCCAAAAGTGACAGAAAAGCGAAGTAAAATAAGCCACATCAGTCAATCAATCAAGCCTTCCAACAATCCTAAAACACTGCAATTACTATCTGTATGTCAATGACCTCCACTTATATATTCCACACCCCCCGTAACGTTAAATGATGGAATTTCCAATGATATAGAGTGGAATGTTAATGGGTCGCAAAGCAATGGAATGTATGTCAATCCTAATAAATCACAAGCTATTATGATTGCCTGATAAACTGAAACTTGATTTTGATTTGTTTTTTTTTTATTTAACGTCGCTTTTTCTGCCACTTTTGGCTAATTGTACCAATCAGGATGAGTGATGATATGATGAAAGTGATGAAGAGACACTCAAAAATAATATCCATGACCAGGCTGAGATTCGAACCTGGGAACCCTGGCTGGGATAACCAAGATAAACTGAAGCGTTTCATAGATCTTAACATTCAACCTTCCATTCTTGTAGATTCACTAATATTAAATTTTAAAAAAACTTTTAAAGATCTGGGAACTACATTAGATGGAAATTTTTCATGGTCGAGTCACACATGCAGGAAAGCCTATGCATCTCTGTATTCTATAAGACAGATGGGTAAGCTTCTCCCCATCTCTATCAATTCCAACCTATATCAATCCCTCCTTTTATGTCATTTAGACTATTGTTACATAGCTTATTCCAACGTCACAAAGTGTTCAGAATGCCTGTGTATGATACATTTTTAATTTAAAATATTGGGACCACCTATTGCTTAACTTTCTTGGGGTGGCTACGGATGCAAGAAAGACAAACACTGCACACACTGGTCTTACTTCACAAAATTCTCAACCTCAAGTCACCTTCCTATCTCCATTCATGTTTCCAATTTCTTCACGAATTTCATGATCGGAACACCAGATCATGCAGCTCCTCATTCTCCTTATCTCCATCCACAGATCGAACTATTTCTCCAACTCTTTCTCCATATCGGCTGTAAGGCTGTGGAACCAACTGCCAGAGTAAGCTCAGTCGCTGCTTTCAGATGTGCCCACAACTATCATCAGAAAAATAGTTAGAACTTTCCCTGTCAAGCAGACTGAAAGGCGTATATGTGTGTATCCATTCTTAAAATATCTTGTAGTTATTTGAATACTATTTTAGATTTCTCATTCTGTATTTTGTATATTGTATTCAGCATGATATAAATTGAATGTGTGTCTGTGTGTGTGTGGACACATTAAAAACGAGTGTATGTATTTGTGTTTAATGTATTAACTTATAATTTCATGTACGTACATGGTTGAGTGAATCCTTAACTCCACCATTTAAAATAAGACATTAATAAATAAAGTAAATAAATACAGTAGTAAAAATTTCTAATTCATTTTGCTTAGGAATACCAACAAATTTGGTAAAACACTAGTAACAATTACTATGGAAGTGGATGCAATTATCGAATATGGATGGATGGTATAAACCACCATTAAATCTGTCAACCGTGTGCTCAGTGCAGTACATTAAGTAATAATTGACATGATGCATTATAGCGGTTTCTCTGCAAGTTGTAAACAGAAGAATCATAATTTATTTGTTTCTGATGATCTAATTTGAGTACATTGAAACTTGTGTGTCTGTAATATTCACATGTGAGTATCCTGTTTTTTTATTGAATAAAGCTATTAAAATTAATTCCTGAGGTAAGATAAACTTCTGTGTGTTCTACAAACCGATCAGTATATTAGGACATATGCACAATATGAATATGAAAAATACAGACACTTACATAGCCCATGTCAAGTATTGCATGGCCTCTCCGGTGGTGCAGTGTAGCATTGTATCACTGTAATCAAAGGGTCCTGGGTTCGATTCCAGGTGGAGGAAAAATGTTGTTTCGGATCCCACTTTAAACTAAAGGTCCAGTCCTGATTAGCCTTACTGTGCATACAGTGGACTTAAAACACAAATTTAATCAATCAATCAAGTACTGCACAGAGTGCTTGGTGTGACATGTATCATGAGTAAAACATAATGCTCAGTCATTTTGAAAATCCATAGTTTATTCAATGTGACTAACGTTGAATTTCTCATATTCCTGTGAGATTTTCCTTTAGGCATGGATCGCTGGCTTCAAACAGGTACTTTGAAGAAAAAAAGAGAGGACAAACCAGCAGCTCACACCATTACTTTGCCAGATGAGCCAACAACAAAAAAAGATGATAACCAAACAATGCACTCCAGTGTTTGTTTGTAAGAAGAGGTTTCTGCTAAACAAACCATTTCTGAATCTGCGAAACCACCTCAATCATTGTTTGCAAAGCATGACAAAAGCGGGGCAGTGTGGGAAAGACCTTGCAATAAAAAATAAAAAAAAAAATACGAAGAAAGTTACTATGGGATTCATAGAAACAAATGATTGTCCACCTCTCTGTGCGATTTGTGGAAACGTTTGACCAACAGTTCCATGTTTCCTGCTAAACTGCAGTGTCATTTCGAGGGAAACCATTCCGAGTTGAAAGATAAACCACCTGACTTTTTCAAGAGCAAGTGCAATGAAACTGTCACAGTTTTTGATGCAAACACCAAAGTGTCTTCTTTTAAGAGGAAACTTATGTATTGGTTGGAGTGCATGTATAAACAAAAGTGGAGGGGTTCGAATCTATTATTCCAGGCATGGATGTGTACACAATGAAGAAAATCTGAAAAATAAACGTACCACAATAAATCCAAGACAGGAGGATGTTATGTTTACGGCCCAGAGCTCGGCCAACGGAGAAGGACAATCAAGTTCCTTATTCATTGGTTTTCGATCACAAGCCAGTGTAAGTAATGATTATTCAAATGAAAAGAAATCAGAACACTTTAACATGTTAGGAGAAAGCATTTAATACCTCACCACAATGGCTCGCGTCCTATAAACCCATTACAAAATACAAGGTAACCAAAAAAGTTCTTCCCATATTTGACATCCCATTAATCATGCGCTCGCAGAGAGGAAACTAAATGACGCACATGCATGCCAAGCAATCGGGAGTTAGTCTGACCATCGACTGTCAGTAATACAGGCACGTTGCGCACACACAGCAGTCATAGCTCCTCCAGTGTCGAAGAGAAATGGAGGTATCGAAGCAGCTTGTTCATGTGTGTTTAGTGTATGACTTTAAAGTGGGCCTGTCAGCTGCTGCATCACGTCGCCACATTTGCCAGGCATTTGGGGAGAATGCCGTGAACAAACACACTGCCAGGCATTGGTTCCAGAAATTCCGTTCGGGAGATGTGAGCCTTTCAGATGAACCTCGCAGTGGACGACCACATGTGTTGGATGACGAGGCCCTGAAAGCAGCCATCGAGGAGGACAGTGGTCTAACGTGTGATGAACTTGCAGAAAGGTTCCATGTTTCTGCTGAAAAAGTCAAGACTGGACCTGCATGGGATAGGGAAGTCATACAAGTTAAGTGGGTACCCCACACATTGTTGGCAGCCAACAAGGAACAACGAGTGACAGCCTGTTTGTTCTTGATCACTCGGCACTTGAACACACCCATATTTGATCCCTTGCTCACTGGTGATGAAAAGTGGGTCCTCTATGACACTCCCATGCGTACCAGACATTGGTTGTCGCCACGTGACCCTGTTCCTCACACCTCAAGACCACCTCTGCACCCACAAAAGTTATGCTCTCTGTATGGTGGAACTGTCGGGATGTGGTTCATTACGAGCTACTTCCACCTGGTCAGACCATCACTGCTGACATCTACTCTCAGCAGTTGCAAAGGGTGCACCGTGCATTGCCGCAGAAGGAGCCAGCATTGGTGAATCACAAGAATGTGCTGTTCCTGCACGACAATGCCAAACCACATGTGGCAAAGAGGACCCGGGAGACCCTTCAGCAACTTGGCTGGGAGACACTGTGCCATCCACCATATTCACTGGACCTTGCACCAACAGATTAACACCTGTTTCATTCCCTCGACAACCACCTCCGTGGGAGATCCTTCGCAAATGAGGGAGACCTGCAGAATGCACTCACGGACTTCTTTGCATCCAAGCCCGCCGAGTTTTATCACCAGGGTATTGTGCAGCTGCAGGAACGTTGGCAAAAGGTGTTGGATGCTGATGGAGATTACTTCGAAACCTAAAGGTACATACCGTCCACTGTATTGCTCTTTGTTTATCACTGCTCTAGAACGGCAAGAACATTTTTGGTTACCTTGTAGATGAGCAGTGCATCGCGCTGTTTTAACCAGTCAGCACCAGATGGAAACACCTGAAGATCGCTGGCCACACATGGCCATCGCCTTACACTAAAACACTAGTTCATTGCGGAAATTGCGGCATATTAACTTCGGTGCACTTATCAAATGAACTGTTTAAGTACTTGGAATGAAGACCGTTTTCATCTTATCTTTTCAAACACTAGTGATTTGAAACATTGCATGGGAACTGTCGGAGTAAAACTTTTTCTTTACCGAAGGGTTGAAGTGTTGTACCGGAACTCTCAGAGCAAAAATTTTCTTTCACCCTTCAGTCCTTGCATCTCGCTGCCCCAGGGGAATTGTCCTTCCTTCCTATTGGCCAGCACACTTTAGCCCTGGCCATGAGTTTGCACTCGGTTCACACCACAACACAATTCCTCTGTTGTGAGAAGGGATTTGAGGAGTTAAATGTAGTTAATTTAGACTTGCTGTAAATTGTTGCGAGCGATATTCCTTCGGAAGTTCCAATTTGGTTTATGACTTTCCCTAGTGTCTTAATGCTTTGGACTCGTTGACATGTTTCACACAGATCTTGTAGCACTGTTAAAGTTCAGGTTGGTATTTCTCATGCTGTCCGTACATGTCAAAATCGTAGCCGAGCAGTCTGGAGGTCGGAATTTATGATTTTAATTTGTGTTCTTTTACAAGTCTGTATGTAGGATTCTCAATGCCTGGAAGATGTTTGACTTCAAGACAACAGAAGACTCGTTGTTCTCAACATTCATGATGAATGCAAGAATCATGTTCCAGCAGGGTTATTTGGATATTTATAAATTAAACTTCTGGGACTCTGTGATTAATGGTCCTCCCCTGCTCACCATCTATCTCTATTCTGTAATCTTCTACCCTCTGCAGAGTATGAATTTATGGTGACAGCCGAATGTAGACTGGAGGAATATCAGAGTTTATTGCAGGACCATACTGGTTTGCTTATCTTGATTGTAGGTTCATTGATTTTATGGATGGTTGGCCCGGTGATTAAACACATGGCTGGGTCCGTGGGAAGGTTTGCCGAATAGAGACAGATGTGTCATTCTCAGAGAGAGAGAAAAAATCTCGGGTAAGTTTGAAGAGAGACCGAAATGGTAATTGGTACATCGGTCATACATAGAAAAGGAAGATATCCCTCTTACAAAAATTTCTTGAATGAAAATAACATCAAGGTTAAAAAAATATTCAGGCGTATCTCAAACTTTGAAAGACTCCTTTGAACATTATTTTCCAACAGCTCGAGGGAAGGTACTTGATGACTTTAAATGGGTACTGAATGTGTTCAGCATGAACAAAAAAACCACCCAGCTTAAACTCAGTGGAATACGAGGTCCTCATAGATTTGACATCTCACAGCGAACTAAAAATCATGTTTCGAAACCAAAGTCTACCTGAGTTTTGGCTGCATTTACAAGATGAATTCAAAATCTTGTCTGAGAAAGCAAAATTAGTATTGCTACCTTTTCAACTACATATCTCTGTGAAGTGGGATTCTCCACTTATACAACTACCAAAACAAAATACAGAACCTGCTTAAATGCAGAACCAGACATCCGCCTGCAATTATCACCAATTGAACCTGAAACAAGAAAACCGTGCAAAAAAATGCTTACAGGTGTCTCATTAAATGTTTATACGTTATTTTATGGGCCTTAGTGTTGTTCTCACCAACAATGTAAAATCTATTATAAAGCAAATGGTTTGATTTATTGAACTTCGGAAGAACTTTTATGTATGGCTAAGTTTTGATAATATCATGTGTATTGGTGGTAGTTGAGAATAAATTGAGTATTATGGTAAATTTCAAAGTTTTTAAAATATAATTTCATTGTATGGACAGCGCAATCCATTTACTTTACATTCCCTTACTATCTGCCCCCTCTTTTTCTGCTCCGTATTATTGCTTCTTAACACCATTAGCTTGTAAGACATAGGGTACGGTAGGCCTAAGGGGCTCCGCCATAGAAATTGATTCTAAAAAAGGCTCTGCAAGTCAAAAAGGTTGGGAACCACTGACATAGAGTAAAAGCTATAGAAAGGCACAATGTGATATTCTTTATATTACAAATCTGAATAAGTAAACTTACACCACACAACTGTTTAAATCTCTTCATTCAATGTTTACTGTGCATAAAATGGACTTAAAACACCAAATCAATCAATCAATCAAACTTCATTCAATGTAAAATGTCCTCTGCTATTGAACATGAATGGAGGACTGATTTCTTTTCACAAGATCAGCCTCCATATAAAATAATCTGATTCTTTGGCAGAGGCTACTGTAGTGCTGCCTCCTAAAGGGAGAAGAAGCCAACAACTGTTACTATGCAATAGTGTGTGCAAAGAAAATGGAATATAGTTTCGTTAACATGTAAAGCTTTACGTTGTTTGTGAGTTTCCCAACAAATGCAGTTTATCTTGATAATGCATGTGTTTGCATTGCACAACAGCCACTTAATATATGAGTCAGCTCTGCTCATAATGGAGACTTCTATTTTATTCTGGACTATATCAATGGTCAACACCTCCCCTGGATACCTCTTTTCATCATATGGCACAACCCATCAGTCACTTGTTTTTAAAATATGCATCAGATTCCTGGTAATAGAACCTTTACTACTAGCATTGCCCACTTCCAATTATTCTGCAGCAAGTGATATGATCCCACTGATTGGTATGGTCCCCTCTATTTCGATAGGAGGATACCTTCATGCCATTATACAAAAAAGGTTATTGAATGGCACTAGGTTATGTTAGCCACATTGATGTAGTTAAGTTAGTCACAGCTTTTATTGGTGCCTCGGAGCAATATTTCCAAATATAGTTTATGAGGGCACTTATTGGCTACATTTAGAATCTCACTTTGGTGTAATAGTCTCGTTCTTCATTTTTCTAAAAACTTTAAAATATGCTTTTTCTGGGACTAATGTAACGTCAATACAAGGCACATTCAGGACCCTCAAACTTACAGTTAGCAGCACAAGATTTCTTCTAGCAAGGCATTTCCACACTCCATACATATCATATTATTTGATCAGTAATACATTTTAATTATTATTTACTTTTCTCCTTGTATTTTTCTTTTGTCCAAAGTACCATAAAAATCAGAAGCTTCCTTAATGATGTGATGGGCTTATTTCAACCGCATCAAACATTAATATCACCATTTTCAATGCAACACTATTGCCATATTCAGAAATTTCAGAATTTTAGCTTTACAATGATATGTTACATGATAGGTTTCCATGAACATGAAAAATCAATGCAAGTGTCACATCATCATGAAATGTTCCATAATTAAAAATATAAATAAAAATGTTTGAGCTTTCCATACCAATAGGTATGAAGAAGCAAGTACAAGTGCAAGAAATTCCTTAGCATGATACATTATGGTGGTAGGAAAACAAATCAGAAATGAAGTGCTGTGTCATGTTTATGGTTGTGGTGTGCAATGGTCCTCCTTAAAGAAAATGGCTATGCTTGATTATTTAAAAAAAAATGTGTTTCCATATGATAATGTTTTTGCTTGTAATATAAATGACAAATTGTAACATAATTTTGCATACAAACTGCCTGTTGTTACACAGGATACCTTGCATTTCAATCAACCTGCCTTCCATTATCCTCCAATTAGCCTAAAGAAGCAAAAAATTGAGATAAAATAAGATTACAATTGTGCACACGTATTAATTTCGTCCAGTCGTACAATTTTCTTTCATTAACACACTTTTGGCTAAAGTTGCAGATCTGCAACACCACCGATAGTATTTTTTAAATTATTTTAAGATGGTAACTAATTCTGAATTTTGTGTTACTAACATCAAAGAAGTCTCATTCTTCATTGATTTGGTTCAAAGTGTACAGTAAGTGTTAATGAGCTGGTGTTCTTACACTACACTGCAGTAGTATTTTTTTTCTGTTCACATCATGTTTTTGATAATTCTTTTTACCTGGCAACACTGTCATATTTGAAACAATCTGTTCCATGCGACTGAGTTTGTCACATATCCTGCTAGTAACTACGCTGTCAGAAATTCAGCCCTGGTTTGATATGTTGGAGTTAATATGTTGTATTTATTACTGAATCATACATGCAACATCAGCGTAAAAGGCTATAAAAAACAGTAACAACTTTCTATCTAGGAATATGTCCTAGCATATTCATGCTGTGTTTCTGATACAAGTAAGTAAAATACACATGTATCGTGGAAAGTTGATCACACTCGTTGAAGCATTAGCCGACCTCCATGATAAAGTGGTTAGCAGAGCATTATGCAATGGCAGGAGTCCAGGTTTCGAATCCTGGCCTGGACATGTGTTATTTGTGTCTCTTCATCAATTTCATCATATCGCCACTCATCCTCATCTTTGCTATTAGCCAAAAATGGCAGAAAAGCGAAGCAAAATAAACCAAACCAATCACTCCAGCATTACATATGCTTGCAAATTCATCAGATGTAGAAGCAGAGGAAATAGAAATACTTACTCAATCTATAACAGTGGATGATGATAGCAGTCAACTGACAACAATAAAAAGTCAATTGTTGACAAAGACACGGTCTACTTCAAAAAATAAATTCCATTACTAACATTTTGACATGTTCCACAAATTGTCAGATTGCATCATTATAACCGAAACATATGGCTTGACTTTGCTGTTCCTAGTCACGAGTATAACAATGATGCACATAAGGCATGACCAAAAAGGTGTGGGAGTTGAGTGCACATTGAAAGTGTTTTGGCTATTCTATTATTTACAGGAAAATAAGTGAAATTTTCGAATTTGCGAAATAAAGTCCAATAACCACTTTCGCGCAGGAGGCAAAATTGGTGAAACCACCCTGATGGAGAATGTGTTATTAAGAAACCCGAAGGCTCATAACTGCAACAACACAAGCCTTCATTTTTTTTACAATCTTGGCCAAGCACAATCCAATCTTCATTATTTTTACCAATCTTTTTCAAATCTACTCCAATATTATCTTATCTTATATAATTATAATAATTGTAAGCATACAATATAATCATGTCCCCTTTTTTAATAAAACTGTCGGTGACGGTTCAGATTGTTTTATGATTTCTCCTAGCACAAAGACTAATTATCGTAGAATTTTGGAAATCATTGTCACACAAAATTTAAACCTTCCTTAAAGTAATGAGCACTGTTTGGACTCGAAAAAAGTTATTTATGTTTACCTTACACACTTCTCATGGACAAGATATTCTCAGTCGACAAGCGACAGTAAATATCGTAGAAGCGTGGGAATGAATGTAGAAGTAAATCAAAACCTTAGTAGAATGCATTTAGGGATTTTTATTTTAATGCTAAAGGAACCAAACCTAACCACGAAAGCATATATTGAACAAAACCTTAAGTAATCGCTAAGACTCCGCAGTATGTGTTAACAGAGGTACATCGAAATCGAACCATGTAAAAATTTCATTCGTAGCATGATGAAATCGCAATAAAACAAAAGGAATTTGGGCCAAAATGACCTCTTGGCCCAAGTTAATTTTGTTTATTGCATTTTCATCATGCTATAAATGCAATTTTTAAATGGTTCGATTTCGATTTACGTCTGTTAACACACACTACAGAGTTTTAGTGATTACTTAAGATCTTGTTCAATATATGCTTTCATGGTTAGGTTAGGCAGGTCAGGTTTGGTTCTCTTAACATTAAGCCACCCCTCTGGCGCAGAGGTAGTGTCATCGCATTGTAATCAAGGGGTTCCAAGTTCGATACCCAGTGGAGGCACATAGTGGTTTGGATCCCACTTTAAACTGTAGGTCCAGTCCCGATTAGCCTTACTGTGCATAAAGTGGACTAAAAACACCAATCAATCAATCTTAGCATTAAAAGAAAAGCCCTAAATGCATTCTAATAAGGTTCCGATTTACTTCTACATTCATTCCCTTTCTTTCAACATACATATTTTTTTTTTAATCCAAACAGTGCTTATTACTTTAAGGAAGGTTCAAATTTTAATTTTATGTGACAATGATTTCCAAAATTCTACGATAATTAGTCTTTATGCTAGGAGAATTTGTAAAAAAAAAAAAATGATAAAACAATCGGAACCGTCCTCTTTTTTTTAAAGTTTGTCATATGTTAACTCTAGGCTATCTTACAGGCAGTGGCGTGCCCAAGGGGGGTTGGTGGAGGTTATAACCCCCCCTTTTTGGTCCAGTATTTCTAAAAAAAAAAGTCAAAGGCAGAAAAATATGGCAAAATGAGAACTGACTACTTAATAAATGTACACATAACCCCTCCCTTTCGAAAATACTGGACACGCTACTGCTTATAGGTATTTTTTAAAAAAATGAACTGGGATTCGTAATATTTACCAAAGAGAATATTGATATTTATATTATAATTCCCTGTATTACAGTAAAAACCTTTATTACCTGGAGTATTCTTGCATGGACACAACCGGCAACAGTTTCAAGTGTTCAATGATTTTTCACAAGATTAATAGGAGTAGAGTTGGAATACTAGAAATTATTGTGGAAGTAAGTTAGAAGTTTGAAAAAGATCAAAATTTCAGTGTCCGCCAAATGTCTGAAATTCCTTTATTTTCCTGTTTTTCACATTGGTACTTACGTATTCTGCATTGCTAAGGATTGTTGAAGGTGGGATTTTGTTTTTTTTACGACAATAGTATCAATTTTCCACATAGCGAGTAATTATTGTTCGTTGGTTTTTCAGTTGCATTACACACAATATGGTGGGCAAATCTTGACTAGCATTTATTTATTTATTTACGACTTTGTTTACATGGCGAAGTTAAGGCATTAATGCCTTCTCTTCCACTTAACCATTAATTACAGGGATCATTTTTTTCTTTGCAGTAAATTGTATACAATTAAAAAATTAAAAAAAGATAAATGAAAAATAAAATAATAAAAAAAAATAAAGTAGTGAAAGTAAAATGAAACTAAAAATGAAAGCAATACAGTTTGAATACGAGCAGTCAAGCCCTGGATTAACCATTAATTACGTACATTGCTCATTATTTTTACTAACACAATGAAAAAATGTAGCTTAGAAGAAATTAAAAATAAAAGCAATATAGTTTCTACATGCACACACACACAAACACACATTCACACACAAGTACCTACATAGAAAGCATATTTCGTGGGCTAAATGTATAACGTATTTCTTTCTGGGAATTTAATCTAGGTCCAATTGTTTAGCATGTATAATTTTAATTGTCTTTTGAATGTTACAACTGAGGAGGAGGCTTGGATTTCGGGGGGCAGTCTGTTCCAGTGTCCTGCAGAGGTAACGGTAAACAAATTGGCGTAGAAGTTAGATCTGTGGGTAGGGATGGATAACAGAGATTTTTCACGTGATCTGGTGTTGCGGGAGTGAAAGTCCGAAAGATATTGAAACCGCCTGGAAAGGTATTTTGGATCTTTTATTTCTAGGGCTTTGTACAGTAGGACAAGGTTGTGGTAAATCTGTTTATCACTTAATTTCAGCCACTCGACCTTCACATAATACGGTGTCAAACGTTCTGAATATTTTATGTCGAAAACGAAGCAGACACAGGCGTTCTGGATTCGCTGAAGGCGTTTAGCTTGCTCGCAATTAACGTCCGAGTAAACAGTGTCACAGTAATCAATAATAGGGAAAACAAGAGATTGGACAAGTTTGGTTTTTATACGTTCGGGGAGGAAGTTTTTAAGCCGGTAAAGAGAGTGTAGTGCACCGAAAGCTCTTTTACACACGGAGTTTACGTGTTCTCTCCAGGTAAGATTATTGTTTAGCGTAATTCCCAGATTTTTAACCGTGGTAGAGAGAGGCAAGTGTTTATCGTTGACCGTAAGATTAGGGAGATTTAATTCGTCAATTCTGTTCAGAATCTTTGGGGAGCATACACTGGGTTTTGGTCGGGTTGACGTGCAAGCCGTGGTCTACAGACCACTTGTTGATTTTTTTCAGGTCGTTGTTTACATGTTCGGTTGCATTCAATATTTCTTGAGGAGGGAAAGAAAAGTATAATTGAAAGTCGTCGGCATAGATGTGATACCTACAGTGATTAAGCACCGACGGGAGGTCATTAATATACAGTGTAAACAGGAGGGGGCCCAGTACGGTGCCTTGAGGGACACCACAGGGGATGCTTTTCCAGGATGATCTTCGATGTGGGTCGACGACACATTGTTGACGTCCAGATAGGTAGGAACGGAACCAGTTAACCGTAGAGTTCGAGAAGCTGAATAGGGATGATAGTTTTGTGAGTAAAATTTCGTGATCAATGGTTTGGAAAGCTTTGGTAAAATCGCGAAGAACAAGGATTGTAAGTTGTCGATTGTCCATGGCTAACCTAATGTCGTCGGTTACGTTGACGAGAGCCGTGCATGTGCTGTGGTTGATACGGAACCCAGATTGAAAGTGGTTTATTAGGTTATTTCGTGCTAGGAAGTCACGGGTTTGACCACTAATAAGATGTTCTAGAGCCTTAGACAGAGCTGGGAGGATGCTGATTGGTCTAAAATTGTTTAAATTGATTTCGTTGCTTGTTTTAGGTATAGGGCGTACCTGGGCGAGTTTCCAAAGCGACGGAAATGTGTCACAAAGCAAGGACAAATTGAATATGTCCATGATGGGAATAAGGACATGGTGGAGGATTTTTTTGATCATGAGAATGGAAACTTCATCTACTCCTACGGCCGACGATTTTATCTTAACTAAAGATTTTATAACGTCTTCCGGTGAAATCCAGGAAAAGCAAAATTTTGAAGCATTTGTGGAGTACGTTGCGATGTTGCGAATAGTTTCAATTTTAACATTATTTTCAATAGTCGGGAGGTCACAAAAATGATTATTCAAAACATCTGGTGCAAACTTAGGAATGTAGTCGTCCTTTTTCTGTTTCCCAACACCTAGAATTTTCAACTTTTTCCATAGAACGTCCGGTTTATTTTGGTGGTTGAGCAATTCGTATGCGAATCGGCGCTTGGCTTTTCTTACCTCCTGATTGCAGCGGTTCCTCAGGGTTCTATAATTTTCGAAGCTGCATGTGCTAGAGTCACCTTTTTTTACGTCATTTCTGTATTTGGTGTAAGCTCTGTCTCTCATGACCTACGTCGTCCGTCAGCCAGGGGGCGGGGGGACGTGAGACCCGTTTCTTTCTGACGGGAGCATGTTTATTGAACAGCTCAAGAATAAATGAATTTAACAGGTGAACTTGCTCCTCCACTGTTGGTAACGTGCTAATTACGTGCCACGGAACGAGTGCAGCATCTTCATTCAAGCGGGTTTCGTCAACGTTCTTTATGTCCCTGTAAGATACTTGTTTAGGCTTAAATTTTGGAACGTGGATGTTATATGATACGTGAATTAAATCATTATAGGAAATCCCAGGTACCGGAATTTGGCCATGGCTCGTTACGCGATTTTCGTCCGAGACCACAATGACGTCAAGCCAGGAGTCTGAAGTGGCCGTGTGGTGGGTTGGATTTAGGTGACAGATTGTAAGATTTAAGGCCGAGAACGTATCGCGGAATTGCATAGCCTCCTCTTTGGTGGTACACAGGTCGACATTCATGTCTCCCAAAACAATTGCGTGAGAATATTTTGGTAGAAATGTTGCAATATCGTTTTCGAAGTTTTCGAGGCGAGTGGTAGGTGGTCGATAGACTACGGCAAGGAGGAGTTTCTGTTGACAGACGGTAGTTTCCATAATTATATATTCGGAAGATCGGTCGTAGTCGCCGGGTGATTCCGAAAGGATTTTGGCAGGAATATCTTCGCGTAGATAAATTGCCACTCCCCCTCCCCTCTTCCCGATCCTGTCTCTTCTGAACAGACGAAAACCTGGAAGGTGCACCAGTTCACTCGAAAGGCTCTCCTTCAGCCACGTTTCCGACACGAGCAGAGCATGCACGTGTTTGTTTATTTGGGCAATATTTTGGACTTCAAGGAGATGCGCGAGAATGCTTTGTGCATTGACGTGCATCACGTTGAGACTGCCCGAGGGGAGGTTCAGCTGCGGTCCAGAAGGTGTGTCGCCCATTTGTGGCACCGGGGTTGGGGAGCAAAGGTCGTTGTCGCTTGCTGGGGAAATGCAGATATTTCTTAATTGACTGAAAAATGCCGACGTCGGTGTTGCCGGGAGGTTGCCGGCGGGCAAACAGTTTGAGGGGTTGGGAAGGGAAGCGAGTTAACGGTCTGCCGCTGGAAGGGGGTAGGGGCGAGGTTAATGGCAACTAAAGAGGAGGGGGGGCAGGTTTTCAAGTTCCAGAGAAGCCCCAGGTGGGGGCGTTGCCAGATTTACATCCACCAGAATATCAGTTTGAGCCATAGGGAATGAGAAGATAATAAATAAATAAAATTAACATTTGTCGCTACGTCTACTGAACACAAATTATTGGAAATTGGAGATTCACTTACCAAGCCAGCAGAAGTGATGTATTTAGAACCTGCAGGGCACCGAAAACTGGATTCTATATACTTACGCACGCATACGCACACGCACACACAAACACAAACAGACATGAGCATAACGGTTAACGTAGTAACATAAATACCAATAACTAACATAATGCAGTCACAAACACTAATACACAAAAATAACTGAGTTTACGCAATAACGTGGCGGAATTTGATGCACCCTCAGTAGGCAAAATAAACGTTCTGAGTGGCTGCTTATTCCCTGCACGTCCTCTTTTTCCCCTCGCGTTCACTCCACTTTGTGTAGTTCCTCCAGCGTGGTGACGGAGATCTTCCGATTGTTCTTTAGTATGACAATTCTGCCATCCTGAGTCCACACGTTCCTGGGGCCATGCTGCTCCTTGGCCTTCTGCAGCACTTGCTGCCTGGCTGCAGTCAGGGATTCGGTGATGAGAACTCTCGTTCCCTTCAGCGCCTTCTTGTTCTTCCAGATGGCGTCCCTGGTTCGGTAGCTGCAAAGCCGAAAGATGATGGGCCTCTTCCCAGTTTTGACCGCATCCGCCGCTGTTCTCCTCCGGGGGCCGATGCGATGTGGTCCAGGGTTACGTGCTGCAGGTGGAGATGTTTGTGCATCGTCTGGAGGACAAGCTCGTCCGTGTCCTCGTTGGCCGTCTCAGGAATGCCGTGTAACAGCAGGCAGTTCCTCCTGGAATACATTTCCATGTCGTCGATCAATGTCAAATTTCTTTCTGTGGATTTCTGGAGTTCCTGGATATCCAGCCTGACAGACTTCAGCGTGTCCACCGCCTCCCGTTTAAATTCTAGGAAGGCCACGCTGAGATCCTGCAACGCCGCCTGGGATCCCTTGTCCGTGCTTTCAGCGGGTGGTTGCTGACCGGTGACGTTCAGAAGTTGGCTCTCGAAGGCCCGAAGCCTCTCCTCCACGCTTTCCACGCGGCTGGCAACTACGTTGATCGAAGCTTTAGGCATAATTATGCGATTTAGTAAGATTCGTTAGCTGTTAGATCACCACCGAGGTGCTGGAAGTGATGCTTTCCTATGCTGACACTAGTTTGTTCTGGTAGTAATGTATGAGTAATGTATGCGCCAGCGAGACTGGGGGAAAATCGGGAGCTCTTGCTACATGTCCGCTACTCGTCTGCCATTTTCTCTTGCATTGTCCATGATCAGTGGTGTGCAGTGTTTCCAACCTTCTTCACCAAAAAAATACCTACTTTCGTGTTACTGATTTTGTATTTTTTTCCGGGTTCGAAAACCCCACGAACCATGCATGGATAGACCCACAAACCATTCATGGATAGCCCCACGAACCATTCATAAATAGCCCCACAAACCATGCACGGCAAGGTTAGGTTAGGCAAACATAGTTAAAATTGTCATGTTCTTGCAAAACAATGGCATGGTTGGAAACACTGACCAGGGGTTACATCATCGAACGGATACAACATTTGGTTCACGTAGCAGAAGGACATAGAGGCAAAAGCTTTCATGTATTGGAGAGACCTTAATCGGCCCAAGTTCCTTTTGTTTTATTGCGATTTCATCATGCAACGAATGCAATTTTTACATGGTTCGATTTTGATGTATGTCTGTTAACACATACTGCAGAGTTTCAGCGATTACTTAAGGTTTTGTTCAATATATGCCTTCATGGTTAGGTTTGGTTCCTTTAGCATTAAAATAAAGTCCCTAAATGCATTCTACTAAGGTTCCAATTTACTTTACGTTCATTCCCACGCTTCTACGATATTTACTGTCGCTTGTCGATGGAGAATGTCTTGTCCATGAGAAGTGCGCAAGGTAATTTTCAAGTTGTTTTCTTTCAACATAAATAACTTTTTAGAGTCCAAACAGTGCTTGTTACTTTAAGGAAGGTTCAAATTTCGTGTGACAATGATTTCCAATATTCTACAATATTCTGGAGATATCACAAAACAATCAGAACCGTTACCGTAGATTGCAGCAAGAGTCTAAGCCTGGATTAAAAGAATGGCTACTTACAAGGAATTATATCGGCGCATGCTTAAGGGAAAAATATTTCCCCAGGAAACGTACGGTAAGTAATCACTCAGACGGTAACAGTTCCGATTGTTTTATGATTTCTCCTAGCACAAAGACTAATTATCATAGAATTTTGGAAATCATTGTCACACGAAATTTGAACCTTCCTTAAAGTAATGAGCACTGTTTGGACTCGAAAAAAGTTATTTATGTTGAAAAAAAACAACTTGAAAATTATCTTATGCACTTCTCATGGACAAGACATTCTCCATCGACAAGCGCCCGACCCTGTGGCCGAGTGGTTAGCTCATCGTGCTGCGACGCCAAGGGTCCCGGGTTCGAATCCCGGTCGGGCTTGGTTGTTTGTGAATGTCCATTCATCAATTTCATCATTTCATCACTCATCCCCATCTTCGCAAATTAGCCAAGAGGCACAAAACGCGAAGTTAAATAAACTAAATCAATCAATCAATACTTCGACAAGCGACAGTAAATATCGTAGAAGCGTGGGAATGAACGGAAAGTAAATCGGAACCTTAGTAGAATGCATTCAGGGACTATATTTTAATGCTAAGGGAACCAAACCTAACCTACCTAACCACAAAAGCATATATTGAACAAGACCGTAAGTAATCGCTAAAACTACGCAGTATGTGTTAACAGACATACATCAAAATCGAACCATGTAAATATGGCATTCATAGCATGATGAAATCACAATAAAACAAGAGGAACTTGGGCCAAATATTTTCTTTCGGGTTACAAAACGGTAACGGTTCAGATTGTTTTATGATTTCTCCTAGCACAAAGACTAATTATCGCAGAATTTTTGAAATCATTGTCACATGAAATTTGAACCTTCCTTAAAGTAATGAGCACTGTTTGGACTCGAAAAAAGTTATTTATGTTGGACAAAAAAAACTTGAAAATTACCTTACGCACTTCTCATAGACAAGATAATCTCTAATACAATTCTTGAAGCTTTCCTGGCGGCGAATATTGAAAAGGTTTTCTCGAGCAATCAGCCAGGTGATTTCCGGACAGGCTTCCGAGCTTTCGAGAGCTAATTTCACTCTCATCTTCAGGGAATGAAGTGCAGAGATAAGTCAGGGTGACGTTATATGTATTTGTTGTGGGAAGGGTCCGGTGTAGGTGGCGTTTCTCTAACATCCGCGCTCCCAGTCGACTATCACTAACCAGGCTGGGTCCACTTCAAGTCCCATGTCCCTGTTGAGGTTGTCCTATTCCCCATGTATGGCTATTGCTTCTTTGATGAGATGGTTCCAGTAACTTGATGATTTATTGATGATCTCGGTGGTTGTGTTTTGAACTGGACCCAGCCTGGTTAGCAATAGTCGACTGGGAGAGCGGACGTCAGAAAAATGCCACCTGATTGGCCCGCCACCTAAACTGGACCCTTTCCACGACAAATACATATAACGTCACCCTGACTTATCTCTGCACTTCATTCCCTGAAGATGAGAGTGACGTTAGCTCTCGAAAGCTCGGAAGCCTTTCCGGAAATCACCTGGCTGATTGCCCAAGAAAACCTTTTCAAGATATTCTTTATCGACAAGCGACAGTAAATATCGTAAAAGCGAGGGAATGAATGTAGAAGTAAATTACAACCTTAGTAGAATGCATTTAGGGACTTTATTTTAATGCTAAGGGAACCAAACCTAACCTGCCTAACCTAACCACTAAAGCATATATTTAACAAAACCTTATGTAATCGCTAAAACTCCGCAGTATGTGATAACAGACGTACATCAAAATCAAACCATGTAAAAATTGCATTCGTAGCGTGATGAAATCGCAATAAAACAAAAGGAACTTGGGCCCACAGTTACAAAACACTGCCTGGTTATTACGCCATGAAACGCACGCAAAAATTTGGTTCACGTAGTAGACGGACATCAAGGGAACAGCTTTCGGGCATCAGAGTGAAATTCATGTCGAAAATTACATGATATACCGGAAAAAAATTTAAACGAGGGGAAAAAACACTTCAAAGACCTTCGTACATTATAAAGAAACTCATTTCGGTAAGTACTTTCTCCTGTAAAATTGTAGAAATACTTCTTGCGGAAACGAAAATTTTACCGATATTTTAACATAAAGTCATGTAAATTGAAATTGGACCATGTAAAAAGGCCTGAATTAAACAATCGAAACTTAGGCCATCTGCCCTAATCCTATTTCTCATTTTCAGCAACATCTTGCGGAAATGTTAGTTTTATCGGTAACGATTAGATATAGCGGAAACACCTTTCTTGAAATTTACAGGAGAATAGACGAGAAAGTACTTACAGAATTTAGTTTCTGTGGACTTTCTGAAGCTGGGAAAAGTGTGTTTTCGAATTGTGCAAGTTATTCGGCCTGTAAATAAGGTATTTTTCGACATTCATGTATCTCTGTTGCAAGCTCGTGCCACCATTGCCATCGACTACGTGAATCAAATGTTCCGTGCGTTCAATTACGTAACCCCCTGTCAGTGTAGCAAACCACGCAGTAGTTTTACAAGGTTACATGTGAGAGGGATTGTTTTTTTCGAATTTAATTTTCTGTTTGCCTAACCTAACTTTCCGTGAATGGTTTGTGGATTAAAAACGATCATTGTTTATTTAATAAGTGTTAGTGTAACAACCACGTGGTAGTTTTACAAGATGACGTGTGAGCGTTTTTTTTTTCAATTCAATTTTCTATGTTTGCCTAACATAACTGAACCTAACCTAACCTTCTGTGAATGGTTTGTGGATCAATTTTCGCTTAAAAACCTTTTGTGAATAGTTTGTGCGGCATTTATCGGTTCATAAGTTTGGAAACACTGCATATCAGCTGACGATAGACAACGTGAGTCAAAATTTTGCCGCCAATTAGCAACGACCAATAAATACTTATAATGTTAAAAATAACGCTTTTTTCATTGAAAAAAAAGTAATCCCAAGTTGAAAAATGGGTAACACTTTACTATACCTGAGACAGATTTCTTCAAATTTACAGGAGAAAGTACTTACGCAAATCATTTTCTGTAGCGTTGTTGATGTTCGGGAATGTAATTTTGATTCATTTTAATGCGAATGCATGTGGTTTTGTACGAAAATCTATTTCCGACGTGCTATTGCTGCTGCCGCCATTTGCTTTCTGCATGAGAGCACAATACGCTCTCGTATTGTCCGTATATGCTAAATTGAACGAAAGGAGTGCTAATGGAACCAAACCTAACCTAGTAGGCATACCTCGTCCCCGTGATGGTTTGTGGGGCTATCGTGAATTTTTGGGCTAACGTTAATGGTTTTTCTGGCTCAAGGAACGATCAACGGTAAGCTATCGCCATGTTGTGTGTGGAAATAAACAAGAACAGTAAGTACTCTTAAACGTGAGAAATAAACATTACTTTCCTAACAAATTCAATTATTTCACCTAAATAAGTGTTCCGGAATGCAGAATAGTACGTTAGCAATGTAAAAGAGTGTGAAAGAAATGATTCCTAGGTGTCTCAGGTATAGTAAAGTAGTACCGAAAAATTTTCCGCTATGCATATGCGGTAAGTACAAATGAATTTTATTTCAAAATAAACGAGTGAAATGTGTTTCTGCTATATCTAACTAGTAGAGTTTTATCATTATAATTGCCTTTGCAATTGGGCACATAACACATATACACGATAGTCGTTATCTTCTCTTAGTAATCGGCTTCGCCTTACACTTCGCAATCTTCTTCATTTTGACATGCTTCATGTACACCAAACGGCGAAAGAAACAGTAGGCGAATTGTCCATCACCATTTTCGCAATGCCTGGTCTGCACGGGCCTAAATTGTAAGGCCCGAGTCCAGCCCGGCCCGAGGAAAAGAAACCCGAACCCGACCCGAGTCCGATAATAAGTAAACATGAGCCCGGCCCGAGCCCGAAAACATAATTAAAATTACTTTCCAATTCAGCATTTGAAAAAAAAATGGGCACTGTTGTACTTCGTTAACTAGCTGTTATAAAAAAATGTATTCTCATTCTCGAAGTAAACCATAATTTCAATAATTAAAAATTATTTTTCGATGACAATATTCGCTAACAAAATAGCCACGAGGCCCGGGCCCGACCCGAGCCCGAGAAGTTCTGGTTATTTATGGCCCGAGTCCGGCCCGCGGGCCGGGCCGGGCCTAGGCCCGAGGGCCTGGCCCGAGCCCGTGCAGACCTCTAATGCCTGTTTCCCACCAACATAATTTTCTACGCAGGATGTAGAATAAAAAGTAATGAAAATAACGATGGGCAATTTGTCTACCATAATCTTTGCCTTTGACTGTAGGTCAACGAAGTTAGTAATAAGGTGTGTTACACAGCGTATATTGATACACGTGTAGATTGAATTGTATCTTCTGCAAATATGCTGTAAAAGGAAACAAACTGCAAGAGTACTTGTTGAGGCAAGTGTACGTACGAGTGCCGGGTCGGGTCGAATGAATCTCCTACCAACTCTCATTGGGCACGCCACTGGACAAGAACCTGCGGTTGCGACAACATTTCTCCATTTTCATTTCATGTTTTGGTTATTGACGTAATGTATCTCCACAGTTCTTTATAATGCATAAATTATCTGGTTTTTAACAGCGTTACTTGGAAATCCGAAGCAATCATGATGTATGTTGTGAAAGTAATCACACTGTAAATGAAATACATTATTGTCTCTCATAATCTAGGTTCTCCCTTATCGTACAACACTTCTGCAACTTTGCGTTGAAACGTCATATTAAGGCTATATGTCCAAGTTGTTAGGTTAGGATAGCTAGCTTTAGTTTCCTTAACAAAAATAATAAATTAGCAGTGTATTTATGCTAATAGAACCAAACCTAACAGACACAACCTAATAACGTAGGTAATGTTCGTGTGACGTCAGAACACAAGGTTGCAGAAATGTTGTGCGATAAGGAAGACTCGATAATCTGTGGTTTAGGACGTACGTGATTCAATCTATGATGAACTCGAATGTGGAAAGTGATCTGCATTGACTGCCGTTTTTAGTTAACGCTACAACAAGAAAGAATAGGTAAGTCATGTGTTAACTTGGTATTCAGTATATATTAAGAATATATATCACCACATTTAACGATGTTCTGCGTGTTAACACTACATTTTCTTAAATATAAACTTGTCTTTCCCATTATATTCCAGGCTTTGCCAACATCATTGAAATTATGATTTTTGTGTTTTTAAAACATGTGAATATGGTATCCGTAACAGACAAAATGGATTTTTATATGAAATATACAACAGTTACAAAACTAGCTAAATATATTCGTGTTTTCCATAACTGGATATGCATATTTGTTAAGTGATAAAAGAGTTTTATGTAAACGGCATGATCATGCGTGAATGTTAAGATGCATTCACAACGAATATACTTGTGATTGCATTTGGAAAATCGAAGGTACTATTATCGTATGAGGGAAACACCTACGAATCATATATTTCGGACTTCTTTACATTGCTAACATGTTATTTTCGAATGTGGGACATTTTCTAAAGTGAAATAATGCATATCAATGTCTATTTCTTAGATTTACGAGTACTTACTGTTACTTGTTGTTTCGAATCTGCAACACATTATGGCCGTGATAGCGTACTGGTTTATGGGGCGTTCTGAGAGGGTTTTGTCGATTTATGCAGTGTTGCAACCTCGTTCACCTGAAAATATCTACTTTCGTGCCCGGATTTGAAATTATGCTAATACGTCGCAAACCATTGACGTTATCACCAAAAACCATTTTCCGTAAGGTTAGGTTAAGTTAGGTTAGGCAAGCATAGTTAAAAAAAAGATTAAAAATACTCGACACGTCATGTTCTACTGAAAACACGGTGACGCTGAAACACTGGCTACTGGGTTGCATCATCTTAACACATCTAACATTTCACTCTCGTGCAGAAAGCAAATGGCGGGAGCACAAACAGCGTGTCTGACAGAGATTTTCGCATAAAACAACATGCATTCACATTAAAATGGATCAAATCTACATTCAGGAACTTTCACAACGTTAAAAAAAATGAAAATAAGTACTTTCTCCTGTAAATTTGAAGGAATCCGTTTCCCTCATACGATAATGTTACCGAAATTATAAATGATATTCAGTGTCTATCTCATATTTCATAAGAACTAGTGCAACGTTAGAAATAAAAATTATTTCACCACCCATCTTGTGAGTCTTGTGAAGGACCATGCTCATCAAATTACATCTAAGTTAATTGTAGATAATACTGACCCAAGTAGGAATTAGAATTTGTTAAATTCAGAAATATCAAATGTGCCTTTTTTAATTTCTCATGCACATAAAATATATTGCTATATGCTAGGTCAACTAACTGTATTACACATACAAGAGTAATACACAGTGTAACCAAATTATCATCAGCTGCAGTTAAATATGGCAATGGTTCCAAATGTTTTATGATTTTTTTCAAATTTTCTTAGCAGAAAGACTAATTATTATAGAATTTTGGCAATCATTGTCACAGGAAATTTGAACCTTCCTTAAAGTAATGACCACCCTTTGTGTTGGGACAAAAGTTATTTATGTTTGAAAAAGAACCCTAAAAGATTACGTTACGTAAGCATGTGCGCTCCTCATGGACAAGGCATTGTCCATTAATAGAAGCAACATCAAGTGTTATAGAATTGTGGAAATGAATGTAGAAGTAATTTTGAACCTTACTGAAACTAATCAGGACAGTTTTCATTTCGAAATAGTGAAATTTAGGTGTAAGTTAATATGTTAGAAGCACCTTGTGCAAAACTGCCCATTGTGCATGCTTTACGCATTACACAAACTGCATCCTAAACTAACTACAAAAGCATTTAGGGATATTATTTTAATTCTAAGGGAACTAAGCCTGACTCATCTAACCTAGCCACAAATGCATTTAGGGTTATTAAAATTCTAAGGGAACTAAACCTGACTCTCCTAACCTAAGTACGAAAGCATGTATTACACAAAATCTTTAAACGTTTTGGCGACAACAATTATGTAGAAGTATATGGAAGTGAAGTGTCAAGTGATTGCTAAAACTCTGCAGTATGTGTTGGTAGACGTAAATCGAAATTGAACCATGTAAGAAATGCATACATAATATGATGAAATTGCAATAAGACAAAAGAAACTTGGGACCTAAGTACGTCAGGATTTCAATGGTACCGAAAACCGGTCCTAAATTCTTAATGTGCCAAAATAGTTGAAATTATGGCCCAAGTTCCTTTTGTTTTATTGTCATTTCATCATGCTACGAATGCAATTTTTACATTGTTCGATTTTGATGTACGTCTGTTAACACATACTGCGGAGTTTTAGCGATTACTTAAGGTTTTGTTCAATATATGCTTTGGTAGTTAGGTTAGGCAGGTTAGGTTTGGTTCTCTTAGCATTAAAATAAAGTCCCTAAATGCATTCTATTAAGATTCAGATTTACTTCTACATTCATTCCCACACTTCTACGAAGCCTTCAGGGTATTTGGCTACATGGTAAAGTTATATGCTAAGGTAACAGACATGCTTTACTTACTTCACAATAAACCCATTAACGAGAACAAAAATCAAATGAAAATGTTCATAAACCATGCAAAATGTTTCACATCCACTTTCTCTAGGGGGTACAGAGTGTCAAAGGTACCACACTGGTTTTTCACTTCCATAATTCTGTACTTGTACTTATTATCATAATGGTTATGAACTGTCCTCCTACCTAGGTCACATGTGTGAGGTATCAAGGGGTTTCCAGTATCGGTTCACAGAATCAGTTCCTTTACTGTGAAGTGTTCAGATGTGTACTTTCTTCTTGCCACCAAAATGTTTGAAGATTTTGTTCAATACATGCCTTGGTAGTTGGGTTAGATGGGATAATAACCCAAAATGCTTTTGTGGTTAGGGTAGGTTGGTCAGGTTTAGAGTAAAAACACAGTGAGGCACAAGGACCCTTGCACATCGCACGGAGCCTGGTCAAGCCATAAAAATGTCAGGGTATAATGAATGAATGAACTGGCTGTCAGACAGGCACCCTAAACACCATCCCACAAGCTTGCAAACGACAACTCTGTCAAAAAAAAGTGGGGAAACAGGAGGGTGTCTTCCAGGAAAGGGAGAAGTGACCTTCAGTAGACCAATCACAGCCTTCCACTTGAAACAAGGGACCCAAGACCAAACCGTGTTTGTTCCTGGGAACCTTTCACGATGAGCGGGGCTCCACTATGTTTTTCCCCATTTAACTCCATGGTTTTGAATTACCGGAAACTTGTCCCCGTGAGTTTCTGGCGATGTGTGATGGATGTGCTTCACTGTGTTTTTACCCTTAGTTGTCTTGGCATTAAAATAATATCCCTAAGTGCTTTTGTAGTTAGGTGCTGATTAGTTTCAGGAAGTTTCCAAATTACTTCTACCTTCACTCCCACTATTCTACAATACTTAACCACTGAGAATTCCTTGTCCATGGGGAGTGCACTTGCTTGTGTAAGCTAATATTTAAGTTTTCTGTTTCAACATAAATAACTTCTTTTCGAAATCCAAGCAGTGCCCATTACTTTAAGGAAGGTTCAAATTTCCAATAATTGCCAGAATTCTATTCCAGTTAATCTTTCTGCTAGGAAAATTTGCATGAAACAAACTGAACCGTTAGCTCATAAAATTGCTTGTTTAAGGTAAGAAACATGTGAATAACAGTTGAATTAACTTAGGAATGAATGCACATGCTTCAATTAATATTACTGCACCACACAGTTAACCTACCTCTGTGTGTACATTTGCCTTATACGTAAAGAGGAAATGTGAATGTACAAGGATCCGCATCAAAACCCATCAACCACATGTAATAGTACTTACACTTCTTCAGGTATCACCTATTTCACACCAAGAAAGCCATCCCCTTTCTCACATATTTGTGTGTGTTTGTGAATGAATGTAACAAAAGAGTAAAATTGTACATAACTTGAAATAAATGGTTGCCATCATTATCTTTCTTTTTATGTCAGGCTGCTTTAGGCTGGTGACCGACTGTACACCTTTGAAAGTTCACTTTTTTTCTAGTCTTTGTGATTTTGATGTTTTAAGGTGCCTGAAAGTAATTTTAAGATGTGGAATGCAGCAATAAGTGAGATATTTTGTCCTAAAATGTGATCATGGCATGACCAATTCCTTGTCTACCGAACCACTTTCACCACTTTATTTTAAGCAATTGTCATCATATGCTGGAAAAAAAAAGTAAAGGGAACTGATATTGAGGAATAACCCGAAATTACTATCACCACTAATAGTAACTGTTTTAACCTAAGGCAAATGGTAAATCATCAGTTTCACCATTTGTTTTTTAACCAATTTTCATTACCAGGGAGTAGGAACATGCTACTGACACTAACTACATACAGGGTATCTTTTGCAATCTGCTCTAGGGTATTCCTGAATGCGTCAGTAGATCCATACACCTGTCTCCACTTATACTCGTCAACATATTCCACCAGAAATTTTGAATTTCTAACACCTCTTTGTTTGAGGTATCCTTTAGCATTCGACGAATATTTTTCCACCTGTTTCATGCAAACCCAAGTTATCAGATTGCAGTAGTGTGTCATATGCTTAGGCATCTTGTGAATATAGGGGAAGCATTCCCAAGATATAAGGTGTCCAGGTTTCTGTTCCTGGAAGTACATGCTTCTCAATCAATGGTATGTTGGTGTCAGATGATCAACAAACAAAAACAAGCCCCTTTTTGTGTTGCTGTTGAACAGTCCTAAAACACACCTTTCTCTAACAACTGTCCCTCTGTTGTACATAAATAAAATAACTGGCAAACTCAGTTTCGACTAACCTGAAGGACACTGAATGTGGGACAAAGGGAAACTCCCCAAGACAACAGAAATATTATTGAAAAAATAAAACTACATCATAAATCATACCACATGAAGTTGCTAATTACTCTCTAATCTCCGCTCTTCAAGCAATGACAATCTCCCCAACCCACTAGAAATATTCCAATTTTTCGTGGGTGTATGGAGGGTCACCATCACCACCTGCTGAATATTCATATGCTGGTATCATTACAGTAAATGAAATAGGTCATTATAAATTCGGTGATTGTCAAGCTATTTCACTATTATTGCATGCATGCAACCATACAGTAAATTATGGACTTAAGGGTACATATGTTTGTTTATGAATAACTTTGTTGACATCTGGGATTGAGTACCTACACATCTGTATCAGCTAATTATATCTCTCATTAGTTTTGTAGCTAATATATTGTCGTGAAGAAAACTACTACTTTAAGATAAGTGGATGGAATTTTCATCATAAGTAAATGATTGATTCTAAATACTAAATATGTTATAAATATTTGAAGTGTGCTCTTAATGATAAAACTCTGGCAATATATTTTCATTTACTTTCTTCTTTTTATCACTACAGCTACAGTACAGTCCCATCAGGAAGAATGCAGCCATTTAATTCAAGGACTCCTTATACACAAGCCCGTGGTGCTCAAAAGAAGACCAGGGGTAGGACACCAAAACAATCACGTGGTAAGTTGCAAATGAAATCACGTGTTTTCTGACATTATTTCTTATTGAAATTGGTTCTACTTCAGGTCTGGTAATAACTTATTCATTAGTTATGATACTCAAAAGCAGCATCTTCTTAAATTCAGATTGTAGGATTTTATCATTTCTTAAAAAGCATAGTCTTTATTTACAATTATTAAAAATGTGCCCTGTACATTTGTTTATATTATATGATATTTTGGAGCTTCATTATTTGGTAAGTGTGAAAACTGGGTTTGCAATAGTTGATGCATTGTTAGGCATGATTGATTGTCAGTGCAGGATTGAAAATTAACTTCATTTAAAAACTGTTTTTTCATGTGTTCATCATGTAAATTTAAAAATATTTTCATGCCAGATGTGTAGTACATGACAAAAAAGAAAAAGAAAGAACTATCTATAAAGTGGATAGTGCAATATTCAGATTAGCATTAAAACAAGTGTGACTTCCAATCCTGAGTAAAATGTATAATTTGGAATCCCTCCATTTATGCTTTAAGTTTTGCAGTACAGCTGATGTTAAATGCCATGAACTTGACCATATTTCATTTAGAGAAGTATTTTGATCTTCTCTCACTACATGCAAAATGGTGTTCCTGGTGCAAGGAGATTGAGAAACAATCTCACCTTAATCTAAAACTAGGCAGCTTGAAGTTCATAACCAGAGATTATGCACGAGACTAAGCCACGGGCCAGGTTCAATTTGCAGCAGGTTTTATGAATTAATCCATACAAGAACTGTGCTCAGAATCGTCTCTGCCAGTCTTGCTTCAACCGCTGGGCTGTTCATATTGCAGACAATGAGAAAATCCACAGTATTACCAACTGCACAACACATCAAAACCATACAATTTTAAAGTGCTTTTTGTGCATAGATTATGTAATAAGTCTATCATTGCTTAATATAAATTGCAAAATATATTCTAAACATGAGGGCATGTGTGTAAATGTCAAGCACGTAAAAGAGAGAAAAATGTATAGTAAACGACAGGCCCCACTTGAATTTCATATTGATGCAGGTGTGACTTACTCATGTAGTACACGTGGAAAGGTATAAAAGTACACGTAGATATGCAGGAAAGCGCACAAGATATGTAAAAAGGATTGGGAAGGGGGGGAAGAAATAAGTGATAATGGAACAAAGATGCAAACTTAATTAACTCTGAGAATAAGAAATACAAATATATTGGCATTCCATATTTGAAAGGAATTTCGGAAAA
The DNA here is from genome assembly GCF_977018435.1 of Lepisma saccharinum. Taxonomy (NCBI): domain Eukaryota; kingdom Metazoa; phylum Arthropoda; class Insecta; order Zygentoma; family Lepismatidae; genus Lepisma; species Lepisma saccharinum. The sequence continues at coordinate 74,203,196 of NC_139230.1, read as the reverse complement.
GATAGAAAGAGTAGCTAAAGAATTTGGCATTAAATGCAGGATGAGGGCACCACAAACGGTAGAGAAACATTTCACACAATATAAAATGGATGGGAAAAAAGAAGAAGAATAAAATGAAAAAGGGATTTATAATATAATATGTTCATGTAATAAGGAATATACAGGGTGTTTCAGAGCGACCCAGGCACTACTTTTTCTCGAGAACGGGAGATCGTACCAAGTTGAAACAAAAAAATGCACCACTAAGTTGGGCCCAAAGAATCCGTAGAAAGTATTTGCAAATGCCCGAAAGCCACCCTTTGTTGTTTTAGTGGGAAGCACATGCCCCGTTCGTGCGATTTTCAAATGGGAAGGGTATGTCTGGAATGCAGATTCGGATAGGCGGGGAAAAAATATGATTGTCATATGAAACATTTGTCTGTACCACCTATCGTTTTCCATGTAGAAAATTGTTTTGCAAAAAAAGGAAGGTGAGTCAAATCGAGTATACCGAGCTTAACAATTAAGATAAGTGCAGCACCATAACAGTATCGGAAAGTGCAGGACACAAGCTTTCCAATGATATGCCACATGATGACTGCAGGACTAAAAAAGGATGAAACCGCGTGGCCCATAAAAGGGGGTCTAAAGTTACGGAAGAACTCGAAAATTTCAAGTGGCAAGGGGGGTCGAGTAATACCTCGTTTTAAAGGTCAGAGAAAACGTGAAAAGGATGCGAACATGATTTTGTAATCCACTGACCAGTTTCAAAATGGCGACCAAAACAATTCCAACCCCTGAATTTGGTGTTCCAAAGTGAGTGTTATGGTGTTGAGCCAATTTGAAATTTTGCCAATATCAATAAGGTACAGATATGAAGATTCACAGATGGCAATAGCTAGTATTCTGTAGATGCAGTGTAAAATATCAAATGTACCTTGAAGAAATATCAAGTGTTTCTTGTTCGTTAACCTCCTTAATTAATGTATGCATCCAAATTACTGTAATGGGTTTTTCTTAGTCTGACACTTACTTTACAAAACCAGGGCATTGAGATTATATGGTTGTATTAATAAAAATAACAACCAAGTGACATAATATTGCAGTGAGATACTAGCTGGTCCCGTGCCTAATATTCCTTTTAAAAATAGGTTGTGTTGTAAGTGTTACCTGATAGCAATAGTATGGGAGAGTGGCACTGGCTTTGCCTTGATTTTTTAATGTTTCTTTTGCAGGAAGAAGTACAACTCCTCATAGTGCAGGTCATACATATGATGACAGATTGATTCCAAACAGAGAACCTTCAAATGTTAAAGTGAGTCAAGTCAAAGTAAAGAAATTACTGTTTTTCTGCATGTCATATTTTAGTTTGCTAACTGAATTTATATTTCACCACCTCACTACATTATGATGTGCAGAAGATGATATTGGCTCTTTTTTACCCAATTGCAGCTATCCTATTTCACTTGTGGTTTCAGTCTTGAGTTTACATTTTTGTAATACGATCATTTTCAACGCACAGCCATGAAAATATGCAGCTGGGCAGAATTGCGCTAGTGCCACATATGGGAAAAGCAAAGCGAGAGCAGGACAAAGTCTGGTTCCTGCACACTAAGTGGCAACATCAACTGGGCTACATTGTGTAGTTTGAGTGTCAGATTGACATCTCTCCTGGGCACTTTTATGTCATCCCTGACCTTTTGAGCAAATACTGTGAGTTTGTATCACATTAATTACAAAGACCAACTCTACAATGAGATCTTTCATTCTCTTAAACCTCTGAACACACGAGGTTGTGCTCCGATGTGGGAGCAGCGTGAACTTCAGCCATGCACCTAATTTAATGACACAGCGTTTAGCTAAATAATTTGACATGGTGTAACAGCCACTTTTAATGAATAAGTACTAGGTTCAGTCACTGGTGGAGACGCACTGTATAGTGGTTCCAATTCCAGTATAAGTCTGCACAAAATGGACTGCAATCAAACTTTCATGTGTCTGTGCCTTATATTTATTTTACATTCTTTCGAAATTGTATGGAAGATTCAAATTATGGATGATGTAGGCCATTTCTATGGATTGCTATGGTCCAAGTTTATTATGAGGACAATGGTGTGTTGTTCAAATTTAGAATATGTATCATTATCAGTCACTATTATTTCTCATACTTATGTATTGCGAGGATAATAGTTTTTTATTCGCCTGTTCTTGGTGTGCATGTGTAACATTTACAATGTCAGTGTTCTTTGATAATTCTATTAGATTTTTGTATTTCATAGTGTTATGTGCTTTTTAATATTGTTTTCCTTATTGTATATTATGAAGCATACATAACAACAACTAGTTTCACAGTAAATGATTTTAGAATAGATTTATAACAGTTGGTAATTTTTAAAAATTCTTAAATTATTTATTTGGAATGTTGTTGTTTGTATCAAATGGGTCTAGACCTTGGATTTTTAGGTTCTAAAAAGTGTGCTTCTAGGTTCCTAAAATTGGCTCTAGAAATCCTAAAATAGGTTCTAAAAATCCTAAAGTAGGTCCTAAAAATCTTAAGTGCAGCTCAAAAAATCCTGTACGGGTGAGCCAAAAGTCCCATTACCCCCTATGTACTCCACTCTTTGCCGTATAGTTGGGTAACAATTTTTTTCATGTTATCCACAGTCAAATTCCGCAATTTTTTCTGTGAGGATCATATATGACGAAAACAATATTTCAACAAAAACATATTTCAGTGGTGCAAGGCATGATTACCACAAAGTACCGAAGTGACGAGAAAGTGAGCAAGACTACACGGATCAGAAGTTCGCATTTTGGACTGTACAGATAACAGTGGCACCAGACATTTTGCTTTGTTTAGAGCTTTGAAAAATCACCATGGACTTGGAGGAAGCAAATTCGCAAGAGATTACGTTTGAAACAAGTTCGTCATTGAATTTTTTCATGACCAAACAAAGCAAATGCCTCTGTATGACATAAAAATACTTTTAAACCTTTAAAAATATATTAAAACCCAAAAATGGCTTGATTTAGGTGCATAAACCTAAAGTAGGTTCTAAGAAGCAAATGGGTCATTCCATGTCAAATCGACCAATTTCAGAAAAGTTTCCAGGTCATGGTTCTTTGATTTAAATGAAATTGGCATGAAGGTTCAATCATGTCTGGAAGGCTTGTATTCCAAACATTAGGTTCCTCTGAGAAAAAGTTCTAGAGTTATAGCCTGTAGAAAAAGGTGGTGGTTTGCAACAGAAAATGTGACCCAAATCTGGGAAATGAGTCTCAGAGCTAACTTCATGACTCAATAACTTTGGAACTATTGATCACAGCCTAGTGATATTTACACACCAAACAAACCTCTCACCAAGGAACACGTGTATTGCATCAAAATACATTCAGCCTGTTTACGTTAGCAAATATTACCCAATCCATATTATATGTGGTTGAATATGCAAGGAATTGAAAAATCACCGGAAAATGATGGATTTTGGAAATGGTGTAGCACAAAAGGGACAAGAGATATCCAAGCCAAGTTGCATACACTACATAATTAATCCTTCCTCTATGTGTGCCAAAATTTCAACTTGTTATTGCAAGGCACTGTTGCACAGTGAAGGTAGACCCTTAAACGCCCAGTGCATTTTCAGTGGGAAGTTTAAGATTGTGCAAGGTTTTAAATGAAGATTTTTATCTCCGTAACTACAAATGCCGAAGTTACAAATTATAGCTTGTTTCTTTCAGTACAGTCTTGGCTACATGCCTATTGATGAAATAATCCAATTTGCACTAACCAAATAGAAGAAGAAGAAGATGAAAGTTAATAATCGTATTTTTTCATTACAAAATTTCAATTTCGTCGGGCCCCCACGTAGGCAACGGCAAGATGTTCAAACTGTTCAAAACAGTTCCTGCGTATTGCCTGATATGTATTTCATTCTCGTAGCAAGAATTGTGCACCTACTGATGATACTTTCGCAGAAAAATATTTTCTAATTTAAATGCCGTGCTTTTTGATGGGAAATTCAAAATTCCAAAAATTGTTATCTCTGATACTATGAATCCTACAGTTAAAACTTATACCTCATTTTCTTCCATACACAATAGACAATACACCCATGGTTGAGTAAACTAATTTTAATTTATCAAGTAGAAGAAGAAGACAAAAGTTAAATAAAACTATATTTTTACGAAATTTAAATTTCATCAGGACCCCACATAGGCAACGCCGGAACGTGATGGTTTAAAACAGAACCTGCATATTTGCCGGATGTGTGTTTCATTCTCGTGGCAAGAATTGCGGGCTTGCTTCTGATACTTTCGGATAAAAATTGAATTTGTAATAGAAAAGCAGTAAATTTTTTTTCGGGGGAAGTTGAACCCACTAACCCCCCCCCCCCCAAATATATTCAGAATCGTATTGAGCTTTACTAAATACTAATAGGATGCTTAAGGCTCTTTGTGTAGCACTCAAGACATGTACCTCTTAACATTACCTGAGTCGCAGTATGCTCCAAAAGTTGAAAAAACAACTAGAATGGAAGTAGACGATTGTTTACAGTTCTTTAGACATACATTAACAGGGTGAATTGAAAATCAGAGGACACTCTTTCATTTCAAAATTGAAAATGTGACATATTTCACGTCAATGCCACTTTCCCGGTTGGATTACAATTGAAACAGCATATAAATTTTTTTAAGGCATATTTTGGGGTAATTTATTTGCTAACATAAACAGGCTGAAGGTATTTTGATGCAATACACGTGTTCCTTGGTGAGAGGTTTGTTTTGTGTGTAAATATCACTAGGCTGTGATCAATAGTTCCAAAGTTATTGAGTCATGAAGTTAGCTCTGAGACTCATTTCCCAGATTTGGGTCACATTTGTTGTTGCGCACCACCACCTTCTTCCACAGGCTATAACTCTAGAACCTTTTCTCAGAGGAACCTAATATATATAATTTTGCTTTATTTGGTTATGAAAAAATTCAATGATGAACTTGTTTCAAACGCAATCTCTTGCGAATTCGCTTCCTCCAAGTCCATGGTGATTTTTCAAAGCTCTAAACAAAGCAAAATGTCTGGTGCCACTGTTACCTGTACAGTCCAAAATGCGAACTTCTGATCCGTGTGGTCTTGCTCACTTTCTCGTCACTTCGGTACTTTGTGGTAATCTACGCAGCATTGTGCGAGGTATCGTGGCAAATGCGTGGCGAACGGCTTTTTTCAGTTTGTTAGTTGTGTGGTAATGCGTGCCGGCAACTTGCTGTTTGATATAACTACAACCACTAAGTATCACTACGAACCACTACCACAGCACAGACTCAATACCTACGGACAGGGTAATGGGACTTTTGGCTCATCCTGTAGGTTCAAACGCTTTAAATAGTTCAAAATTCCTGAAAAATGCTGATTAAGTATAGTCACGGGCAATGAAAATGGGACACCATATATCATCCTTACAGACAAAATTGCGGAATTTGACTGTGGATAACATGAAAAAAATTGTTACCCAACTATACGGCGAAGAGTGAATTTTAATAAAAAATTTCCAATGGTAACAAATGCCTCTGTATGACATAAAAATACTTTAAAACCTTTAACAGCAGGCACACAAAATATGCATTCTTTGACGCGTAAGGTTTAAATATATTAAAACCCAAAAATGGCTTGATTTAGGTGCATAAACCTAAAGTAGGTTCTAAGAAGCAAATGGGTCATTCCATGTCAAATCGACCAATTTCAGAAAAGTTTCCAGGTCATGGTTCTTTGATTTAAATGAAATTGGCATGAAGGTTCAATCATGTCTGGAAGGCTTGTATTCCAAACATTAGGAACGTCAATCCCTTTATGATTTAAAAACATGTATTGGAACATATGAACACTTTTTTGTAACATTCCCAAAATTGGGCTTTAACCTCACAAAAAATTATCCAATTAACTGTTAGTGTACCACCGATATAAGGCTGCCATATTGAAATCTGCTATCTTATGTATCTTGGCTTTGATTTTTTTTAATTGGAAAGTGTTACATATCATATGTGACTCACATATGATGTATCAAGTCGGGCCATTTGTTCACCACAGAATTTTATTTCTGCAATTACATTTGTTTTGCCACATGTGGTGTGGTACAAAAGTTATTAGCTCAAAAACTTGCAACAACTACATCCAAGTGACCACATGATGTTACCCATTATGCTCGTTGAAGGCAATTTGCCTAGTCCTTATGCACCAAAACATCTTTAAAAATTAATTATGTTGTAGGCCTCCAGGACTCCTTGCTGCAGGTGGTCCTCACGGCACCCATAGTCATCCTAAATGCTATATTCATGCTGCTAGCTAAAAATGCTGCAGGAGACAGTCTTCTCTTCAATTCTTAGTGAAGATGGCAGTTCCCCTGTTATTTCCAACATAGTATGGAGCAAATGTTCGTCAATGTGTCGATATGAATTACCTGGTCATTGGATTAGTTGGAATTGTCCAGAGGAATGGCATCTAGATCACCTGACCTAACCCCCTGGTTTCTAACTGTGGAACATCTGAAATCTGAAAATCCGCGACAAAGGTCACTTGCAGGAACGCACCCTGGAGACCTGTAACATAATATTTCCAGAAATTCTTGTAGGAGTCCATAACGGGTGCATTATGCTCTGTGCTCAGCCACGCAAAGAGGAGCTTGCTGAACACATCACATAGATGCATAACATGTGGTCCTGCTCACATTTTCATCTGGCAGCTGGGAAGAAGAAGGAATTAGCGATCAGTTGAATCCTATTCGACTGACATAGGACATATTCATGCCACTAGACACCGAATGCTCCTAGCGGGATGAAGCAAGATAATAACCTTTAGTGGATTGCAGAAATGAATTTCTGAGAGAAAAAAATCCTTGGTTTGTACACCATAATTACAACCTTCCCTTTTGAAAAGAACTAATATGTACAGAAGATGGCAGATTTCAGTACGGTGGCTGTGTTGGAGGTCCCGTCATACCTTTTTATCTCTGGTACTCGGATATTTAATTATCCATTCCTTTTCTGAAATGAAAGGGTGTCCTATGATTATCAATTCACCCTGTTAATGTATGTCTAAAGAACTGTAAATAATAGTTTACTTCCTTTCTAGTGATTTTCTGTGAGGTTAAAGCCAATTTTGGAGTTGTTACAAATAAGTACATTTCTTGAGTACTACTCAAAGAGCCTTAATCATCCTATTAGTACACTATGTGGAAGTAAGTCATTGGACACCCCGGTTTCTAAAGACCAAGTGACCTTCCTAGATGTGGACATCCACATTGCGGGAGACCACTTGGAAACCTCCATACATATTAAACCGACCAACCACCTCCAGTATCTCCACTACTCCAGCTCACACCCCTACCACACCAAAAAAGCCATCCCATTCTCCCTTGCCCTCAGAGAACAGCGCCTCAACTCATCCCCCTCACCACGCCAAAACTACAACCTACGCCTGCACCAAGCCCTAACCAACCATGGCTATCCCTCCACCCTCATCAACAAACAAATCACCAGAGCCAACTCCTACAACCGCACCAAACAACCTATAACCAACCCTCCAACCCTGATCACCCAATACCACCCCCATATTACAAAAATCAGACATATCCTCCACTCCCTCCTCCCCATCCTGTACAGTGATCCTGATACCAGGGACATCTTTCGGGATAAACCCAGGGTCGTCTTCCGTCGCCCCCCCCCCCCCCCCCAACCTCCAAAACATCTTGGTCCGAAACACTCCCACCCCATCCACACCACTCCCCCCAGCTCACAGGTGCAACAAACCCAGATGCAAGACCTGCCCCATACTCATCACCTCCCCCACCCTCCTGATCCCCACAGCGGCAGGCGAGTTCACCCTTCACCCTAAGGGCACCTGCCACTCATCCAACCTAATTTACACCCTTATCTGCCAAATCTGCGGCGAATTCTACATAGGCGAAACCTCCACCCCCTTGAACCTAAGGATTAATAATCACCGTTCCTCCACCCAAAACTCCGATTTCACAGTTGCCATCCACACCAACAGCCATAACACCACCTTCAATAACTGCTTCCATGTTGCCATCATCCATCGTTTACCCCCCCCCACTCTGACACATCTTTCCGCAGGCGCTGGGAAAGGGCCTACATAACAGGCACGCACCCCACTATACCCCCGGACTCAACCTAGCCAACCAGTAACCCTTTCCTCTCCTCCCCAAAATTACCCACCCACCTTACAGTAAACAATGGTGAAAGTACTGCTCGTCATCTATCAACTGTTTCTGGCAACACTGATCGTAGAGACGCTACGGTCAGTATTCTGTGCCTCTTCGCTTAGTAACGCCGATCTTTCTTCTTCAACTTGAAAATGCGACATAGATCGCGAAATATAGAATAATTTCTCTTCGTGTGGTAAGTGTTTACTGTCTCCTTCATCATTAGTGTATATATATATATATATATATATATATATATATATATATATATATGGCAGCAGGAGGCTTCTCAGATCATTCGCTGATAAAATGGCAGACAGGAAGGAGCTCAGCTGTTTGAAAGTGGGATCATGGTAGGCTGCTCCATAGGAGGCATGAGTATACATAGCATAGCTGATGCCAGACAGGTCCCTAAATCAACTGTAGCCTTTGTCATCAAGAAGGGGAAGGAAAAGTCACACTGCAGCAATGCACCACGAAATTGGAGGACCGGGACAGGAGACTGCTGAAGAGGGAGATTCGGAAAAACAGGACCCGTCTGATGCATTCGATTGCAGAAGAGTTTCAAAGTGTGACCAATTTGACTGTTTCGACCAAGACACTTTGCTAGGAGGCCCATGCGCTCGGTTATCATGATTGAGCAGCTGCCCACAAACCCCTGATAACAAAAAACAATAAACGGCAGAGAGTACGCTGGTCTAAAGAGCGGAGAAAGTGGATGGTGGAGCAATGGCGTTAGGGCCTATGGAGTGATGAATCACGCTTCATACTGTTTCGATCAGATTGTTAGTGTGGGTATGGTGATTACCTGGAGAATGTCTCTTATCCAAGTGTGTAATGTCCACAGTGAAACGTGCTGGTGGCGGCATCATGTTCTGGGGTTGTTTCAGCTGGCATGGTGTGGGTCCGCTGGTACCTGTGTATGGCCACATGAGGTCTGCTTTCTACAGAGATATTTTGGACAACTCCATGTTCCCTACGTTGTGGCATTTCTATGGAAATGTAGAATGTGTGTTCCAAGACGATAATGCAACTTGTCATGTTTCCAGGGCTACCATGGAGTGGTATGCAGAAAATAATGTCACCCGACTGGATTTGCCTGATCAGAGGCCTGACCTCAACCCTATCAAACATCTATGGGACGAACTGGAGCGCCGATTGAGGTCGCGATCGCCTCGCCCTTCTACACTTCCAGGGTTGGTGACTGTACTGCAGGAGCAATGGCAGGATATCCCACTCCGTGTACTGCACGACCTTGTGGCCAGTTTACCAGGACGAGTGGCCTCTGTTATCGCTGCCGAAGGCAGACCGACCTCCTATTGATTGCAAGGAAACTGATGGTATCCGCTGACATGTTGTGTCCAATGGCTTTCTTCCACATAGTGTATTTAGTAAAGTTAAATGTGATTCTGAATATATTTGGGGGGGCCCCGAAAAAAAATTACTGATTTTTCATTAGAAAAATTAAACTTTTTATCTGAAAGTATCAGAAGCAAGTCCGCAATTCTTGCCACGAGAATGAAACACATAACCGGCAATATGCAGGTTCCGTTTTAAACCATCACGTTCCGGCGTTGCCCACGTGGCTGCCTGATGAAATTTAAATTTCGTAAAAATATAGTTTTATTTAACTTTTGTCTTCTTCTTCTACTTGATAAATTAAAATAAGTTTATTCGACCATTGGCATATTGTCTAGTGTGTACGGAAGAAAATTAGGTATAAGTTTTAACTCTAGGATTCATAGTTTCCGAGATAACAATTTTTGGAATTTTGATTTTCCCGTTAAAAAGCATGGCTTTTATATTAGAAAATATTTTTCCATGAAAGTATCATCAGTGGGTGCACTATTCTTGCTATGAGAATGAAATACATATCAGGCAATATGCAGGAACTGTTTTGAACCCTCACATCCTGGCGTTGCCTGTGTGGGGGCCCGACAAAATTGAAATTTTGTAATGAAAAAATATGATTATTAACTTTCATCTTCTAATTGGTTAGTGCAAATTGGATT